>NW_016807001.1:41554-45383 GCF_001698545.2 Rhinopithecus bieti
GTAAGGGTTTTGCAAGTATGGCACTACAAAACGAAGTTACTAAGGAAACTTTGGTAAGGGCACTATTTACAAAGGATGCACAAGATGAGGAAAATTGTCGAGGGATAGCAACCCACAGGTCTAGCAACAGTTGTTATAACCACTCCTAGATGTAACCAAGCGAGGAGAACGAGTAATAACTGGATCTATGTAACATGTAGCTAAGGAGAAATCTTCCCAACAGAAATTATTACATTTGCTAGAGGAACAAAACCCTATCAAACCTTGACGGAAAGAATCTAAGGGAATTAGTGTCCTGACCAAGAGGATATATGCATTTTTGCCCTCTGATCTCCTTAATGTGATAGAAACTGTATAATGCCAACCCAAAGCCAGATGTCAATATGGATTATCATTCTAGTCATAGAGGTCAGTCAGTACTACTTTAAAAGTTTTAACTTCCTTTACTGCCCAGGTTAAGCCTTTGCAAAAGGGACAAATAGGAAAAAAAATTAAAGAGTAAAACAGGTCCCAATCAAATCTAAAACCCAACAGGAAAAACTTTATTTTTTATTAAGAAATCATAGTTACTTACATTTATGGAATACAATATGATATTCTGATATATGCATACAATGTGGTATAATTAAATAAAACTAATTAACATATCAATCACTATGCTTATATATTTTTTATGCTGATTGTACTAGTCTGTTCTCACACTGCTGTATGAAATACCCAAGTCTGGGTAATTTATAAAGGAAAGGAGATTTAATGAACTCACAGTTCCACATGGCTGGTGAGGCCTTCTAATCATGGCAGAAGACAAAGGAGGAGCAAAGACATGTCTTACATGGTGGCAGGCAAGAGAATGTGTGCAGGGGAGCTGCCCTTTATAAAACCATCAGATCTTATGAAACTTATTATCTATCATGAGAACAGCATGGAAAAACCCACCCCCATGATTCAATTACCTCCTACCAGGTCCCTCTTATGACACATGGGGATTATGGGAATTACAATTCAAGATGAGATTTGGCTGAGGACACAGCCAAACCATATCAGTGATATATTCAATACATCTCAATTTTTTTTCCTCCTATTGATATAAAACTTTGTCCATTTTAACAACTTTCCATTCTCCTATCTAAAACATTTTATCATCAATTTCCCTTTCCCTCCATTACAATACCCCGGTATCTGGTATTGTTCTACTCTCTTCCTCTATGAGTTCAACTTTATTAGATGTCACATATAAGTGAGATAATTAAAAATTTGTTATTTTGTGCCTGGCTTATTTCATTTAGCATGATGTTTTCTAGATTCATCTATGTTGTTACAATTGACAGAAATTTCCCCTTTTATATGACTAAAAAAAATTCCATTGTGTAGATATACCACATTTTCTTTTCCCATTCATCTGTTGATGGACATGTAGGTTGTTTTCCTATCTTGGCTATTGTAAATAGTGCTACATGGCAGTGGATATATCTCTTCAACATTTTGATTTTGATTTCTTCAAATATATACCCAGTAGTGGCTTTTCTGAATCATATGGAAGTTACGTTTTTAATTTTTTGAGAAAACCCCATACTTTTTCCATAATGGCTTTGCTAATTTACATTCCAACCAACAGTGTGCAAGGGTGCACTTTTATCTTTTGTATAATAGCCATTCCTACTGTTGAGAGGTAATATGTCCTTAAGGTTTGGGTTTGCATTTCCCTGATGATTAGTGATATTGACCATTTTTTCATATACCTTTTGGCAATGTGTATATCTTATTTTGAGAAATGTCTATTTAGTTCTTTTGTGAATTTATTAAGAGGGTTATATGTTTTCTTGCTCAGTAGTTTGAGTTTCTTACATATTTTGAATATTAACCCCTTATTAGATGTATGGTTTGCAAATGTTTTCTCCCATTCTGTAACTTTTCTCTTCACACCATGGATTTTCTTTTGCTAAAGAAGCTTTTAGTTTGATGCAATGTGATTTGTCTGTTTTTTTCTTTTATTATCCATGCATTTGAGTTTATATCCAGAAAATCATTGTTCAGACAAAAATCATGTCTCTCAAAGATTTTGTCAAGTTTGCTACTAGTAGTTTCATAGATTTGGATGTTACATTTAAGGCTTTATTTTATTTTTAGTACATTTTTCTATATAGTGAAAGATAGGGGTCTTATGTTATTCTTCTGTCTGTGGGTATACTATTTTCCTGGTAGCATTTATTGAAGAGAATGGTACTTTCACCATCATGTATTCTTGGCACCTTAGCGAAAAGTCAATTGATTGTAAATATGTAAAACTATTTATTAGTCTCTATTTTAGATCATTGATTTCTATGTTTTAATGCCAGTACCATGCTGTTTTGGTTACTGTAGCTTTGTAGTATATTTTGAAATTAGGTTGCATAATTTCTCCAGCTTTGTTTTTCTTTGCTCAGAATTGCTTTGACTAAGTCATTTGTTGTTCTAAACAAAATTCGGTATTTTTTTTTTTTTATTTCTGTGAAAAATGCCATTGGTATTTTCATGGGGATTGTATTGAATCACTAACAATATGAATTTTTCAAATTCATTAATACATGCTATATTTTCATAGGTTTGTGTCATCAATCTATTTCAACAATGTTTTATAGTTTTCAGCATAAAATTGTTTTACCTCCCAGGTTAAATTTATTACAAGTAATCTTTTGTAGTTATTGTAAATGAGATTGTTTTCTTGATTTCTTTTTTAGTTAGTTCAGTGTTAGTATATGGAAATGCTACTAAAATTTATTGTTGGTTTTGTAACTTTCAACAAAGTAAAATGAATTTTAATGAAGTTACTTATTAGTTCTAACAGTTTTTTGGTGATGTCATTAGGGTTTTCTGTATACATGACCATGTCATCTGTAAATTGAGACAAAATGACTGCTTGTTTTCCAATATGGATGCCTTTTTTAAAAATCTTTCTCTTGCCTAATTTGTATGGCTAGGATTTCCAGTACTATGTTAAATAGAAGTAGTAAGAGCGATCATCTATGTCTTAATTCATACCTTAGAGAAAATCTTTAAATTTTATTCATAGTTTGATGGTAGCTATGGGTTTGTTATATGTTTTCTTTATTGTGTTAACACACTTTCTTTCAATGCTTATTTTGTTGACAGGTTTTATCATGAATGGGAGGTAAATTTTATCAAATGCTCCTTTTGCTTATGGAAATGATCATATCGTCTTTGTCCTTCATTCTGATAATGTGGTGTATCACATTTATTGATTTCCACATATTGAGCCATCATTGCATCCCTGAGATTAATTCCACTTAATTATAGTAAATGATTGTTTTAAATTGTTATTGAATGTGATTTGCTAGTCTTTTGTTGAAAATTTTTGCACCTTTGTTAATCAGACATATTGACCCGTAGTTTTCATTTTTTAGTTGTGTTCTTCTCTGGTTTTAATATCATAGTAATGTAGGCATCATAGAACAGATTTGAAAAGACTTTGTCATCTTAGAGATTTTGTGATAGTTTGAGAAGAATTGGTGTTATTTCTTTAACTGTTTGGTAGAATTCAGCAGTGAACTTATCAGATCCTAGTGTTTTCTTTGATGGACGGTGCTTCATTACTAGCTCAATCACCTTACTCAATATTAATCAGATCAGATTTTTAATGTATTTATAATTAAATCATATTAAGTTTTATACATCCAAAAATTTATCCATTTCTTTTAGGTTATATAGTCTGTTGACTTATAATTGTTTATAATGGAGTCTATAATCCTTTGTGTGTCTATTGTGTCATTTGTAATGTCTACTTTTTATCTCTGATTTTATTTATTTAAACCTTGTCTCTCTCTTATTTAGT
>NW_016807001.1:47813-55873 GCF_001698545.2 Rhinopithecus bieti
ATGTTATGCCCAGACCCTGTATTCCCCGAAGAAGTCCACCAGAATCCGGAGTCAAAGCCAAGCGGCAAGGATCTTTAATGCAAGTTCGAACTTGGTCCCTCTGTTTTACAACATACAAGAGGGCCCCGAATGATGCATGTGGCCGCTCTTTATAGCCCGATGCATACAGGATATGCAAGGTTACAGAGGTACAAAGGAATTCTTTTGGTTGCAGCATTACAACTGGTAATTGGTTAATACAATTAACAGTTTTCCATTTGTTCCCGTGCTTTTAGTAAAACTACAAATGGTTGTGATCTTATCAGGGGCTCTCTAGGTGGTGTTTCTGAGATGTGTGAGGGGGGGGTGTGTTGGGCTCAGGAAGTTGGGACAAAATAGAGGATTGTGTTCGTACTGGGCCCAGGACTAAGATATGTGGCAGACACCGGTAATTAGAGCAGGACAGAGACTTTCACAACGTTTGTCCTTACAATGTCCGGAGTCTATAGATAACCTAATTATCCTAATCGGTTAGGTCCGGGGTCGATCTTTAACTAGGCTGAGGGCACCGCCCGGGCTGTCAGGGCGCCGCCCGGGCTGTGAGCCTGTGGACTTCATTTCTGCCTTTTAGTTTTTTCCAGTTCATCTCTTTCAGCTTCATATTTGTGACATTTCTCTGCCTGGTTTTCAAAGTTCTCTGGGGCATCTCTTAAAATCTACACAGAGGTAACCATATACTAACAGGTCCTGAAATCAGTACACCTGCAGAGATAGTACTGCTTAGGCACTACAATTGTATACTGCCTGTGCCTTCCAGACAGATGCCCCAAGTCACATTTGTGCCCACTTGAGCAACAGCTCAGGTAGCCAAGAAGCACTGCACTGGAATGCAGGAAGCAGAGACTTGTAATTGTTTTGTTTCCAGGCCCCTGGAATTCTCAACCTGTGATGGGCAGCCCCAATGATCTCTGAAATGCTTTCAGGGCCATTGCTTCATTATTTTGGTGACTAGAACTTTGCTTCTGGCCATTTATACTAGTCTTCTTATTATATGCAAATGGTCACTTGTACATACCCTTGATGTTCTCTCCTGAGCATCTTCTGTTTTTTGTTTGTTTGTTTGTTTCCTTTACAATATGACCAGTCTGAGAATTATGCAAATCTTTAAGTTCTGTTTCCCTTTTGATTAAAATCCCATTTCTAATTTGTTACTCTCTTCCTGCATTTTACTGTAGGCAGTACAGATAAATTATTTACCACTTACTGTCTTAGGATCTTATCCTAACTAAGACAGCAATTCCCATTTTAATGTCCTGTAACCACAGCATGCCATGTAAAATCCATACTGGCACTGTCTACCTCTTTAATATTGTATCTCAATATATATGCCCTCAGCATTTTACTTAGATATTTCTTTCATCAAATATTTTGTTTCAATGCTCAGAAGTTCTAATTTCCATAAAGCACTAGGACACAAATAATTCAGTTAAGTTCTTTGTCACTGTATAAAAAAGATCAACTTTCCTCAAGTTTTAATAGCATATTTTACGTTTCTGCTGAGGCCTCATCAGAATAGAATTTGCCATTCACATTACTACCGACATTTTCTTCACCAGATGATTTCTGAGAAAATTGAAACTTTCTCTTCAATGCTTCTCTTCTGAGGCCTCATGAAAATCACCCTTAAGGCTCTTTTACGGCAATGTGTCTCAAAATTCTTCCAGCTTCTACTCATTACTCGGTTCCAAAGTCACTTCCACGTTTATAGGTATTTGTTATAGCAACACCTTATTTCTTGATACCAATTTCTGTAAAGCTAATTTGGGCTGTATAACAAAATACCTTAGACTGTGTGATTTATAATCAGTAGCAATTTATTGCTCCCACTTCTGGAGGCTGAAAATTTAAGATCAAATCACCAACAGACTTGGTCTGAGGAGGGTCTGTTCCTCATAGATGGTGCCTTCTGATGGGATAGTCAGATGAATGAACATAAAAGGAGGAATGTTTTGCCAGCCTTTTAAAAAAGGCTCTAATCCTGTCTGTGAGGACTCTACCTTCATGCCCTAATCACCTTTCAAAAGCCCTATCTCCTAACATCATCACCTTGGGGTTTTACGATAATAGTTTTGGGGATACAGCAACATTTATACCGTTGCACATGCATTTGTTTATAATAAATTCAAATCCCAACTATTATTCCCTAACTGCCATGGATCATGTTAGTCAAGTCTTTTGCTCTCTGCTTTCTCATGCATGAGTCATACACCAGTTGAATGTGCCCTCTAAGCTCCAGAAGACTGACATTGAGCTCTCTAAGCTGTCCTCTTGAAATCCTTCTCACTGGTCTTGTGGTAAGAAAAAAATAGCTTCTTTAACCCTTTTCCATAGGCAGTGATACACCTCATTACTTCTAATTTCTATCTTTCTCAATATTCCACTTTAAATTACTTTTACACTTAAGAGTTCGCTATCAATGAAGGGTTGAAAACCCAATTTGTGACCACCTTTTTTGTAATGAGCTTAGCTCACTGCGCTACTTGCTTGAAAATTTAGGTAAGTTCTCTGTCACTTATTGCCTTAGAGCCTCATCCATAACTAAAACAACAATGCCCACTTTAATGTCCCTAAATGCAGGATGTCATGTAAGATACATACTGGCACTGTGTGCATTTTAACCTTATCTCTTAATATACTCTCACTGCTACAATTTTTTACATCCACAGTTATCTAAGGCCATTTCTGGAACATGCTGTGTTCTCTCATGCCTCTGTGAATTTTAATATAGTATTTTCTCTGCTTAGATTATCAGTTTCCTCTTCTCCTCCCTTAGCTCATCCTTCCTACCACTCCTAAAAGTATTTGATCACATCTACTTTTTTTCTTCAAGTATGCTTTCAAATATTAATTTTCATAGTATACCTTTTTTACAACACCAGGAATGACTTAATCATTTGGGAACTACTCTTTCACAATAATCTTTTTTACTTTATTTGGTTCTTAATCATTAGATTTGCAAATATTGGTTTACTTATGGGATCTGCCTCACAATTTTGCAAGTTCTTGAAGGGTAGAAAAGAGAGTTCATAAAATATAACAAATGCTTACACTACATTACTTCATTAAATGACTGACTAAGCTAGAGTCAATATAAATATGAGTGTAAATAAATATATGTATAAGGAATATAAGGATTGATAATTCAATATTCTGAACTAGAGAACTGATGAAAATAAGGAAAAGCATTCAGCTGTGTGGTCTTGGCAATTCACTCTTGCACTGTCTTTATCTTTCTGAAATAAGCAATTTGAAATACATTACTGGCTTTCAAGTATGCCTTGCTTTGAACACTTTACTAATTATTTATGTATCATTATTGTTATATACTTTTTCAAACTAAATCTTACTTAGAATCTTAATGAGAAACATAATATTTAACAGCTATTTGAAAATTTAAGTTTGTGGTTGAAGAGAGAAGTTATATTTGGTGATGTAGGCTTGGCATTCAGGCAGTCAAATATAGGGAAAAAGAAAAGANTACAACCTCAAACATCACAAAATTCAACAAAGTAATTATATATTTTTATTAATTATTCTCTTATGGATTTCTATAGTTCATTGTTTTCTACTTTATTGACTCTTTTGATTTGATTATTTGTCCTGGTACTAAATAATTGTTCATCATTTTCCATAGAGACTATACAAATATAACTTAATATTTCTTTTACCATGGATAATGCAATTTGTCATTACCAACTTTGCTGTTACAGGAAAGTCGAAGAAAGCAATCTTTTAAATTAAAATTTCAAGTTGAGAAACTAGAAGTTTGTGCTAAGGCAAAGAAAATGTTAACTTGTACAGGAACTTTTGGCATAGAAAAAAAAATAGAAGTAGAGAAAAGCTTGCTTCCAATATTCACTTTGAAAGATTCTGAAATAGACATAATATTATAGTTTTTATTATACTTTAGAAATACCTGATGAAACACAGATTACTTAGAAAAGTTATTATAATAGTCTAGGCAAGAAATAATGTCTTCATTAATTTGGAAAATGACAAAATGTATAGGGGAAAACAAAAATGGAAAATGTTGTGAAATTTGAACTGACAAGGCTTGGATACAGAAGGTGACTAAGGAAAGAGTTGATGAAACTACTTCTGTGTTTTCATCCTGGATGGCTACATTTAATATCAACTGCAGTAAGAAGCACCAAAAAAGAACATATTTTATTGGGAGCTTAGCAGTACATAATAAGTTCTGTTTTAGGCCTTGAATTTGATGAGTATGTTAAAAAGTCTATAAGGAGATCTGTAACTCACATTTGAAATATTGGGATTTGAGTTTAAGACAGGGTCATGCTGGTAAGGTAGATGTAACAATCATGCAATTATATATAGAGGATATAATTTAAGAAACATGATTGAAAGAAATTAACTCCAGTAACAAATATAAAATCAGAAGGACAGAAAAGATAGAATCTTGAGAAGTGTGTAGGTAACGTTTAATCAAGCAAGCATAAGTCCAGACTACCTTAATGAAAATGTAGGTCCACGAGTTAAAAGCTATATATAATGGCGACATTATTTAACTTATCGACACCTCATGTTTCTTACCAATTAATTGTGATAATAGTAATATTATCATTGGAAATCTAGTAAGTATTCCATACATTTTAACTATTATAATCAATATCACTATTATTTCTATTATCTTTTAAAGTGAATTATGAAGGAAGATATACACAAGAAATATAAAACCAGTTAAAAGAAAGTAACAGAAAGTGAATTAGAGGAGTAGACAATGAATGTAGCCACTTTTTCATGTAGTTTTAAGGTAAAAATACGGAGAAAACAGGGGATTGCAAAATGAAAACAAATTAAAAATTCCTGGACATCCCCTTTTCACCCAAAAAAAAAAAAAAAAATGATTCAGCAGCAATTTTCAGAAAACGTTTCCCTGTATGAAATTTGAAACTAATTAAGACTCCGAGAGTGCACAAAAAGAGGCTTACAAAGTGACTAGGGAGATTTGGGACACCTTCTTCCTGGAGACCCTGTGCCCAACTCAGCACCATATATTTGACTAGAAACCCTCTACCTCTCAGCTTCCTCCAGCGAAGAGAAGAGCTTGTTTTATCTTCCAGTGCTCCAGTTATTCTAAAGGGGACCCCAAGAGGGCTGGCTTTCATCTTACCAGTCTTAAAATACTGATGTGTGTGGCACAGCCTAGTTTCCTGGGAAAGTAAAAATAAAAAGCCTTGGGGTAATAAATGACAATGATCTTCTCCCACGCTTAGCACAGAGCATGTGAATGAAACATTCCAGCTCTCAGGTTCCATCTAGGGAATTAAAGAGTTGATCCAAAAGTCCAGAACTCCAACTACTCTAGGGATGCCCAAAATACTTGCATATGTTTCACCTCTCTAGCTCTCACCATTCTAGTACTGTCTAGCTGCATGGGGGAGAACAAAGATGGCAGCTTAGGCTGGGAGATGCCATAATCCCCTGCTTCATCACAGAGTCAATAGACATCACACATGTTTTCCTGCATTTCTTTGTGGAGGAAAAAAGTTGGTAGACTCGCCATAAGTATCTGGCTGGGCTGATTGGTAGCAGGTCTTCACATTTGAATGAAGTAATTGACCTGAAAAGTTCAGTAGAATTCAACAGCAGACTAGATCAAGCAAAATATAGAATCAGTGAACCTGAAAGCAGATCATTCAATATAATTAAATGAAAAAAGGAAAATAATTTTTAAAACTAATTAAAACAAGTGAAAAAGCTAAAAGGACTAGCGGGGCACCATCAAGAAAACCAATATATGTATTATGGTAAATTAAAAGGGAGAATATGGAAAATGTCCCAGAAATCTATTTCAAAGAAATAATGTCTGAAAACGTCCCAAATTTGGGGAAGAAAATAGACATCCATATTCAAGAATACCAAAGAACCCTTTCAGGATGAGCCCAAAGAAATCCATAACAAGACACATTATAATGAAAATGTCAAAAGACAATGACAGAATTTCAAAAGCAGCAAGAGAAAAGTGACTCATCACATACAAGGTAGCCTCCATAAGATTATCAGCTAACTTTTACCATAAATTTTGAATGTTAGTAGGAGTGGATGATTCATCCAGTGTTGAAGGAAAAATACCTGCTAAACAGGAATACTGTACCTTGAAGAACTCTGCTTCAAAACTGAAGGAGAGATACATTCCCAGAAATGCAGCAGCACAGGGAATTCGACAGCACTAGACCTGACTTACAAGAAAAACTAAAGGAATTTAAGTATTAATAGAAACAAAAGACATTAAAGAGCAACATGATACCATAAGAAAGTATGAAGCTCATTGATAGATACACACACACACACACACACAGACACACACACACACACACACACACACACATACATACAAATGCAGAATATTGTATCCCTGTAATGCTGGTGAGTAAATCAAAATCACTTTTAATTCTGTTATAAAACTTAAAAGACAAAAGTATTAAAAACCACTATAATAAATATATATTAAAAGTTACACATTATAAATGAATGTAAATTGTGACAACAACACAAATTGTGGGAGGTAGAGAAGTTATATTGTGTCATTTTTGTATATGTTAAGCAATTTTGTTATCAGCTTAAAATAGACTGTTATAATTATAACATATTTTATGTAAGCCCCATAGTAACTGCAAAACATACCTAAATAAATTACACCCACAAAAATGAAAGGAATCAAAGCATATCCATACAAAAATCTTTTAAACCCATAAAACAACAAAAATTCTAAAAAAATGGCAATACTAAATCCTTCCCTATTAGTAACTGTTTTAAATGTAAATGAACTAAGCTTCCCAATCAAAAGTTACAGAGTGTCTAAATGGATTTATATATTTTATTTATAATGGTTTTATTATATATATACACACACAGACACACACATATATAAAGACCAAACTATATGTTTTCTACTAGAAACTCACTTTTAAGGACATTGAGAAGCTTAAAGTGAAGGACTGGAAAAAGATATTCCATGCAAATGGTAACACAAAAGAGACAATGGGTAGCTACAATTATATCATAGAAAACAGACTGTAAGTCAGAAACTGTTACAAGATATAAAGAGGGTCATTACATAATGATAAAATTGTCAATTCACCAGGAAGATAAACAATTATTAAAAACATTAATATGTGCACCCCAACATGAGAGCACTTAAATATATAAAACAGTAATTCACATGACTGAAAGAAAAAAATAGCCAGCAATACAGTAAGAGTAAAAGATTTCAACACCCATTTCCAATAATAGGCAGAACATCCAAACAAGAAATTAATAAGGGAAGCAGAGGATTCGAATAACAGTACAAACCAAATGTACATAACAGACATTTACAGAACATTCCATCCAAGAGCAGTGGAATACACATTCTTCTCAAGTAAACATGGCCTTTTTTTTAGGATAGATCATATGTTAACTAACAAAACGAGTCTTAACATAGCCAACAAGATTAAAATTTTACCAAGAATTTTTTCTAAACCCAGTGTAATGGAACTAGACAGCCACAGAAGAAGGAAAACTGGGACATTTACAAATATTTGGAAATTAACAAACTCTTGAACTATGCTATGTGAAAGAAATTAATTCAGAAGAAAATTAGAAAATATCTTAAGATAAACAAAATGAAAACAAAGCATGCCGAAACACATGGGATTAAGAAAAAATATAGTTCTAAGAGGGGAGTTCATAATGATAAGTGTCTACATTTAAAAGAGGAAATATTTCAAATAAAACCCTGAATTTATACCTTAAGGAGTTAGAGAAAGAAAACAAACTAAGCACAAACTTACTAGAGAGAATGCAATAACAAAGGTTAATGCAAACATGAAGAAAACAAAAAATAAAAAATGAAAACATCAAAAGCATTGAGTTGTTTTCATTGAAAAGATAAACACAATTGAAAAACTCTTAAATAAGAAAAAGAAGAGAGATTAAATGATTAGAGCCAGAAATGAATGAAAACACATTACAACTGATGTCATAGAAATAAAAAAAAAAATCATAAGGAACTACTA
>NW_016807001.1:57034-71352 GCF_001698545.2 Rhinopithecus bieti
AAAAAAAAAAAAAAAAAAAAAAAAAAAAAAACGAGAATAATCAGCAGAGCTAAAAGGCAGTCTATGGAATGGAAAAACATATTTGCAAACCATATACCTGATAAGGGGTTAAAGTCTAAGATATGTAAAGAACTCCTACAATTTAGTAGTAAAATAAACCCAATAATATAACTAAAAATGATCAAAAGATTTGAAAAAACATTTCTTCAAACAAAATATAGAAGTGTTCACCTGGTATATAGAAAGATATTCATTGTCACTAATCATCAGAGAAATGCAAATCGAAACCTTGATGAGATATTATCTCACATTAGTCAGAATGGTTGTTATCAAAAAACAAAACATACAAAATGTTGGTTAACCGTATTAGAATGCTCAATACTACTAATTATTAGAGAAATGCAAATCAAAACCACAATGAGATACCATTTCACATCAGTCAGAATGACTATTACTAAAAAGTGAAGAAATAACAGATGTTGGTCAGTTTGCAGAGAAAATGAAACACTTATACACTGTTGGGGCAATATAAATTAGTTCAGCCACTATGGAAATTAGTTTGGAGATTTCTCAAATAACTTAAAGCATAACTACAATTCTACTCAGAAATCCCATTACTGGGTTTATACTCAAAGTAATACAAATTGTTCTCTCATAAAGACACACGCACGCATATGTTCATTACAGCACTATTTGCAACAGCAAAGACATGGAATCGACTTAGATGCTCATCAGTGGTGGACTAGACAAAGAAAACGTGGCACATATACACCATGGAACACTGTGAAGCCATAAAAAACTTGATATCATGTCCTTTGCAGCAACATGGACGGAGCTGGAGGCCATTATCCTAAGCAGATTAATGCAGGAACAGAAAACCAGATACAACATGTTCTTACTTGTAACTGTAAAGAAAACATTGAGTACTCATGGACACAAAGTAGGGAACAGTAGCTGCCAGGGCCTACTTGCGAATGGAGAGTGGAAGGGTGGTGAGGATCAAAAAAATACCTATTAAATACTATGCTCATGACCTATGTGACCAAATAATTTTCACCAAACTCCCACGACATGTGATTTACCTATGTAACAAACCTGCATATGTACTGTCTTAACTAAAATAAAAGTTGAAAAGCAATAAAATGTTTATGAGAAGTGGGAAAATCGCAATCCTTGTATACTGTTGGTGGAAATATAAAACACAGCCACTAAGGAAAACTGTCCAGAGGTTCCTCAAAAAAGAAAAAAAAAAAGAAAGAAAGAAAAGAAAAGAAAAGAAAAGAAAAAAGAAAATGTTAAAAGACCTACCAAGTAATCAGCAATCTCAATTGACATCTATCCAAAAGAATTGAAGTCTGGATCTTGAAGTGGTGTTACTACTCCTGTGTTTATTATAGCACTATTTACAATAGCCAAGGTGTGGAAACAACCTAACTGTCCAACATAGATGAATTTTAAAAATGTGCAAATGTACAATAATATGAGTACTCACACTTGGGCACACACATGAACAACAGAATACTATTCAGCCTTAAAAAAAAGAAGTTTTGCAATATGTGACAACAATGGATGAACATTGAGATCATTATGCTAAATGAAATCAGCCAGTCACAGAAAGACAAGCACTGTATGATTCCAATTTTATATGATATCCAAAATAATTAAATTAATAGAATCAAAGAGTCAAATGGTAGTTTTCAATAGTTGAGGAAAGGAGAAAATGGGAAGTTGCCAATCGGTAAGCAAGGGCGTTAAGTTTTACTCAAGCAAAATGAATAAGCTCTAGAGATCTGCTGTACAACAGTGTACCTAGGGTCAACCACACTGTTTTGTACATTTAATAGTTTGTTAAGAGTGTAGATCTCAGGTTAAGTGTTCTGACAACCGTAAAGTAAAATATAAAATAAATAAGGAGAAAGAGCTGTAGCCTGAAGAGAATCCATACTCAGACATGGTTGATTACTTTAGTATGATTTTCCTGCTTGGTTATTTTAGACATATCTGATCTGCTTTGTAGGCTAAGAAAATGTGCAAATGGAAAACAAAATGCAGATATCTATAACACTATGACACTAATTACTTACAGGGATGGGAAATGAAAAAGTGAGAGACTGAGCCTGGCACAAACATTGGGCACTTCATTTTCTGAGACAGGAAAGTTGAAGAGATATAGTGAATATAGAGGTATTTTGAGATCTAGGTGAGAGTGGTCACATACTTTTATACAAGAAGAACTTAATCTTACCATTACAGTGAAGAACATCTTTATTGAGAGTGACGGTATATATGAAGTTGAAAGACTGAAAACTGTGGTCAATTATGGGCTTTTATATTTTAAAATATTGGCATTGGAGCAGCTGTGAGTATATGGAGTTCAATGATGAGGCTGGATGTACAATGTTATGAAATAAAAAATTGAATGTATGCATATGGAGGTGCTGAGGGATTTTGAAGCAAGAGTGCTATGCATTTATTCTGCAAAAGGAAGCAATGAGAGGGAATGAGATAGGGCAAAAATGCTCTGGCTGAGGATATTAAATAAAAAGCAATTAGATAAAAGGGTTTCCATCTTGGTTGAGGGCACCTTGGTGTACATATTAAGAAACTTTAATGTGATATGAAAGCAAATCAGAATTCACTCCATTTCCTTGGGCAGAGGAGTGTCATGGTCACAGTAATATAGAGTAGTTGGAGAAAAAAAAAGGGGGGCTAGGCAAGAAGATAAGTTAGGAGGCTGTTTTAGTCATCCTCCTGTGAAACAAAATAGTAATAGAAATACATAGAAAGAGGCAGTTGGCAGTGACATTGTGAAGGAAAATATCAGTCTTTTAAAATTTGCTATATTAAATAACAATTGACAATTGCCACACTATAATTACATTTTCAGTAATTTCACGTAACCATGCATGAAATGAAAGAACATTATAGTGATAATAAATTGTGTAATGCTATTTTCCTCAATGTTAGATATTTACATAAGTATGAGATTGACTTGAAATTTTACTTTAGAGAAAGTGCACTTTGGTTTTACTTTTTATTACTTAGTGATGAAAGAGAATTGCCTATAAAAAATCACATAAAATTACCCAACTTATATAAACATACAAATCATCGATATTTAACTTATCAACCAATTAATTAGCGGAACCATTTAAAAAGTTATGAATGTAATAAAAAGTAAGTTTAAAAATATAAAAAATAGAAACATGTGCATACTTTGTCTCAACCCTTGCCTCTTCTAGTTTCTGCTTTTAACATTGTCATAAATTCAGTAGCATTTATAATCAGTGTGATTACTCATTCTATATTTTCCTTAGTCAGGGATGCATATATTATTATTCATATTTTAAGTAAATTAGTTTAAAACTATAGCTTTGTCCATATCTGCACTTCAGAATGAATTATTCCCACTATTCTTTCAAAGTGAACATTTATATTTCATATTGCATTATATAACTCAGTTTGAAAATCTTTGGCAATTGTAAAATTATGATGCTAGGAGGGTCGTCAAGTAAGTTTTCAGTCTACCCCTTGTCTCAGCACATGATTGGTACCAAGTCATGTCAACTATTTCATTCTCCTGGAAAAAAAGAAAAATGTTTTCCTTCTTTATAAGCTGTAACTCTCCTGATCCATGATAAGCTCACAAATTTTTTTTCTTTGGTGGCCTGAGTAACGGTTATTCATGTGTCTTCATAAAATACCCTTTCACTTATTTGAAATATACTTTTAGTGATATTTGACACAGTGCCAGTGGATCAAATATATTGGTCAAAAATATTTTTAACCAAACATAGCAGCTTTAATCAGCTTTCAGAACAAACTGACAGTTTGGAGAATGTACCTTGCAAGTTGTTTAAAATATTTGACTAAGCAGTCAGAAAATTTATCCTTAATAACAATGATAATAACAATAATTCTTCCTCTTCGTTGTTATTGTCAGCAAAAAGCAAATCACTTTGCATGCTGAAATAAGCAACAAACTGTGAAAATGCACACTTGCATATATTTTACTATATAACCAAGTCAAATGCCTAGGAGAGTTAACTTGATACACATTAAATGTATAAAATTCTTTTTTTTTCTTTCCACATTTTATTGTAGGTTCAAGAGGTATATGGGCAGGTTTGATACATGGATAAATTGCCAGTCACAGGGATTTGGTGTACAGAAAATTTTGTCATCCAGGTAATCAATATAATATTCAATATATTTTTAATCCTTACCCTCCTACCTCCCTCCATCCTCAAGTAGGCCCCAATGTATATTGTTCCTTTTTTTGTGTCCATGTGTACTCAATGTCTCCCTCACACTTATAAGTGAAAACATGCGGCATTTGGATTTTTGGTCCTGTGTTAATTCACTAAGGATGGTCTTCGGCTGCATCCATGTTGCTGCAAAGGACATGATTTTATTCTTTTCTTTGGCTGGATAGTATTCCATGGTGTATATATGTGCCACATTTTTTTATCCAGTCAACCATCGATGGGCATTTAGGTTTATTCCATGTCTTTGTTATTGTGAATAGTGCTGTGATAGGTTCAATCTTCTGCATATGGCTTGCCAGTTATCCCAGCACAATTTATTGAATAGGAACTCTTTCCCCATTGCTTATTATTGTCAGCTTTCTTAAAGGTCCGATGGTTTTAGGTGTATGTCTTTACTTCTGAGTTCTCCAACCTGTTCCATTGGTCTGTGTGTCTGTTTTTGTATCAGTGCCATGCTGCTTTAGTTACTGTATGTATCTTTATAATCTTTAGTTACATGCATGTATCTTTATAATGGAATGATATGTATTTCTTTGGGTATATACTCAGTAATGGGATTGCTGGGTCAAATGGTATTTCTGCCTCTGGTCTTTGAGGAATCACCAAACTGTCTTCCACAGTGGTTGAATTAATTTACACTCCCACCAACAGTGTAAAAGCATTCCTTTTCCTCCACAATACCTCAATCATCTGTTTTTATCTTTTGTTGTTGTTGTTTGTTTGTTTTACTTTTTTGTAATATCCATTCATTCTAGCCATTCTGACTGGTGTGAGATGGTATCTCATTGTAGTTTTCATTTGCATTTATCTAAGGATTAGTAGTATTGAGCATTTTTTTCATATGATTGTGGGCCATGTGTATGCCTTCTTTTAAAAAATGTCTGTTCATGACTCTTGCCTATCTTTTGATAGGGTTGTTTGGTTTGGGTTTTTTGATTTATGTTTCTTATACAGTTTGGATGTTGGACCTTTGTCAAATGCACAGTTTACAAATATTTTCTTCCATTTCTGTAAATTGTCTGCTAACTCTGTTAATAGTGTTTTTTTTCCCCCTATGCAAAATCTCTTTAGTTTAATTAAGTTTCACTTGTCAATTTTTCTTTTAGTTGCAATTGCTTTTGGCACCTTCATCATGAAGTCCTTTTCAGGATCGATGTCCAGAATGCTGTTTCATAGGTTTTCTTCCAGATTTTTTAACAGTTTTAGGCCTTACATTTATATCTTTAATCCATCTTTAGTTGATTTTTGAAGATGATAAATGGAAGGGATCCAGGTTCAATCTTCTGCATATGGCTTGCCAGTTATCCCAGCACAATTTATTGACCAGGAACTCTTTCCCCATTGCTTATTATTATCAGCTTTCTTAAAAGTCAGATGGTTTTAGGCATATGTCTCTACTTCTGAGTTCTCCAACCTGTTCCATTGGTCTGTGTGTCTGTTTTTGTATCAGTACCATGCTGCTTTAGTTACTGTAGCCTTATAGTATTGTTTATAGAAGTCAGGTAGTGTGATACCTTCACCTTTGTTCTTTTTGCTTCAGATTTCTTTGGCTACTTGGGCTGTTTTTTGATTCCAGATGAATTTTACAATATTTTTCTTTATAATTCTGTACAGAATGTCATTGGTAGTTTAATAGGAACAGCATTGAATCTGTAACTTGCTTTGGGCAGTATGGCCATTTTAACAATATTGATTCTTTCTATTCATGAGCATGGAATGTTTTTTCATTTGTTTGTGTCATGTTTGATTTATTTCAGCAGTGTTTTGTAATTCTCATTGTAGAGTTATTTTATCTTCCTGGTTACCTGTATTCCTAGGTATTTTAATCTTCTTACGGTTATTGGGAAGGGGATTGCAATCTTGATTTGGCTCTCAGCTTGGACTTTACTCATATAGAAATACTACTGATTTTTATACATTTATTTTGTATCCTGAAACTTTGCGGAAATTGTTTATCAGATCTAGGAGTCTTTGGGCACGGATTATGGAGTTTTCTAGGGTTTAATAATATTGTCTGAAAAGAGATTGTTTGCCTTCTTCTATTCATAGTTGGATGCCTTTTAATTTTTTCTTGCCTGATTGCTCTGGCTAGAAACTACCCGTACTATATTGAATAGGAGTGGTAAGAGGGAGCACTCTTGTCTTTTTCCAGTTCTCTCGGAAATGATTCCGGCTTTTGTCCATTCAGTATGATGCTGCCAGTGTGTTTGTCATAGGTGACTCTTATTATTTAAAGGTATCTTTGATTTCTAGTTTGTTGAGTGTTTTTAACATGAAAGAATGTTGAATTTCATCAAAAGCATTTTCTGTCTCCATTGAGATGATCATGTGGTTTGCTTTTAGTTCTGTTTATGTGATGTTCTTATTGTGGAACATGATAATTAGTTATAAAAGGTAAACGGGGCACACAATGAGTGCAGTTTAATTTTACCCATACATAAAAGGCTGAATTTTGTTAAGTTTTAAAATTATTGCATGTTACTATGTTCTGAGTATTATAAAGATTATTCAAATATAAGATGATTGTTGAGACATCTGTAATTAGTGTTTGATATTAAAAACTTTTCTTGATATCAGGGATAACTTAATTTAGCATGTTTATTATACTCATGCCATCACATTAAAAAGAAAAGGGCATGTATCTGATTTACTGATGGCTGTAGTTGATTACAATCCCCTGGCATCTGTCCATTGCATCACTCTTCTTCCTTCTTCAAGATTCTTCTTCAAAC
Organism: Rhinopithecus bieti; assembly: GCF_001698545.2. Lineage (NCBI taxonomy): Eukaryota > Metazoa > Chordata > Mammalia > Primates > Cercopithecidae > Rhinopithecus > Rhinopithecus bieti. The sequence goes on from NW_016807001.1 coordinate 64,035, forward strand.
ATCAGGTGTTCTTGATTCATTACCATCTCTCCAGTCATCATGGTGTTAATGGTCTCCAAGTAGTTATACTTTGGTCCACGATGGTGGTATTTAATCCCTGGGACTGACAGTATTATAATCCCGCTGCAAGAGGTAGTATCTGACCCAGACCTAGCAAATTCCTTTGTCAGTTTCCCCCTTCTTTCTATCTTTTAGATCAAAAAGTTTTTTAGCGATAAGATAGAATGGCTCCTTATATATTCTTCCAAATACACTATTTATGAAATAAAATTTAAGTTATTAGCTCTGTAGTATTTTGTCTGTTGGAAACCACTATCTTAGATCCTTAGAAATTGAAAATTTACTCTCTCAAACTCTCTGTTTAAAACAATGGAGACTGGGCGTGGTGGCTCATGCCTGTAACCCCAGCACTTTGGGAGGCCAAGGCTGGTGGACGACCTGAGGTCAGGAGTTCGAGACCAGACTGGCCAATATGGTGAAACCCCATCTCTACTAAAAATACAGAATTAACCGGGCCTGATGGCACATGCCTGTAACCCAGCTGCTTGGGAGGCTGAGGCAAGAGAATCACTTGAACCAGGGAAGTGGAGGTTGCAGTGAGCTGAGATCGTGCCACTACACTCCAGCCTGAGCAACAAGAGTGAAACTCCGTCTCAAAAAAATAAGGGGGGAAATTTTTTCGGTTCTGTTTGCATTTCTCCTTTAATATCTCTTTCCTGAAGATGAGTGGGATGAAGGATTATAAATGTAAAAAAATTATATGAAGAAAAAAGAAAAGCAAATGCATAAATATTATGTCAAATTAATATTCAGATTTACTTCACCTCTAACTTGTCGCTTTATCCTCCACCAAGGATGATGGTTTAATTTATATCTTCTGAAACAAACCATAAATTAAACCATATTCTTCCTAATTTCAAATTTCTCCCTATAAATGTGAAGATTTTCATTTAATTTGTCTACTATCTAGCACAAGAATTTAATAGGTGCTCAAAAAATGGTTATATGTTTGTATATGTAGGTATAAGTTCAGGATTCCACTATGATCTTTAATTGAAGACTTAATTTTATTTCATTAATTCATTCAATATTGAAAAGATAGTCATTTAAATCTTTTCCATTACCAATCACTTCTAGATTCTAGTGATAAAAACATGAAAATATAAATGTCCTACTACTGTGCCCTTCAATACATCACAGTCTAGTAAAGGAGACAGTCAAGCAAACAGAAAATAGTATCAAGAAGCATATAAGGTATATATCAAGAGTCATCAAGAGGTATTAAAAAAGCGTGGTAAGTTTGGTTCACTAATGTATCCCCAGTGCATAGCATAGTGTCTGCCATACAGAAGATATTCCATCATTAAGAAGAGTATTGATTTTTTACAGATAAGTATTACAAAGGAGCAACATGTTTCGCTACGAAGGCATAGTTACACTTGTAGTTTGTCACAAATAAATTGTAACCAGTTACTGACAAACTGTCAATATTTATAAAAGAGTTCCCTTTTATAATATTTAACTCTTTAGGCTTATAGTAATATTCCCACTCTTTTATTCCAAAGTATTTAGACTGGTTGTTTAGTGCAGAATAAAATTTGTTGAAACGAGGATCTGAATACTGTTTCTAATTCTTACTAAAAATGTGACTTTGGGGAGTTTACCTACTCTGTCTGAGCTTTGACTGTCTTATCTGTAATAAAGAGATAATAGAAGTACCACTTCATAGACGTGCTGTATGGATTAAATGCTTAATAAATGTGAATTGCTTGTAACAGTCCTGGCACAGAGTAAGTGCTATATAAGCATTAGCTATTCTTATTATGATATAGGTTTTTTGTTTGTTTGTTTGTTTGTTTGTTTTCCCCGGAGTCTCGGAGTCTCGCTCTGTCGCCTAGGCTGGAGTGCAGTGGCGCAATCTCGGCTCACTGCAAGCTCCTCCTCCCGGGTTCACGTCATTCTCTTGCCTCAGTCTCCCGAGTAGCTGGGTACAGGCGCCTGCCACCACGCCCGTCTATTTTCTTTTTTCTTTTTTCTTTTTTTTTTCTATTTTTAGTAGAGACGGGGTTTCACTGTGTTAGCCAGGACGGTCTCCATCTCCTGACCTTTTGATCCGTCCGCCTCGGCCTCCCAAAGTGCTGGGATTACAGGCGTGAGACAACGCACCCGGCCGATACAGGTTTTTTCTACAAGTAACAATGAAAGAGGCAAGAGTCTAACAAAGCTTATTAGCAGTTGCATGTTATCCTGGGTGGGTCCATAGAAATAATTATGCTATGAGAACTATGTCATTTGGTTCTAAGAGAAAAACAGTTGAAAATAACTGTGAGATAGTAAGTACAGGATATCTGAGAGTCTGTAAAAGCAGCACCTCAGCACTTCACATAATCAATATGTGACAAACATAAATTACACAGAATAATTTATTTCTTTTAGGATAACTTATTTTTTAGGCCGGGTACCTATTAGTCATCAGGCTTGCTGACTGATTTCTTGTATCTTCACCTGAAATCCTTTCTTTTATTCTGAGTTAAGATTATTTGTTTGAATCTGAGCTAAAGCAATCTATGCCCCTAGAAAAGAAATATTTAAGAGTTTTTTTCTTTTTTTTTTTTTTTTCTGTTCTCTAGGTATGTATTCTGTAATCTTAGAATCAGTGCCTCATTCTTAATCTAGGAAGTGACTTCTCAACTTCAAGATTCCTGATAAAATATGTCAAAAATGACATTTCCTGATACCCTCTACAACTTTTGCCACTCTGAGTTTCACGAGGAATGTACCATTACTACACTTAGAGATGTCTCTCCCACCTTTTATCTGATAATAACTAGTGGGCAGAAACTAAGAGGAAATGCAAAGATACGGATAAAAGCAGAGATGGCTGTCTGCAGATACTACCTAGTGATTTCTTTTCACCTGTCGTCTATCTGAAGGGCTGTCTGCTTATGTCTTATTGGTATTCTTCCTTGTTAGGCATAAATGAGCAAATTTCCTTGGCACCACATGCTGAAGAGTTATATTGAATTGTGCGCTGCTACGTTTGAAATTTTCAGGACTCTCATATATTTTATTTCCTGAAACCTTAACTAGTCGGTGGTAAGGGGAAAATGTTTGTAAGAAATGAATTTTAGGTGTCTTCTTATTTACTATTTACATAAATTCTTCATAAGCAGGATAAATCTGGATTATTCGCTTAATTAGAATATTATGTAGAGGCCTACATTTATCTTTGCAATCTGGTCTCTCTAAAATAATATTCTAAATTAAGCAAAATCCAAATTAGCAATGCTTTGTTGGCTTTTTTTATTTTACAAGCTTGCAAAACATGTTAAAAGAAGAGGTACTCCCATAATATATTACTGGGACAGATATGTCATTATTTTTCTAGATCTAAGAAATATGAATAATTATGTTTGTTCTTCATATATAGCTTTGTGTGCAACACTCTTATGTAGATATTTACATCACTTATAAAAATCCACTTCAGGCATTTGCACAAACACAAATACATAAGCTCTTCACATTAAAGTAATAGCTCTGGGGAAGTGTCAAGATGCTGACTAGAAGCAACTAGTGTGTGCTGCTGTCACTGAGAAAACATGCAGTCGGTAAACAGTACCTCTTCAACTGGATTATCCAGGAGGACATGTTGGGATTCATTAAGGAAGCAACATGACACACAGAGATCAGAGATGAGTGAGGCAGGACAGCTGCCCACTCAGGACTGGCACAGACTCAAGGAAGAATCCCCACCATGAAAAAGGGTGATTCAGCAAGAGCCCCTAGGAACCACACACTTTCTTCCATGGACTTTTGAATCCTGGATGCATAAGATCCTCCTTCCCCTGCCCCTGGGGCCTCCAGACTGAAATGGAGAGCAATGCGCATTCTGGGCAGAGATATCATTCAGGTCCACATGGAAACCCAAAGATCTTGCATCCCTGAGCATCCCAGCACCAGCTGCCATAGCCCCACCAACAAGGGATGCTAGCTCTCTCACATGCCCCCAGAAGAGGGGCCATATCAATGGTGTTGAGGAGCAGACAGATTCTAGGTCTTGCCTCCGCTGCACTGCACCAAGTAAAGCCCACTGGCCTGGCACCCCAGCATTGCCACCCCACCCACAACTGAGCACTTGGACCAGTTCACCCCACCCACAACTGAGCACTTGGACCAGTTGCAGCTCCACATTTCTCTGAGACAGAGCTCCCAGAGGTAACTGACAGGCCTAAGCTATTGCCACTGCTCCAGCCTACTGCCATCAGGCTAGGGAAGGAATGAAGAGAACAATAATTATTGTAGGCCACCTTCACCACACCACAGCTGCCATGTGGAAAAGTAGCCAGGCTGTTTTCCACACAAGAAACAAGGCTGCATGTGTGCCCAGCTTGGGACCACCCTGCAGCTGCCTTACCCTTGGTTGAACATTCCCACTGGCAGGAGCACTGCATCACTCTGGGCTAAAGTTCTCAGAGGCAACTGATCCTGGAAGTTTCATCCCTGGGAACTGATCCCTCCACCACTACCACGACCTTGCTATTCTTGGGCTGTAGAGCAACAAAGACCTTGATCACTTTGCTTGCACGGCCAGCCCACTGCAGCTGCCATATGGAGAAGGGGTCAGTCTGTCTTCTCTGTGTGCCCCTGATGCCCTGCCTTTCACCAGGCATGATGACCATCTTGGGACTGCAGCACAGCATCTCCACTCCTTGCCGAATATTCTCATTGGCAGTGTCTCTGTTTCTCTCAAAGGAGGAATTCTCAGAAGCAACTGGCAACCCCTCTACCACTGTCACCAGGCTGGGAGGGCAACAAAGAGCCTGAGTGCATCACTTGTACCTCCACCATGCCACAGACACCCTACAGAGAAGAGACCTGACTGTCTTTCTCATAAGTCCACTGCCACCCCGATTCTTCACTAGGCAGAGTTGAAAGGCTTGGTCCCACAATACGGCTGCCCCTGTATAATCATTTTGATTGGCAGCAGCTCAGCATTTCTCAGGGGTGGAGCCCCCAGAGACAAGCGAAAAGACCCTCTGACATTACCACTGTCAAGAGTCCCACCACCACTGCCCCAAAGCTGAGGAGGGAACAAAACGTGTGAGGTTGCCCTAGGTCTGTGGTGCACAGCCTGGGAGTGCCAAGCCAAGATTGGTGACCAGAACTCAAGTGAGAGAGGAACCCACAGTCTCAGAGCAGTTCCATGCAAAAACAACTTTGCTAATATAAACCCCTGTGAATCCAAGAAGAACAATTCAGCCACAAATAAAGACCCTCCCCCAAAGCGTTGGCTCTCTTAAAACAGTCACAAACAGAAGTCAATTGAGTATGCTCAAATTACACCGCAGGTAAAGAAACAACAACACACAGAGATGGGAAAACAAAACAAGACAACAACAACAAAACAAAACAAAAAACAGCACAAGAACTGTGACAACTCTAAAATCCTGAGCATCGTTATACCTGCAAATTTCTACACTAGTTCCAAACAATTGTACTGAACCAGATTGAAATAGATTAAATGACTAATGTAGATTTCAGAATCTGAATGGCAAAGACGATCATGAAGACTGAGGACAAAGTTAAAATCCTATGCAAGGAATCTAAGGAATCCAATAAAAACAATATAAGAGATGAAAGACTAGCCATTTTAAGAAAAAATGGAACTGATCTGATAGAGCTGAAAAACTATCAGAATTTCATAGTACAATCAGAAGTATTAATTGAAGAATAGACCAACCTGAGAAAAGAATTTCAGAGCTCCAAGCCCAATTCTTCAAATTAGCTCGGTCAGACAAAAATAAAGAGAAAAGAATAAATAAAAAGATAAGAAAACCTCTGAGAAATATGGGATTAAGTAAGGAGACAAAACATATGACTTATTGTTATCCCTGAAAGAGAAAGAAAGAGAGCAAGAAACTCAGAGAATATATTTGATAATTTTGTACACAAAAATTTCCCCAACCTTGCTAGACAGGATGGCACTCAGATTTGGGAAATTTGGGGAAGCCTTTCAAGATAGTATGCAACATGACTATCCCCAAGACACATAGTAATTAGATTTGCCAAGGCCAATGTGAGAGAAAAAAATATTAAAGGCAACTGGAGGGAAGTGGAAGGTCAACTACAAAGGGAACCCCATAAGGCTGACAGCAGACTTTTCAGCAGAAACTGCAAGCCAGAAGAGAGCAGGAGTCTATAGTCAGCATTCTAAGAAAAAAAAAAATAAATTGCAACCAATAATTTTACATTCAGTCAAACTATCATTCATAAGCAAAACAGAAACAAATGCTGATGGAAATTGTTACGACCTGATACGCCTTACTGGAGGTCCTTAAGGGAGTGCTAAGGGAAAACCCATTACAGGTCAATACAGAAATTCACATATGTACATAAACCATTGACACCATAAAGCAACTATACAATCAAGTCTACATAACAACCAGCTAAAAACATGACAAAATCAAATTTGCAAATATTCGTATTAACCTTGAATGTAAATAGGCTAAATGCCCTCTTTATAAGGCACAAAGTTGTATGTTTGATAAAGAAGCGAGACCCAATTGTATGCTTTCTTTAAAAGACACATCTCACATGACAGGACACCCATAGGCTCTAAGTAAAGAACTAGAGAAAGATCTATTAAGTAAACAGAAAACAAAAAAGAACAGGTTTGCTAATATTATTTCAGACAAAACAGCATTTAAACCAACAACAATCAAAAAGGAGAAAGAAGAGCATTACATAATGATAGAGAATTCAATTCAATAAGATTTAACTATTTTAAATATATATGCAAACAGCACTAGACAACTGAGGTTTATAGAACCTAGAGACTTGCAAAGAAAATTGGATAGCTACACAATAATAGTGGGAGACTTCAACTTCCGTCTGACCCCTAGAGACATCACCCCTCATTTTGCCTCCATGATCTAAGGAGACAAAATCTAAAAAACATATTCAGGACCTACACCTGACACTTGATCAAATAGATGGAAAAGACATCTACAGAACATTCTACCCAACAAGAACAGAATATACATTCTTTTCTTCTGCACATGACACATAATCTGAAATTGACCATATGCTTGGAAATAAAGCAATTCTGAACAAATATAAAAGAAAACCAAAACAATACCAACTGGAATCTCAATAAAATAAAATAAAAAATTTACAAAAAAAATCAGTTCGAGCATGGTGGCTCACGCCTCTAATCCCAGCATTTTGGGAGGCCGAGGTGGGTGGATCACCTGAGATCAGAAGTTCAAGACCAGCCTGGGCAACATGGTGAGATCCTGTCTCTACTGAAAAGACAAAA
>NW_016807001.1:71637-76686 GCF_001698545.2 Rhinopithecus bieti
GAATGACTTTTGGGGAAACAATGAAACTAAGGAAGAAATAAATAAATTATTTGAAAATAATGAAAACAAAGAAACAACATACCAGAAAGTATGTAACACAGCTAAAGTATTAAGAGGCACATTTATAGTGATTGCACACATGAAAAAGTCAGTAAGATCGAAAATTAACTACCCAATAGCCTACGTTGAGCTAGAAAAACAGGAACAATCCAGCTCCAAAGCTAGCAGAGGAAAATAAATTACCAAAACAAGACAAAACTAAATGAGGGATGAGAAAGAAAAAAAAAAAAAAAAAAGATCAACTACACAAAAGTTTGTTCTTCAAAAGAATAAATAAGATTGGTAGACCACTAGCTAGACTATGAAAGATAAAAGAGAGGAAATTCAAATAAAGACAATCAGAAATGACAAAAGGGACATTACCAACAACCCCACAAAAATACAAAAGTCACTCAAAGACTATTGTGAATACCTCTATGCACACAAACTAGAAAACATAAAACAAAAATGATAAATTCCTAGAAACATAAAGTCTCCCAAGCTTGAACCAGGAAGAAATTGAAATCCTGAACTGAACAATAATGAGTTTTTAAAATGAATCAGTAATAAAAATCCTACCTACCAGAATAAGGACTTGACCAAATGAATTCACAGCTGAATTCAACAAAATTTATAAAGAAGAGTTGAAACAAATTCTACTGAAACTGTTCCGAAAGACTGAGGAGTAGGGACTCCTTCCTTGCTCATTCTATGAGACCAGCATCACTGTGATACCAACACTGACAGAGACACAACAAAAACAAAAACAAAAATCTTTAGGCCAATATCCTTAAGAAACATAAATGCAGATATTCTCAACACAATACTAGCAAACTGAATTCCATCCGCACATCAAAAAGTTAATCCACTATGATCAATTAAGCATTGTTTGTGGGATGCAAGTTTGATTGGACATATGTAAATCAATAGATGAGATTCACCATATAAACAGAACCAAACCCCAAAATCCTATGACCATGTCAATAGATACAGAAAAGACTTGTGATCAAATTCAACATTCCTTAATGTTAAAAACCCTCATCAAACTAAGCATTGAAGGAACATGACTTAAAATATTAAGAGCCTTCTATGACAACCCACTGAAAACATAATATAGAATGAGCAAAAGCTGGAAGCATTCCCCTTCAGAACCAGAACAAAACAAGGAACCCCACTCTCACTACTGTTATTCAACACAAGTCTGGAAATCCTAGCAGAGCAATCAGGCAAGACAATGAAATAAAAGGCACCCAAATAGAAAAAGAAGAAGTCAAAATATCTCTCTTTATAGACAATATAATTTGACATGAAGAAAACCCCATAATCTCTGTCTAAAGGCTTTTACATCGGATAAACTGTTTTAGCATAGTTTCAGTATACAAAATTAATTTTGAAAAATCAGTGGCATTTCTATACACCAATAACATCCAAGCTGAGAGTCAAATCAAAAATGCAATCCTGCTCACAATAGCCACAAAAACAATAAAATACCTAACTAAAGAAGCGAAAGCTCTCTACAACAAGAATTTTAAAACACTGCTCAAAAAATTCAGAGATGGCACACATAAACGGAAAACATTTCATGCTCATGAATGGGAAGAATTAATATTGTTAAAATGGCCACACTGCCCAAAGCAATTTAGAGATTCAGTGCTATTCCTGCCAAACTACTATGAGATTCTCCACAAAATTAGAAAAAAAAAAAAAACTATTTTAATATCCATATGAAGCCAATAAAGGGCCCAAAGAGCCAAATAAATCTCAAGCAAAAAGAATAAAGCTGGAGCCATCACACTATGTGACTTAAAATGATACTACAAGGCTACACCAACCAAAACAGTGTGGTATTGGCACAAAACCAAACATACAGACCAATGCAAGAGTTTAGGGAACTGAAAAATAAAGCCACACACCTAAAACCATCTGATCTTCAAGAAAGCTGACAATAATAAGCCATGGGGAAAGAGTCCCTATTTAATAAATTGTACTGGGATAACTGGCTACCTGTATGTAGAAGATTGAAACTGGACCCACTCCTTTTACCATATACAAAAATAAATGCAAGATGGATCAAATACTTAAACGTAAAACCTAAACCTGTAAAAACCCTACAAGCAAACTTAGGAAATACCATTCTGGTAACTGGCTCTGGCAAACACTTCATGACAAAGATGCCAAAAGCAATTGCAACTAACTCAAACATTGACAAGTGAGATATAATTAAAGAGAATCTGCACAGCAAAAGAAGCTATCAACAGACAGACTATAAACAGACAACCTACATATTGGGAGAAATATTTGCAAATGATGCATTTGACTAAGATCTAATAGCCATATTCTATAAGGAATTTAAACAAATCAATAAGCAAAGCTAAACAAGCTCACTGATAAATGGGGGAAGAATATGAAGATAACATTCTAAAAAGAAGCCAAGAAGTGTCTGAAAAAAATGTCAATATCAGTAATAGGAAAATGCAAACAAAACCACAATGAGATATAATCTCACAGCAGTAAGAATGGCTATTACTAAGGAGTCAAAAACCAACAGATGTGGCTAGGTTGTGGAGAAAAGAAAACAGTCATACACTGCTAGTGGGAATGTAAATTAGATCAGCCACTGTAGAAAGCAGTCTGAAGATTTCTCAAAGAACCTAAAATGCAGAACTTAAAAGGACTAAGCAATGTAATTATTGGGTGTGTACCCAGAGAAATATAAATAGTTCTACCATGAAGACACAAGCATGCCTATCTTCATGGCAGCACCATTCACAAGAGCAAAGTCATGGAATAAACCTAGATGGCCATCAGTAGTGAAATGGATAAAGAAAATGTGGTACATATTCACCGTGGAATACTATCTCACCATAATAAAGAATGAAATTATGTTCTTTGCAACAACATTGATGAATCTGGGGACCATTATCTTAAGCACATTAATGCAGGAACATAAAATCAAATATCACATGCTGTCACATATAAGTGTGAGCTAAACGTTGAGTACACATGGACAGAAAGAAGGGAACAATAGACACTGGAGCCTACTTGTGGGTTAACCCTGGGTGGATGGTGAGGATTGAAAAACTACCTATCAGGTAATATGCTGATTACCTGAGTGACCAAACCCCCATGACACACAATTTACCAATGTATCAATCCTGCACATGTACTCCCTGAATGTAAAATAAAATTTAAAAGAAAAAAGTAAAATAAAGCAGCAAATGTTTTAGAAATAGTAGATTTTTACTCATAGAAAATGTGTTCAACTATAACTTAAAACAGAACTGCCATTTGACCGAGCAATTCCATTACTGGGTGTATACCCAAAGGAATATAAATTACTCTGCCATAAAGACACTTGCATTAGTCTGTTCATCACAGCACTATTCATTATAGCAAAGACATCAAATCAGCCTAGATGCTCATCAATGGTGTACTAGACAAAGAAAAGATGTTACATATAAACAATGAAATACTATGCAGCAATAAAATCCTGTTGTTTGCAAAAACATGGATGGAACTGGAGGTCATCATGTCACAGAAAGACAAACTCCTTATGTTCTCACTTATTTGTGAGTGCTAAAAATCAAAACAATTGAATTCATGAAGATTGAGAATAGAAGGATTGTTAACTAGAGGCTGAGGATAGTGAGGAGTTGTAGGGGAGGTAGGCATGGTTAATGTACATAAATAAATAGAAAGAATGAATGAGACATACCATTTGATAGCACAACAGGGTGATTATAGTCAGTAATAACTTAATTGTAAATTTTAAAATGACTAAAAGAGCGTAATTGTATTATCTGTAACACAAATGATAAATGCTAGAGGGGATGGATAACCCATTTTCATGATGTGATTATTGCTTATTTAATGCCTGTACCAAAGTATCTCATATACCCCATAAATATATACACCTACTATGTATCAATTAAAATTTTTTTTAAATTAACAAAGAAAATTTGGTAAATATACACCATGGAATAGTATGCAGCCACAAAAAAAAAAAATGAAATTGTGTCCTCTGCAGCAACATGGATGGAGCTGGAGGCCATTATCCTAAGCAAATGAGCACACAGGAACAGAAAACAAATATCACATATTACCACTTATAAGTGGGAGCTACATATTGAGTACATGTGGACACAAAGAAGGGAACAATAGACAGCAGCGCTTTCTTGAGGGTGAAGGGTGGGAGGACAGCGAGTATCAAAAAACTGCCTATTGTCGGCTGGGTGCGGTGGCTCATGCCTGTAAACCCAGCACTTTAGGAGGCCAAGGCGAGTGGATCATGAGGTCAGAAGATCGAGACCATCCTGGCTAACATGGTGAAACCCCATCTCTACTAAAATACAATAAATTAGCCAGGCGTGGTGACACATGCTTGTAATCCCAGCTGCTCGGGAGGCTGAAGCAGGAGAATCGCTTGAACCCAGGAGTTGGAGGTTGCAGTGAGTCGAGATGGCACCACTGCACGACAGCCTGGTGACAGAGAGACTCCATATCAAAATAAATAAATAAATAAATAAAATCCTGCCTATTGTCTACTATCCACACTACCTGGGCGACAAAATAATCTGTAGAGAAAACCCCTGCAACACTAATTTACCCATATAATAAACCTATGCATGTACCCTGTAAACTTAAAATAAAAGTTGAAAATAAAAAAGAAAGCATAATTTCACCATTTTGTGTTTGACTAAATGTTTTCAGGTGGCATAAACTCTGTTCTCTACCTTTAGGACTTACCTGGGTTTGTACATAATTCCGTTTTCATTTTCAAGGATGTTCATAAATAAACACAGGTATTAAGAGACATTATAGAATTTTGATTTGGAGCCTCAGTGAAGTGGGGTGCCTTGAGTTTTAATACATAAAAGGCCAAGAATAATAAAGCTATAAATGTCCCACAAGCTGATTTTAACTATAACATTTCCTATTTTGAAAGTCGATTTCTCAAATTTCCATATTATCACAAAAGTGTTTTCTTCAATGACATCTATGTTATATGTC
>NW_016807001.1:79700-81166 GCF_001698545.2 Rhinopithecus bieti
TTTTTTTTTTTTTTTTCCTGAAGGGCATGGTAATCTATGAGTTATCTCTTAATAAAACACAATTGTGTGAAATGAGTAAATAAAATTCAGTTTTGATTGGTATTATTAAAGCTAAACATTCCATATCATGATGGGGGCCAAGATGGCTAAATAGGAACAGCTCTGGTCTGCAGCTCCCAGTGAGACTAGTGCAGAAGGCAGGTGATTTCTACATTTCTGACTGATGTACCCAGTTCGTTTCATTGGGACTGGTTAGGCAGTGGGTCCAAGTCACAGAGAGTGAGCAGAAGCAGGGTGGGGCATCATGTCACCCAGCAAGTGCAAGGAGCTGGGGGACCACACTTCCCCAACCAAGGAAAGCTGTGCGGGACTGTGCTACCCAGCTGGGTTACCACACTTTTCCAACAGTTTTTGCAATCTGCAGATCAGGAGATTCCCTCTTGTGCCTACATCTCCAGGGCCCTCAGTTTCAAGTACAAAACTGGGGAGCTGTTTGGGCAGACACCAAGCTAGGAGGTTTTTTTGTTTGTTTGTTTTTTGTTTTTATTTTTTTTCATACCCCAGTGGTGCCTGGAACCCCAGCAAGACAGAACTGTTTATTCCTCTGGAAAGGGGGCTGAAGCCAGAGAGTCAAGTGATCTTGCCCAGCAGGTCCCACTCCCAAGGAGCCCAGCAACTTAAGAACCACTGGCTTGAAATTCTTGCTGCCAGTGTAGCAGTCTAAAGTTGACCTGGGATAATCAAGCTCGGTTAGGGGAGGGGTACGATTACTGAGGCTTTAGTAGGCTGTTTTCCCCTGACAGTGCTAAGGAGGCTGGGAGGTCTGTTCTGGGCACAGCAAAGTGGCTGTGGTTAGACTGCTTCTCTAGATTCCTCTTCATTGGGCAGGGCATCTCTGAAGGAAAGGTAACAGCCCCAGGCAGGGGCTTACAGACAAAACCCCCATTTCCTTGGGACAGAGCACCTCAAGGAAGAAGGTGGCTGTGAGCCCAGCTACAGCAGATTAAATCATCCCTGTGTGCTGGCTCTGAAGGGAGAAGCTGATTCTGACAAGAAGGATTCTCCCAACACAGTGTACCAGCTCTGCTAAAGGACAAGCTGCCTCTTCAAGTGGGTTCCTGATCCCCATGCCTCCTGACTGGGAGATACCTCCCAACAGGGGTCAACAGGTATCTCATACAGAAGAGGTCTGGCTGGCATCAGGCTGGTGTGCCTCTGGGACGAATCTTCCAGGGGAAGGAGCAGGCAGCAATTTTTGCTGTTCTGCAGCCTCCACTGGTGATACCCAGGTGAACAGCATCTGTATTGGAACTCCAGCAAACTGCAGCAGACCTGCAGAAGAGGCGCCTGACTGTTAGAAGAAAAGCTAACAAACATAAAGTGACAAGATCAACATCAACATAAAGGACCCCACACAAAATCCCATCCAAAGGTCATCAGCCTCAAAGAACAAAATAGATAAATCC
>NW_016807001.1:81544-83653 GCF_001698545.2 Rhinopithecus bieti
GAAAATTTCAAAAACCAGAATACCTCTTTTCCTCCAGATGATTGCAACTTTTCTCCAGCAAGGACACAAAACTGGACAGAATGAATTTGATGAATTGACAAAAGTAGGCTTCAGAAGGTGGGTAATAACAAACTCTTCTGAGCTAAAGGAACATGTTCTAACCCAATGCAAGGAAGCTAAGAACCGTGATAAAAGGTTATAGGAAACTGCTAACTTGAATAACAAGTTTATAAAGGAACATAAAGGACCTGGTGGAGCTGAAAAACACAGAACAAGAACTTCGTGATGCATACACAATTATCAATAGCCAAATTGATCAAGTAGAAGAAAGGACATGAGAGAATGAAGATCAACTTACTGAAATAAAGTGTGAAGACAAACTTACAGAAACAAGAATGAAAAGGAATGAACAAAGCCTCCAGAAAATGTGGGACTATGTGAAGAGACCAAACCTATGATTTATTGGTGTATCTGAAAGTGACAGGCAGAAAGGAACCAAGTTGGAAAACACACTTCACAGTATCATCCAAGAAAATTTCCCCAACCTAGCAAGACAATCCAACATTCAAATTCAGGAAATACAGAGAACACCACTAAGATGAGAAGAGCAACCCCAAAATACATAATCATCAGATTCTCCAAGGCTGAAAAGAAAGAAAAAATGTTAAGGTGAGCGAAACAGACAGGTCATATTACCTACAAAGGGAAGCATATCAGACTAACAGCAGATCTCTCTGCAGAAACCTTACGAGCCAGAAGAGAATGGGGGCCAATATTAAACATTCTTAAATAAAAGAATTTTCAACCCAGAATTACATATCCAGCCAAAATAAGTTTCATGAGGAAAGAAGAAATATAATCCTGTCTAGACAAGCAAATGCTGAGGAATTTTGTCACCATCAGGCCTGCCTTACAAGAGCTCCTGAAGCAAGCTCTAAATATGGAAAGGAAAAACCATTACTAGCCACTGCAAAAACACCATATTATAAAGACCAATTACCCTATGAAGAAACTACACCAAGTAATGTAGCATCATGACAAGACGATCCAATTCATGCATAACAATATTAACCTTAGAAATAAATGGATTAAATGCCCCAATTAAAAGACACAGACTGGCAAATCAGATAAAGAGTCAAGACTCGTCAGTGTGCTGTATTCAGGAGACCCATCTCACATGCAAAGACACACATAGGTTCAAAATAAAGGGATGGAAAAATTTTTACCAAACAAGTAGAAAGGGAAAAAAAACAGGGGTTGCAATCGTAGTCTCTGATAAAACAAACTTTAAAACAACAAAGATTAAAAAAGACAAATAAGGGCATTACATAATGGTAAAATGATCAATGCAACAAGAACTAACTATCTTAAGTATATATGCACCCAAAACGGGAGCACCCAGATTTATAAAACAAGTTCTTAGAGATCTACAGAGAGACTTGGACTCGCACACAATAATAGTGGGAGACTTTAACACCCCACTGTCAATATTAGACAAATCAACGAGACAGAGAATTAACAAGGATATTTAGGAGTTAAACTCAGCTCATTACCAAGTGGACCTCATGGAAATCTACAGAACTCTCCACACCAAATCAACAGAATATACATTATTCTCAATGCCATATATCACTTATTCTAAAAACGACCACATAATTGGAAGTAGAAAAATCCTCAGCAAATGCGAAAGAATGGAAATCATAACAAACAGTCTATCAGACCACAGTGCAATCAAGTTAGAAATCAGGATTAAGAAACTCACTCAAAACTGCACAACTACTTGGAAATTGAACAACGTGCTCCTGAATGACTACTGCGTAAATAGCAAAATTAAGGCAGAAATAAAAAGGGTATTTGACACCAATGTGAACAAAGAGACAATGAATCTCTGGAACGTAGCTAAAGCTGTGTTAAGAGGGAAATTAATTGCACTAAATGTGCACATCAGAAAGTGGGAAAGATCTAAAACTTTATCATCATAATTAAAATAACTAGGAAAGCAAGAGCAAACAAATTCAAAAGCTTGCATAAGACAAGAAATAACTAAGATCGGAGTAAAACTGAAGGAGATAGAGACAAGAAGAAAAACCCTTCAAATAATCAATGAAT
>NW_016807001.1:84882-94482 GCF_001698545.2 Rhinopithecus bieti
AAAAAGAAAAAAAAGATTCCATATAGTCAAGACAATCCTAAGCAAAAAGAACAAAGCTGGAGGCATTATGCTACCTGACTTCAAACTACAATACAAGGCTACAGTAACCAAAACAGTATGGTACTGGTACCAAATCAGATACATAGATCAATGGAACAGAACAGAGAATTCAGAAATAACACCACACATCTACAACCATCTGATATTTGACAAACCTGACAAAAACAAGCAATAAGAAAGGATTCCCTATGGTGCTGGGAAAACTGGCTTGCCATATGCAGAAAACAGAAACTGAACCACTTCATTATACTTTATACAGAAATTAACTCAAGATGGATTAAAGACTTAAATGTAAAACTCAAAACCACAAAAACCCTAGAAGAAAACCTAGGCAACACCATTCAGTACATAGCCATGTGCAAAGACTTCATGACTAAAACACCAAAAGCAATTTCAACAAAAGCCAAAATTGTCAAATGGTATCTATTCAAACTAAAGAGCGTCTGCACAGCAAAAGAAGCAATCATCAGAGTGAACCAGAAACCTACAGAATGGGAGACAACTTTTGCAAGCTACCCATCTGACACAGATCTAATATTCAGAATCCACAAGGAACTTAAACAAATTTACAAGAAAAAACAAACAACACCATCAAAAATAGGTGAAGGATATGAACAAACACTTCTCAAACAAAGAAATTTATGTGGTCAACAAACACATGAAAAAAAAAAGGTCATCAGCACTGGTCATTAGAGAAATGCAAATCAAAACCATAATGAGATACCACCTCACACCATTTAGAATGGAAATCATTAAAGAGTCAGGAAACAACAGATGCTGGAGAGAATGTGGAGAGATAGGAACACTTTTACACCATTAGTGGGAGTGTAAATTAGTTCAACCATTGTGGAAGACAGTGTGGAGATTCATCAAGGATCTAGAACCAGAAATACCATTTGATCCAGCAATTCCATTACTGGGTATATACCCAAAGGATTATAAATCACTCTACTATAAAGACACATGCACACATATGTTCATTGCAACACTATTTACAATAGCAAAGACTTGGAACCAATCCAAATGTCCATCCAAGATAGTCTGGATAAAGAAAATGTGGCGCATACACACCATGAAATACTCTGCAGCCATGAAAAAGAACGATTTAATGTCCTTTGCAGGGATATGGATGAAGCTGGAAGGCATCATTTTCAGAAAACTAACACAGAAACAAAAAAGCAAACACCATGTTCTCACTCATAAGTGGGAGTTGAGCAATGAGAACATGTGGACACAGGGAGGGGAACATAACACACCACAGCCCATTGGGGCATGGGGGGCAAGGGGAGAGAGAGCATTAGGACAAATACCTAATGCATTGTGAGGCTTAAAACCTAGATGATGGGTTGATAGGTGCAGCAAACCACCATAGCACATGTATACCTATGTAACAAACCTGCACATTCTGCACATGTATCCCAGAACTTAAAGTAAAATTTTTAAAAAGCTGAATATTTTCAGAGCGCAAAATGTCATTTATAAAATATTTTGAATATTTTTGAAGTTAAATAACTATGGAGACAAGATGGCTGACTAGAGGCAGCTAGGAGGAACATCTGCCACCAAGATACTGGAAAACTGGGAAGACTGCTGCACTTTGAGCAGATCTCTGAAAGGAAGCAGTTAATAGTGAACAGAAGAAGGACACAGATGATGAGCTGAAGGAAGAAGAAGTTGGGAACTCTGCACAGGACTATCATGCTCTGACAATCATTCCTGACCCCCAGTGACTCCTGGAGAAGCAGTGAGTTGAGCAGGCAAGGCGTGACCTGCTATTGCCACAGGCCTCTGGGATCCTGCCAGTACGAGACTCCATGACTGCTTGGGACTATTGAACTGACAAAGAGAGCCCCTTAGAGAGGTGGCAGGGGCAAAACTCCAGCATGTGCGGAACCCAGGGTGTTTGGTGTGAGAATATTTGCAAGGGAGCATCACCAGGGAAGTCCATCACCCAAGGCTACCCTTGCTCCCCTGGGAGACTCTACCTTTAGGGGAACTGTTGCACCCAAACAGGGCAGAGCAATCTTGCCCATGTAATGGAGACAGTCCAACATGAACACCCTTCAGTCCACTGGCCTCTCCTGGTTCCCCAGCCTGGCCATTTCTGCTTACCGTTCAGCCTAGTATAGCCAACCAGGGTGATTCCTGGGGACCTACATTATCGTTTCTGCACTACCAGATCATACCTGACCTTTGGGGACATCCAGCAGAGTGGCCTCCACTGACAGGCACCAGCTCACCAGATCCCTTCCCCCAACACAGCCCACCCTGTGCCACTTTGCCAGCATATACTTGCCCACGACCACTCCCCCATCACTTTGCTTACGCATGGGCAAACCTTGCCTCACCTTCCCTCTTGGCATGTGGGTTTATGTGCACCCTTCCTAGGCATTGTTGCCAAGATGAGTACTGCCACAACCCCTGCTGCCATGCCATCATGCCACCATTGCCAGTGAAAATACATGCACAGACACCACTGTCCCTGACCCCCACCCTGCACAGCCACCTGGGCTAGCACTAGAGCACACACAGTGATTGCCCACCCAATGTCTGCCAGTGCCCCTCCTCTGCGCTGACGCTACCACAGGTAACAAGGTACACATGGACCTCAGAGGCCCCGATTCCTCTCTTCACCTTTCCCCAAGCACTGTTTCTCCCATTACTGCCAACACTGGTACAGAATCCAGCAACCCTAAGATCACCAGCACCCTGACAAACTGAGGAGCATGCAATTCACTGCACTGCTGCTGCTGCTAGAGTGCAAATGATCACAGTTCTCACTGCTGCAACCAGTGGAAGTGCTTTGGCTGGCACAACCCTTTAGAGTGTTGTGGCCAGTAATCCGGGAAGACCTCAGCCCCACCAATGCAGCAGGTTCCCAACCTCAAGGGGCCAGAAGACAAAGCCAGGAGCCTGATACTAGCCTCCCAGAATTACAGCACTCAGCCCAGGCATTGCCCTCCCGAAAAGTCTACCAGAAATGAAGACAGCCAAATAAACCCATCTCATACCACAATCAAACATCCAAGGACATCAAAGAAGATAAAAGAAAAGAAAACAAAAATCCAATGGACAGCAACTTCAAAGACTGAAGGAGTATTAGACCACACAGATGAGAAAGAACCAGTTCAAGACCTCCAGAAACTCAAAAGCCAGAGTGTCTTTTACCTCCAAACAATGGCACTAGTTCCGCAACAATGGTTCTTACCCAGGCTGAAATCGCTGAAATGGCAAACATAGATTTTTGAATATGAATAGGAATGAAGATCATCGACATTCAGGAGAAAGTCAAAACCCAATCCAAGGTTTCAAAGAGATATGATTAAATGATACAGGAGATGAAAGACAAAATGGTCATTTTTATGAAAGGATAAAACTAAGCTGATAGAGCTGAAAAACTCACCTTAAGAATTTCAGAATAAAATTACAAGTATTAACAGCAGAATCAACCAAACTGAGGAAAGAATCTCAGATCTCAAAGAACAGTTCTCCAAAATAACTCAGTCAGATAAAAATAAGGAAAAAATAAAGAAGAATAAATAAAACCTCCAAGAAATGTGGGATTATGTAAAGAGACCAAGTCAACTACTCATTGGTGTCTCTGACAGAGAGGGAGAGAGAGAAAGCAACTTGGAAAACACATTTCAGGATATAGTCCATGAAAATTTCCCAACCTCGCTAGAGAGGCCAACATTCAAATTCAGGCAACACAGAGAACTCCTGAAAAATACTACATAAGGAGACAATGACCAAGTCACATAGTCGTCAGAATACCCAAGTTCAAAATGAAAGAAAAATAAAATGTTCAAAGTAGCTAGAGAGAAGTGGCAGGTCACCTACAAAGGGAACCTAATCAGGCCAACAGCAGACCTTTAAGCAGAAACACTGCAATGCAAATAAATAAATAAATAAATAAATAAATAAATAAATAAACTGAGCACCTCTATTCATTTTTTATTTATTTATTCATTTTTTATTTATTTATTTATTTATTTTTTCGAAATGGAGTCTCGCTCTGTCGCCCAGGCTGGAGTGCAGTGGCACGATCTCTGCTCACTGCAAGCTCCGCCTCCCAGGTTCACGCCATTCTCCTGCCTCAGCCTCCCAAGTAGCTGGGACTAAAGGTGCCTGCACCACACCCGTCTACTTTTTTGTTTTTGTTTTTTTTTTTTTAGTAGAGACGAGGTTTCATCGTGTTAGCCAGGATGGTTTTGATCTCCTGACCTTGTGATCCGCCTAAGTAGGCCTCCCAAAGTGCTGGGATTACAAATGTGAGCCACCACACCCAGCCTATTCAACATTATTAAAGAAAACAGCTTCCAACCAGGAAGTTCATATCCAGCCAAAATAAGCTTTAAGTGAAGGAGAAATAATATCCTTTTCAGACCTATATACACACACACACACACACACACACACACACACACACACACACACACATACATATATTAAGGGTATTTGTTACCACCATACTTGCCTTACAAGAAATTATGAAGGAAGTGCTAAAACTGGAAAGGAAAGACCATTATTGGCCACTACAAAAATATGCTTAAGTACAGAAACCAGAGACCCTAGAAAGTAATCATACAAACAAGTCTGCATAATAACCAGCTAACAACATGATGACAGGAACAAATCGGCATATATCAATACTAACCATGAATGTAAGTGGGCTAAATGTTCCAAGTAAAAGTCACAGGGTGGCAAGTTGGATTAAAGAAGTAAGACCCAACTCTATGTTGTCTTCAAAAAACTCCATCTCATATTCTCATATTTAATGACAGCCATAGGTTCAAAGTAAAAGAATAGAGAAAAATCTACCAAGCAAATGGAAAGCAGAAAAAAGCAGGAGTTGCTGTTCTAATTTCAGACAAAACAGACTTTAAACCAACAAAAATAAAGAAGACAAAGTAGGTCATTATATAATGGTGAAAGACTCAGCTTAACAAGAATACCTAACTATTCTAAATATGTGTGAACCCAACACAGTCACATTCAGATGCATAATACAAGTCTTTAGAGACCTATGAAGAGACTTGGACAACCACACAATAATAGTGAGGGATAGCAACAACACCTCACTGACTTTATCAGACAGATCATTGAGGCAGAAAATTAACCAAGATATTAATGACCTGAGCAAGACATTTGACCAAATGGACCTAATAGATATGTACAGAAAACTTCACCACAAAACAACAGAAAATACATTCTTCTCATCTGTACGTGATGCATGCTCTAAAATCAGCAACATGATCAGACATATAGCAATGCTCAGCAAATTAGAAAAGAATGAAATTGCACCAACCATGGTGTCCAACCACAGTGCAATCAAACTACAAATCAACACTGAGAATATTGCTCAAAACCACATAATTACATGAAAATTAAACAATTTGCTTCTGAATGACATCTGGGTAAACAATGAAATTAAAGCAGAAATCAAGAAATTATTTGAAAGTAGGATATGAACAGTCACTTCTCAACAGAAGATATTTATGCAGCCAACAGAAATATGAAAAAATGCTCATCATCACTGGTCATTAGAGAAATGCAAATCAAAACCATAATGAGATACCATCTCATGCCAGTTAGAATGGTGATCATTAAAAAGTCAGGAAAAAACAGATGCTGGAGAGGTTTTGGAGAAATAGGAACACTTTTATACTGTTGGTGGGAGTGTAAATTAGTTCAACCATTGTGGAAGACAGTGTGGCGATTCCTCAAGGATCTAGAACCAGAAATACCATTTGACCCAGCAATCTCATTACTGGATATATACCCAAAGGATTATAAATCATGCTACTATAAAGACACATGCACACGTGTGTTTATTGTGGCACTGTTCTCAATAGCAAAGACTTGGAACCAGCCCAAATGTCCATCAATGATAGACTGGATAAAGAAAATATGGCACATATACACCATGGAGTACTATGCAGCCATAAAAAGGATGAGTTTGTGTCATTTGCAGGGACATGGATGAAGTTGGAAACCATCATTCTCAGCAAAATATCACAAGGACAGAAAACCAAACACCGCATGTTCTCACTCATAAGTAGGAGTTGAACAATGAGAACACATGGACACAGGGAGGGTAACATCACACACTGGGGCCTGTTGGGGGGTGGGGTGCTAGGGGATGGATAGCGTTAAGAGAAATACCTAATGTAAATGACCAGTTGATGGGTGCAGCAAACCAACATGGCACATGTATACCTATGTAACAAACCTGCACGTTGTGCACATATACCCTATACCTTAAAGTATAATAATAATAATAATAATAATAATAATAAAGAAATTCTTTGAAAGCAATGAGAACAAAGATACAATATATGAGAATCTGTGACACAGCTAAGGCAATGTTAAAATGGAAATTTATAGTGCTAAATGCCCACATCAAAAAGATAGAAAGATCTCAAATAAAAAAATCTAACATCACAACTAGAAGAAATAGACAGAAAAAAAAAAGCAAACCTATCCCAAAGCTAGCAGAAGAAAAGAAATAACTGAAATTGCTAGTATGCAAGAGTATTCGTCCATTTTCATACTGCTATAAAGATACTACCTGAGACTGGGTAACTTATAAAGAACAAAAGGTTTAATTGTCTTACAGTTCCACATGGCTGGGGAGGCCTCAGGAATCTATTATCATGATAGAAGGGGAAGCAGGCACGTCTCACATGGCAGTAGGAGAGGGAGACAGAGAGAGAGAGAGAGAGGGAGAGAGAGAGAGAGAAAGACAGACAGAGAGAGAGATAAGCCCAGGGGAAACTGCCATTTATCAAACCATCAGATCGTGTGAGAACTCCCTCAATATCATGAGAACAGCATGGGGGAAACCGTCCCCATGATCCAATCACCTCCCACCAGGTCTCTCCCTCAACACCTGTGGATTACAATTCAAGATGAGATTTGGGTGGGTACACAAAGCCTAACCATATCAGCAAGGATAGTTCAAAATATGCAAATTAATAAATGTGATTCGTCGCATAAACAGGACTCAAAACAAAAACTACATGGTTATCTCAATAGATGCAGAAAAGGCTTTTGATAAAATTCAACATTGCTGTATGATAAAAGCTTTCAATAAACTAGGCATTGAAAAAACACCCTTCAAAATAATGAGTCATCTATGACTAATCCACAGGCAATATCATACTGATTGGACAAATGCTGGAAGCATTCCTTTTGAAAACTGGAACAACAGAAGGATGCTCTCTCTCCTTCCACTCTTATTCAACATAGTAATGGAAGTCTTGGCCAGAGCAATAAGGCAAGAGAAAGAAGTAGAATATATCCAAAAAGGAAGAGAGGAAGTCAAACTATCCCTGTTTGCAGACAATATAATTTGATACCTGGGAAATCCCATACTGTCTGTTGAAAAGCTCCTAGATTTGATACACAACTTCATGAAAGTTTCAGGATACAAAATCAGTGCACAAAAATCTCTAGCATTCCTATACAACAATAACATCCAAGCTAAGAGCCAAATCAAGAATACAAGCCTGATCGTGATAGCCACAAAAATGATTAACATACCTAGGAAATCAGCTAATCAAAGAGGTGAAACATGTCTACAGGGAGAATTACAATACACTGCTCAAAGAATTCAGAGATGACACAAACAAATGGAAAAACATTCCCTGCTCATAAATAGCAAGAATCAATACTGTTAAATGGCCATACTGCCCAAAGCAGTTTACAGATTAAATTCTATTCCTATGAAACTACCAATGAAGTTCTTCAGAGAATTAGAAATAACTATTTTTAAATTTATATGGAGCAAATAAATGGCCCAAATAGCCAAGGCAATTCCCATCAAAAAGAACAAAGCTGGAGACATCACATTACTCGACTTCAAATGACACAACAGGGCTACAGTAACAAAAACACCATGGTACTGGTACAAACACAGATGTGTAAGCCAATGGAACAGAATACACAGCCGATAAATAATGTGGCAAACCTACAACCATCTGATCTAAGTCAACAAAAACAAGCAATGGGGAAAGACTCCCTATTCAATATAGTGCTGGGATAACTGCCTAGCCGTATGAAGAAGATTGAAACTGGACCACTTTGTTAACACCACAAAACAAAAATCAACTCCGTATGGATTAAGACTTAAAGGAAAACCTAAAACTATAAAACTATGGAATATAACCTAGGAGAAATCATCTGGACCTAGGACTGAGTAAATATTTCATGACAAAGATGTCAAAAGCAATTGCAAGAAAAAATTGACAAATGGGATATAATTAAACTAAAGAGCTTCTTCATGGGACAGAAAACTATCAACAGAGTAAATAGACAACATACACAATGGGCGAAAATATTTGCAAACTACGCTTCTGACAAAGGTCTAATATCTGGAATCTATAACTATTTTTAAAATTTTTAGTGAAAAAACAAAGAAACTCATTAAAAGTGTGCAAAGGACGTCAACAGACACTTTTCAAAAGATACATGTGGCCCACAAGAATAAGAAAAAATGCTCAACATCACTAATTATTAGAGAAATGCAAATCAAAGCCACAATGACACTCTCTAACACCGGTCAGAATGGCTATTGTTACAAAGTTCAAAAAATAACAGATGCTGGGAGGTTGCAGAGGAAACATAACACTTGTATAGTGCTTGTGGGATTGTAAATTAGTTCAGTCATTGTGGAAAGCAGTTTGGCAATTTCTCAAAGAACTAAAAACAGAATTAGCATTTGACCCAGCAATCCCATTATTGAGCATATACCCAAAGGAATGTAAAACATTCAACCATAAAGACACGTGCATATTTTCATTGCAGCATTATTTGCAATAGCAAACACATGGAATCAAACTAATGCCAATCAACAGCAGACTGGATAAGGAAAATGTGGTATATATATGCCATGAAATACTATGCAGCCATATGAAGTAATGAGATCATGTCCTTTGTAGAAATATGGATTAAGGTAGAGGCCATTATCTGAAGTGAACTAATACAGGAACATAAAACCAAATACTGCATCTTCTCATTTATAAATGAGAACTAAACATTGAGTACATATGGATACAAAGAAGGGGACAACAGACACCAGAGCCTACTTGAGGGTGAAGGGTAGGAAGTGGGTGAGGATAGAAAAATTTCCTATCAGGTACTATTCTCATCACCTGGTTGATGAAATAATCTGTATACCAAACTCCCACAATACGCAATTTTCCTATATAACAAACATGCACATGTACCTATGTTTTGGTACCAGTACCATGCTGTTTTGGTTACTGTAGCCTTGTAGTATAGTTTGAAGTCAGGTAGCGTGACGCCTCCAGCTTTGTCCTTTTGACTTAGGATTGTCTTGGCAATGCGGGCTCTTTTTTGGTTCCATATGAACTTTAAAGCAGTTTTTTCCAATTCTGTGAAGAAACTCATTGGTAGCTTGATGGGGATGGCATTGAATCTATAAATAACCTTGGGCAGTATGGCCATTTTCACGATATTGATTCTTCCTATCCATGAGCATGGTATGTTCTTCCATTTGTTTGTGTCCTCTTTTTT
>NW_016807001.1:96767-99587 GCF_001698545.2 Rhinopithecus bieti
CATGCCTCAGCAAATGTAAAAGAACAGAAATTATAACAAACTGTCTCTCAGACCACAGTGCAATCAAACTAGAACTCAGGACTAAGAAACTCAATCAAAACCACTCAACTACATGGAAACTGAACAACCTGCTCCTGAATGACTACTGGGTACATTCAACATTTTAATGAAATAAAAATGATAATGTAAAGTTGAATTCAGACATGTTAAATATAGATACAATGGAACTTCAAATGTACTGTTATCTATTAGTTTTTGGCTTCTGGCTACAGATAGCTGAAAATCTAGCTTAGACTATAGAACTAGGGAATAATAGAAAGCAGGAAAGGAAGAGTAAAACATCTTTAGGTAATATGAATTAACTTATGGTAATTAACTAAATTTTCCCCTTCTCTACTTTACTTATTTATCAGACTATCATATAAAATGAAATTTGCTGTGTTTTGGAGTCAAATAATTTTAAAATTATATTCTAGAAAAATAAATTATATGTGTGCAGTATATATTTTAAAAGTAGTACTTGTTATAATTTAGAGAAATACTCATGAGTGTTTAAATAATATAAATGGGGAAGGAAGTCACAATACATTCACCAATTTCCTTTGTATGTTTTTTCACTTTGCCCCAATTAGCGTTTCCAATTTTATAATTGTATGTGAGGGAATGTAGCTACTCCATTGTTTCCCCACACATTGCCTGCCTAGCATGCAGGTTATCACTCACTAGGTCTTCATTGAAGACTTGGTTGATTTTCTGCCCATCTGCTACTAGCACAAGGCACATTTGTTTATACATTTTTGTATTCAATGACCAATCAGTCAACATCTGTCCTATGTGAGCTACCCACAGCAGGGCAAAGTCACAGCAAATTGTCAGTGCACACAAAGGAGGATTGAAGCTGACTGTAAATTTCTGGGAGTGCCTGGACAATATGCCAAGAGCTAGTCTGTGAAGAGAAAGTAGAGTCAGTGAATTTAGGGGCAGGTCAGGGTGAAATGCTGAGTCAGCATGGTAGGAGAGATCAAGTATGAGTAGAGGCAATCACAAGAACCAGAAACTGGCACGGTACACCCAGTACAGGAATGAGGGCAATGTGCAGCTGCTCATGACAAGTCACAGGACAAGAACTTTGTTCTTAGGCTCCCTTCAAAAGCCTGAGAGATTCTGATACAAAGCTCTGGTCCTCCAAACAGAAGTCATTGGAAAAATCTCTTGGGGAGTTAAGCAGCAAGTTTTCGAATATATATGTAATAATCATTTCTTTCCTTGAGCATAGGAACTTCAGTCTTGTTCCTTGACAAACTCCATGAACACAATACACTGTCTGGAACGTAGTAGGTATTTAATAAATATTTATCAAATGAACAAATACTGGAACATCTGCTGTGAGTCTTCTGAGGGCTGATGTCTCAATAAGATGCATGCATTTTCTTTCTTGTATTCATTCAATCAACCAAACAAGCAAAAAATTATGAATCTCATATATGCATAAAACTATGGGGAGTACAATTATATACATACAATATAGTTGCTATCCTTAATGAGTTTTCAATCTCATAGAAATTGCAAAACCTTCACATAAAGCAATAATAAGTAAGAAAGTAGTATGACATAAGTGAGATGTACACAAGGTGAACTGGAAGTGATGAACTCTGGCCTCAGATTAAGAGAAGACTGTGTGAAAGGGGTGATATTTCAGCTGAGTATTGAAGGACAGGGAAGCTTGATGCCAATTAAGATAGGAAACAACCTATGTAGAAAGAAGGGTAACCAGAAAAGCTCAGAAATAATAAATTGCCAGTTGAGAAATAGCTAATAATCCAGTTTGCTTGGGAATGTGAGATATGTTCGAAAGAGAATAGTAGGAAAAGAAACAGGAAATGTAGCATGGGTAATTAATAGGGTGATTCTTATTAACCAGGCTAAGGAGAATTAAACTCTACTATGCAATAGTTGAAGGCTTTGGACGGGGAAAGGCATAAACCAAAACTTTTCTTTAGGAAGATTATCTGATAACATATATCCTGGGGTAAATCAGAGAAGGAACTAGTACCGAATAGAATGTCATGCAGGAGACAATTGCCGTAGTCAAGAATAAACAAGCTTCAAAAGCAGCAAAGATGAGGCAAAGTAGTACATATTTTAGTAGAAAAGTTCTTAAAATAAATTTTACTGAAGAAAACATGTCCTTTAGTAAAACGTAAAGCTCTTTTTTTCATATGGCATATAATTTTAAAATTTCAAAACACTTTGCATTCATAGGTGCAGGATGAATTGGTACTTTGTGTTTCATGAATAACATAATTTTCAATTCAAATAATATATTGGTCTATTTGATTTGAAGGTCATGTACTTTTTTATCATTTTAAATTTTGATTTTAATTGTTGTGAGTACATGGTAGATGTGTGTATTTGTGGGGTACATGAGATGTTTTGATACAGGCATGCAATGAGTAATAAATGAGCCCTCTTGTTTGATGAAACAGGTGTGGAAGTTAAGGAATGAATTAACTTATAATAATTAACTGAATTTTCCCCTTCTCCACTTTTCTTATTCATCAGACACATTATATAAAATGAGATTTGCTGGCATTTGGAGTCAATAATTTTAAAATTATATTCTAGAAAATAAATTGATATAGGATTGTCACTGGAATTGGTCACGTCACAAGCAAGTATGTCTAGATAACAAAGGCCTTCTGAACCCTGAACAATAGCAATGATATTGTAAATGCTATTATAGAATTAACAACGTAACCATCTGAAAAGGACTTTCTTGGTGTTTCAAAGGTGTAACTTCAGCTTGGTTTGAAGTTTGTA
>NW_016807002.1:0-1081 GCF_001698545.2 Rhinopithecus bieti
TACTACTACTCATTGATTATAACTTCTAACATAGTAGCATATTTTTCATCTGTTTTTAATATTTAACATAATTAATATTTTACTTTTTTAAAGAATTACATTTCTACACTTTTTCAGTAGATGAACTTTTGAACCAGTGTTTTAATTTCCCACTGGGCTTTTCACTGGGAAGACATTTAATTTAAAAGTTAATTTGGGGAGAAATGATATCCTTGCACTGTTGATTCTTCCCTTTCTAGAACAGGTTATATCTTTCCACTTTTTTCAGATCCTTTTTATAGATCTATATATTAAGAATAACAATTTTATAGAGTAAAACATGTCTTTTGTAGATTAAAAATATATTCTACTTTATTGATATTAGAAGTTTACTGCCCCATTTCCACGGCCCACACATATTTCCTAGGTGGATTCTTGGATTTCCTTTTGTTGGATGTGTTGTTATTATACTATTTGTATTAGTTTGTTTTCACATTGCTATAAAGAAATACCCAAGACTGGGCAATTCATAAAGGAAAGAGGTTAGGTGACTCACCGTTCCACATGGCTGGGGAGGCCTCAGGAAACTTACAGTCATGGTAGAAGATGGAGGAGAAGCTGGGACATTCTTTGTATGGTGGCAGGAGAGAGAAGAAGAGCAAGAGAGACCAGGGAAAATTGTCTTATAAAACCATCAGATTTCATGAGAACTCACCGTCGTGAGAACAGCATGAGGGGAAACCACCGCCATGATCCAGTCACCTCCCTTCCTGGACACATGGAGACCCCAGTTCTAAATGAGATTTGAGTGGCGACACAAAGCCAAACCATATTAGTATTCTTATCTAGATACCTACGTTTACTTCCTAATTTGTCTTGTTTTTTATTTTTTTAGTTGATTGAGTTGGAAATCACATTACATAAAAAGCATAGTTTTATCTCAATCCTTACAAATTTTAGGACTATTTTTAATTATTGATATAAGTGGTGATGTTGAAAAAACAATGTTGAAAAGTAGAAGTAATAGCAGACATCCTTGTTTTATTCTAAGCTTTTAAATATTAGAAATTAGGGAATGTTAGAAAATATTTAAAATATTAAG
>NW_016807003.1:0-511 GCF_001698545.2 Rhinopithecus bieti
AGAATTATGCCGAGATAGATAACAGATGAGGAAGAAATTTGGGCTTGACTGAAGTAATGGGGCTGTCTGTGAAGCCTTGCAGCAGTACAGCCTAGATAATTTGCTGAGCCTGATGGGTGTCAGGGTCAGTCCAAGTGAAAGCGAAGAGAGGCTGGGATGAAGGGTGTAAAGGAATAGTAAAGAAAGTATGTTTGAGATCCAGAGGCAAGACAATTTGGTTGATAAGGTGCAGAGATCTTGAATTAACCTGTAAGGCTTGTCTGGTTTTAGGACAGGTAAAATGGGGAATTGTAAGGAGGAGTTTACAGGCTTTAAAAGGCCATGTTGTAGCAGGTGAGTGATAACAGGCTTTAATCCTTTTAAAGCGTGCTGCGGGATGGGATATTGGCGTTGAGTGGGGTAAGGGTGATTGGGTTTAATGAGACGGTAAGGGGTGAATAATCAGTCACCAAGGAGGGAGTAGAGGTATCTTATACTTGGGGTTAAGGTGGGGCATAGGAGGGGAGGATGT
>NW_016807004.1:0-1082 GCF_001698545.2 Rhinopithecus bieti
AGGCTGGAGTGCAGTGGCCGGATCTCAGCTCACTGCAAGCTCCGCCTCCCGGGTTTACGCCATTCTCCTGCCTCAGCCTCCCAAGTAGCTGGGACTACAGGCGCCAGCCACCTCGCCCGGCTAGCTTTTTTTTGTATTTTTTAGTAGAGACGGGGTTTCACCGTGTTAGCCAGGATGGTCTCGAACTCCTGACCTCGTGATCCGCCCGTCTCGGCCTCCCAAAGTGCTGGGATTACAGGCTTGAGCCACCGCGCCCGGCCGAGGCTGAGTTTTAAATCGACTTCCGACCCTCTCAGCAGTGTGACATTGGATGAGTCACTTGTCCTTTTCTGGATGTTGATCTTCTCAGTTATAGTAAGACAAGGTTGGGTCACATCAACATTCCTCTTGAATTTCCACAGGCTGATAGGATCTGAAAATGCTACAGAGATTATGAGAAAGAAAACGGGGTTTTATGGTGAAATAAACTAGGGAAATGATGCTTTACATAAATACATAGTGCTTCTCTACCGTGAATTCTCAGCCCTTTAATATACTAAGGTAAACTGTGAATCTTCTAGTGTGGGAGTTGTATGCAGCATTTTCCAAATTTATCTGAACACAAAATGCTCCCCCAACCCTTTAAAAAAATATCCTCTAGAAAAAAAAATCACCTATAGCTAGTTTTTCAGGGAATGTGCTTACAGATATGCTTTTCAGGTAACCTCTGAGGTCCTCCTGCCGCAGCAATCCCACCCAGATTAAAATGCCTGGAAATATATCCCCTCTCATGGGTTAAATTTTGTCTCTTCAGCCAAAACCTAAGAGTGTGACCTTATTTGAAATCAGGGTCTTTTCAGGTGTAATTAAGATAAGGATCTTGAGATGAGATCATTCTAGATTAGGGTGAAGTCTAAATCCAAGGAAGAGTGTCCTTACGCATAGACACAGAAAAAAATGATAGGCTGGGTCGGGAGGCTGAGGCAGGAAGATTGCTCAAGCCCAGGAGTTCCAGGCTGCAGTGAGCTATAATCATCCCACTGCACTCCAGGCTGGGTGACAGAGCGAGACCTTGTCTCTGAAAAAAGAAAGAAGGAAGGAAG
>NW_016807005.1:0-1919 GCF_001698545.2 Rhinopithecus bieti
TTTAACTTTTCTTATCAATTAGTCACTTAAACTTTTGTTTGTCTTTTAGAATGATTCTTTTAAAAGAGGCAGTAAAAAAATTGACATCTTTTTAGAGGCTTCTGCAGATCACCAGGAATTGCTGGATGAGACTAATTTGGGAGCTCTCATTTTGAAATGCGCTTCTTAAAGTGCAGTGTTGTTTATTTGAATGTCCTGTAGTTTTTGTTTGTTTGGTTTTGAGACAGTCTAGCTTTGTCATCCAGGCTGGAGTGCAGTGGTGCAATCTTGGCTCACTGCAACCTCTGCCTCCCAGGTTGAAGTGATTCTCCTGCCTCAGCCTCCCGAGTAGCCAGGATTACAGGCGCCCACCACCATGCCCGACTAATTTTTGTATTTTTAGAAGAGACAGGGTTTCACCATGTTGATCAGGCTGGTTTCTAACTCCTGATTTCCAGTAATCTGTCCACCTCAGCCTACCAAAGTGCTAGAATTACAGGCATGAGCCACCGCAGCTGGCCCACCGCAGCTGGCCCACCGCAGCTGGCCCCTACTGTAGTTTTTAATTGTCTTTAATAATATTTCACCATGTCTACATGCCATATTTGCTATTTGTAGGGCCCAATACTAATACATGTATAGATAGGCATAGCCAGAAGGTAGAGTACTCAGTTCTTCAGAAATTAAGGATTCCATTTTTACATTGAATCTTGGCTTTGGCTCCGAGATCCCCAAAATCAACTTAGCCAATGATTTTTCCCTACCTAAGCATGCAAGAAAGAGAAACAAAGGGGATGGAACACGCAAAATCGCTGCAAAATTTCGAAAGCTAGGGTTTGTGCCCCCTGCAGGACTGCCATGTACTGCCATTTTCTGTCTGACCCAGTCAGGAGTCTGAGGCCTCTATCTAACTGGATCCAAGCCAGTTAATCCTCAGATCCAATCTGATCCTGGACCCGGTCCAGTTTGTTATGACTTCCGAACCCAGTTGGGATTAAAATTTTGCTCAAACTTGGATAGCTCAAAACACAAGTCTGTGGAGCTTCAGAATTTGGGAGAGAACTTACCCAGCATCCCCAGCGGCTGTGAGACACAATACACACAGTGGGCCCAGTGGAGATCCTGTTTGGTTATTCGATGCTCCCAGGTGTCATTGGACGCTCTACTTTGGATCCCACTTCTGATGCCGTATGTTAAAAGAAAAACTTGAGACAAATTAAATTTACTAGAGCTTAATACAGCAAAGAATGATTTGTGAATCAGGCAGCACCCCCAAACCAGAACAGGTTCAGAGAGACTCTGGCACTGCTGCATGTTTGAAGAGGATTTACAGGCAGAAAATTGAAGAGAGGTACAGAAAATGGAAGTAAGGTACAGAAACAGCTGGACTGGTTACAGCTTGGCATTTGCCTTATTTGAACATGGTTTGAGCAGTTGGCTGCCTGTGAGTGGTTGAAGTATGGCAGTGATTGACTGAGACTCAGCTACTTGTCACAAGTGTAGGTTACAGTCTGTTTACACGTCCATTTAGGTTACAGTTTACTATGTACAGAAAAACTTTTAGGCTGAACTTACAAAGAGGTAGCTTTAGGCTAAACTTAATTTAATAGTTTCTTAGCCTTTCCCCTCTCCCCTTACGTGAGACGGGAAGACTAAAGGAAACGGAATACATCCAGTTGTCTTTTTTGTAGGTTAGACAAGACTCTAACAAGATGGTTTCCCCTGAGGACCGGTCCCTGCCATGAAGAGAAAGCTCAGGTATATTTCATAATGGCGACCTTTTTCCATGGCCTATTTCAAAATGGTTACTTTTCCTCCCCTACTGCCACTAAAACAAAGGAGTTTTTCTGTGAAATTCAGTGTGAGAACCTGCTCAGACTCCTGTAGGTAAAATTTATGAAAGTATGGGGATACCTTAAGAGTGGGCCCCAGGCCGGGCA
>NW_016807006.1:0-444 GCF_001698545.2 Rhinopithecus bieti
AACAACTTGTATCCTAGAATATCCAGCAAAATATCCCTGAAACAGGAAAGAGAAATACTTTCCCAGACAAAAACAAAACAAAACAAAACAAAACAAAAACCTGAGGCATTTTATCAACACCAGACCTTTCCTGAGAGAAATGCTGAAGGATGTTCTTCAATCTGGAAGAAAAAAATTATTACAAGAAATTACCTGAAGATCTAAAACTTACTGGCAATAGAAAATGAATAGAAAAACAGAATAGTAAAATATCATAATTTTGATGTGTAAATTACTCACATATTGAGGAGAAAGACTAAAAGGTGAACCAATCAAAATAATAACAACAACTTTTCAAGACATGAACAGTACAATGAGATATAAATAGAAAAAATAAAAAGTTAAAAAGCAGGGAGGGCCGGGCGCGGTGGCTCAAGCCTGTAATCCCAGCACTTTGGGAGGCCG
>NW_016807007.1:0-1117 GCF_001698545.2 Rhinopithecus bieti
ATCTAAAATTATGGACTAGAAGGTTAGTTGAGTGAGATCTATTAATATTGGCTTCTTGAGAGTCAAAATTTATAGATGTTGAAAGATTTTATTCAATGAGAGTAACGTAATTTGTAGGCATCGAATAGATTAAATTTTTAGCCAGTGGTTTGTGTATCTAAGAACATGTGTGACACGAAGTTTTTAAAAATAATTACGGCCGTAGAATATATACGTGTTTTATGCTATCTTTTGATCTCTTGAGTAATGGAGCATCACATCAACTGAAAATGTGATGTCTGCATAACTTACAGACAATATAGATGGGCTTTCAGATCTAAGTGCTTCCTACATGTTGTTCTGATTGGTCAGATATAGTTAATTATAGTATTTTTCTAAGAGCATCATAAGATTTATTTTCTGTTACCTTTTTTCTTTAAGGGAAGATACTTTAACATAAATTCATAGAAAAATGTTTTCAAGATATATATAACTTTACCTCTTGAGCAATCATTTAAAGTTATATAATGTTACATGAATGCTTAGAAGTGTACAATTCTTTGTAGTAAAATAGTGGGAAGAAATAATCCTTCCTAAGAAAAGGAAATATTTTGGTTGAGTACTGTATCTCACACCTGTAATCCTAACACTTTGGGATGCTGAGACGGGTGGATCACTTGAGCTCAGGAGTTCGAGAAGAGCCTGGGCAACATGGCAAAACCCTGTCTCTACAAAAAATACAAAAATTAGCTGGGCATAGTGGCGTGCACCTGTAGTCCCAGCTACTCAGGAGGCTGGGGTGGGAAGATCGCTTCAGCCTGGGAGGCAGAGGTTGCAGTGAGCCGAGATTGTGCCACTGCCCTCAGGCCTGGGCGACACAGTGAAGAGACCCTGTTCCAAAAGGGAAAAAAAAAAAGGAAATATTTTGCTAAAATTTACTTTTTACATGAATTGGACTAGTTCAAAGCGACATAGTAATCACCTTAGAGGACATGTAGAAATGGATTGCATCAGTCTCAAGACTAGCTCTGATGTGTCAGGTTTGTGCAGGTAGTCTTAACATTAGTGTCTCATTATAATTCTGTTTTACCTGAAATTTTCTGTAGCCTTAAGAAAATAATTGAAAAATAGGCCTGGC
>NW_016807008.1:0-7405 GCF_001698545.2 Rhinopithecus bieti
AGAATATAAATGCCTTTTGTACCTATCTCTCATTCTGGATTACGTTTTACTTAAACCACAAAAATATACGTTAACCAGGTCCTGGGAATAAAGATGAATAATTAAGTATGTTGGAAAAATAATAAAGTAAAGGAATGTTTAATAAAGTAATGATGAGCATTGTACATATTACAGATACATTAGATGAGCTTAGTTAGGAAATCATAATTTTTCAAGGGTACAAGTGCTTCCAGGTCAATAAATAAAATAACTTTATGTATGAGAGAAAATATACTCATCAAGAAAAGTTAGCTATTTCACCTAATTAAAAAAAAAACGGGGTTCATTTATGGGTTCAAGGTTAACAGATTCATCTAATACATTTTTTAGCCTGTTTCTCAGGAATCCATTCATTCCTAATAAATCCCAGATTGTTCCCTTTACATACCTACAGAATCTGCGGTGTTAACTGATTTTTAACTGTGTCAGTTCTGTAGCTAGCAAAGACAAAGGCATTTTTAGGCCCATCCGTAATTCTTTACTGGTTATTTAAGCTGAGACTTTACATGTCAGAGTTTACTTTTAGAGCTACAAAAAGATGTCAGAAAGCAATGAGTGCACCTGTTGTAGTTCTCGCTTCAGCTGTAGTAACAAGAGACATACTAACAGGCATTTAGTATCCTAAACTCTATCCATCTATCTCTTTGCCCACTAGAAATAGTTTAAAATAAGGCACAACATATAGCTATATACTGATTATGAGCAGCGCCGGTTACTTTTCCCAGATCATAAAAACTTTCAGGAATTCGTACTGAGCAAGACCTATATATAAATGAATATCAGGGAACACAAATTGCCAGAGTGAGCAAAAACATGACCTGAAAATTGACATATGGCAACAATAATACACTCTGAAATGTGATTTTCAAAAGCAAGAGCGACTAATTATGGAGATATAGTCTCTGATCATTTAATATTTTCTAATATAACTTTACTGATATTTAAGGGGAAACAAGTTATAAGGTTTTTTGAGGTAAAATTGGAGTTTTGACTATAAACGCATTAAGTAGGAGAAACATGAGTGACGTAATTGCATTCTGGTCGTGGATCAGAAGAAAAGAAGTTTGGGTTAAAAAATGTAAATGACCCAATTCAAAAATCTGGAACAATATTATTAATTTTCTCTCCTTTTCCACTGTGATTTCATGATCTCTGGATACACATTCATTAACAAAAAACATCAGAAATATCATTTTATACAGTGAACATACTTGATAGAAACTAATCCCCTCTATTTACTACCTTATAAATCCCAATGTTTTCTTTAAAACCCAGTATTAACGCCTCGCTCTTCTTAAGATGAACACATTTTCCTACTTCAATGGCTCCAAAAACACTTTATAGATACATTTATGTTGTTTTAAATTTTTTCATCTCACACTATTATTTATTTATGAATTTTCTTTATATATCTTTTCCCTTAGTATGGTACCTAGATCATGGATCATAATAAATCAAAATGAACATAAGAAAAATTTTGTAGGCTCACTTTTTAAAAATAAGAATGACTTTTCGAGAATATGCAAAATGAAAATGACTAAATCAACTGAGATAGTTTTGCATATGTGTGTATAAAGATATTTAGCAATATAATTGGAAAAACAATTAAATACTAGATATTTTAAGAAACGTTCTAAAATCTAATTAAACAAATTTTTTTTCACAGAAAATAGGAAACTATGAAACAGGAGACAATTAAACCAAAGTCAAATACTTATCCATCTATACTTGTCTATGGTCTGTCTATACATTTCCATATAGTCATCATTTATTATGTGTGTATAACAATATGTATATTAAGTATATATATACACACACACACAAACATATATGTATGTGTATATATATATGTGTGTCTCTGCATATATATTCTATGTGTATGTTTATGTTTGTGTGTGAGACAAAGTCACAAATATTATGCTTACATAAATAGTGTGTCAGGCTTCTGATCAAATTATCTTATTTTTTTAAGGGATAATCTCTCCAATTAATGAATACTCAGTGTATAATAATTATCAAACTGCCACAGTACGGTAATTCTTTTTGCTAAGTTAATGGCTATGTTGGAAAGTATAAATATTCCTCTTCTGAGAATTCCAAAAGTTATTAAGCTAAAGGAGCTATTATGTGAGTCTTAGCCATTCTTATCATCTATGAATTTTTCATTATATTACTTTTTCAAATTTTGATTTTGTATAAATGGGTCTAAAAAATAGGCTTACCTAGACATATTTGAAATGAGCAAATGGAAATTTTTGACAGCTTGCATAAACCACTGAAACTGCATTTAAATGACACTGAACTCCTGAGTCTTTAATAGGTGGTTAGTCATTCTTGCAAATAAGATTTTTCATTTTGATTCAATACAGCAGTCTTGCCCTCAAAAACCTACATTTCAGAACTTCTAATGAATTTGGCAGATCATACAGAATTTTATTATGCGAAGTAAGGTATGCAGTAAATATGTATTATATTCCATTTCCTAGTTTGTATAAGTAATTTTAAATNTGATTTTGGAGATTAAAAAAAGAGTGTTGCAAATCATATAGACGTATAATTTTTTTAAAAAATGACACAAATAATTGGAAACCATCCTTTGAAATGACACTTTAACGGGATAATTTAATCTAAATAATTTATAGAATGGAATTGGATTGATCCACTAGAATAGAATTGGAAGGACCT
This sequence comes from Rhinopithecus bieti, assembly GCF_001698545.2. Taxonomy (NCBI): domain Eukaryota; kingdom Metazoa; phylum Chordata; class Mammalia; order Primates; family Cercopithecidae; genus Rhinopithecus; species Rhinopithecus bieti. The sequence goes on from NW_016807008.1 coordinate 2,725, forward strand.
AGACCGATAGACTTTAGTATGGCTTTAAGACTCCATTGTCTACTGCTGGATTATAGTCAATTAAGGAGTGCTCTCAAACATGGGGCCCAATGACTCAATCCTGCACTGTATTGCTCTATTGTTTATTTGCAGTGATTCAACAAGTGTGGGATTAAGGGAGTAGGATTAGACTTACCTATAGTAGGTACATTTGGAAGTATATAACCTACTAGAATGATGATTTGCTGCCAGAGGCTATTACAGTAACTACAAAATCTTGAATTTCTAGACGTACAGCCTGTGTGATTGTGCATGTGTGTGTGTGTCTGTGTGTGTGTGTGTTTGCACTGCTATTTTAGGATATGATCTCATTATTCTCTTTCTGCTATCATAAATTTCACTCCACAGGACACCTATCTGCTGGCCACACTTTTTCCCCATGAAACCAAACTAAATTGACCCGTTAATCAGTTCTTTATAAAAGGCATCCACCTTGTCTCATGGTTTTCCTGACACTTATTTTTGTAACATAAATCACAAGTTCTGTAATTTTTACATTAATAAGTATTAGTATTATGTATTTGCAAGGACCAAACAAAGCAACACTGGAGAGTTTCCAAGGGTTCAGTGTATTATAGTCAAAAATGTCAACAGTAACAGTAGTTTGCACGTTAAGTTTATTATAAAACTTACACTTATGTTTAATTGCATAAAATGGGTACATTTAAGAGTGAGAGTCATTATATCACTAGAACACCATTATTAATATTTCTGACATGAATCCTAGTTACTATATTCCAAATATCAACCCTTAATAAATGTATAATTTAGTGAGCTCCAACAAAAACGATTCTAGTGAATTCCAATAAAAATAATTCCTACTTATCTGATTATGGGGTTTCCTCAATAGGTCTTTATTAATCTCACTTAAGTCTTTAGTTTGCAATCAGAACAATATTTCAAATGAAATGGGGCTGAATATCTTGTGTTTTATATTCATACAATGCAGAAATATCTGCTTTTTATAAAATTGTTTTCTTTGGTCAAAGTTTTGTTGCAAAGTCCAGAGTAATAGAGGTCAAGTAGTAAACATTGTACCATGTAGAACAAAGGCTCCAGCTGCCAGAAACAAATGTGTTGATTTGTTTTTGCTTGGGGCTACTATGCCCTAGGCCTTGTTTTATGTGGCTCTTGGGTAGGCAGTGGTTTCCACATACAGCACATCCTTTAGGATAACAATCCCAGGACTAATTTGGCACCTAGAGGGACTAGTTATTGATTCTCCACTCAACGTTAGGTTCCACATAACCCAATTTTGGACATAGTAATTAGTCTTGTTGAAAATATTGAAAATGCTTATCAATGAACTTGTGCCTTATTTAAGATGAAAGTTTATGCCTAAAATGAGTTGTGGCCTAATGCAATCAGTACCTTTAGACATTTGTATTTGTTATGATTTTGTTCTCTCCATCCTGACCTAAGAATAAAGATGTTGCCAATGTTACCAGTACATTTCCAGCATTGCCAATGTCCCTAAATTTTATAAATTGAGTGTAAATCCTTGGTTAGATTCCATCATCCCTGGGACCCCAGTAACCAAATGCTTTGAAGTGACGTTTTGGATATATAGAGAATTCTTTTTGTTGTTAAAGTGGCTTCATTATTTTTTAATTCATTAAAAACATTTATTGAATACCTACTATATGCCTGGCAATCTGCTCATGCTGGGGTTGTATCTATAAGCAAAACTATGGAAACTCCTGTTTTCAGAGCTTATGTTCTTCAGAAAAAGAGAGGTAACAAATGGGATAAATAAGTGAAATATATAGCATTTTTAATATAGGTAAGCTCAAAGGAAGAAAATAAAGCTGTAAACAACTATAGGAAGTTGAACGGGTGTAAGTTTAGATAGAATAAACAGCGAATATATTTTATATTTAAGTAGAGATGAAAAGTAAGTGATCAAGTAAGCCATACAGTCAAATAAATGCAAAAACAGTAGAAATGAGATGTCATTACATACACATCAGATTGGTATATTTTTACAAAGCTGGTAGCAATTTTACAAAGCTGTAATGGTTAGTCTTCTCAGAGATTCAGGTAAAAGCATATACATAAACTTTGCATCCATGTAATTTGTTCCAGCTTTCTCAGGTAATCCTGCAATGTAAATTATAGATAAAATGCACATAGTCTTCACATTAACAATCTCATTCGTTTGTTTCTGCCATACAATTAGATAGACAGATATAAATATAGATATGTACATAAGAAACAATGTATGTTAAATGTGACTGTTGTTCCGAGAAAAAATAAAAAATCACTATGGTGAATGACTACCAATGAAGGATTGACTGAGTAAATATATTACTCACTTTACAAGAAACATCATTTCATGAATAAAATTGAATTAGAGTAATAGCAGTTGCCTTCGAAACATCTCCAGGTTGTGTATTTTGAGGTTTTTCTTTTCTTTCTTTCTTTCTTTTCTTTTCTTTTCTTTTTTTTTTTTTTTTTTTTTTTTTTTTTTTTTTTTTGAGACGGAGTTTCGCCCTGTCACCCACACCGGAGTGCAGTGGCGCGATCTCAGCTCACTGCAAGCTCCACCTCCCGGGTTCACGCCATTCTCCTGCCTCAGCCTCCTGCGTAGCTGGGACTACAGGCGCCCGCCACCACGCCCAGCTAATTTTTTGTGTTTTTAGTAGAGACGGGGTTTCACCGTGTTAGCCAGGATGGTCTGGATCTCCTGACCTCGTGATCCGCCCTCATCAGCCTCTCAAAGGATTACAGACGTGAGCCACTGCACCCGGCTGGCGTTTTTTAAAATTGAACAAGATCACATCTTTTATTAGCTATGATTTGGGGACATTGATGCTTAGGCAATAGCTTGCAGTTACACCCTACTGAATTTTTAAGTCTTTATGACCCTTATTCAGAGATTAAGTACTTAAATCAAAATATGGAAAAATAAGAAGGGTAATCCAAAATGGCAAGCTCATATGAGTTGCCATATTGTGTAACATAAATAAAGGGATAGAAAATTGAGGCTAAGGAATGTAATGGTTGGGTAGGTACATATGTCTAAACACATGAAAATGTACATATTAAATGCACATAATACTTTTAATAACAATTATACCTCAATAATGCTAAAATAATCAGGTACTCTTAAAGATATTAGATATGAGCAATTTCAAAATACCAATTACATTTATTAATAAGTAATGTAATATTATTGTGAATGATTAAACTTAGTTTTTAATAGGTTCTCAAATCACTTTTAGTGTCCTGATATGAATTCTGTATGACATATAGCCCTACATACACTTTAGCAAGCCCATCAAACAAGATTTGTAAATGATAATTCAACCAACTTCAGGGCACCTAAGAGGAAAAAAAAATTCAGGCTTATGCCTAATTAATACTGATAGTAAAATGTTTAGGGGTAGGAAGATTGCGCTTTATAGCTAGCTTTAGAAATGTTCTTTTTCTTCTCTGTGATTATTTCATTTCAGATTTGGTTATATTTATTTCATAATTTTACTCAAATATGAGAATAGAAAGTTGAAATAACAGCTTCAGAGTCTATTTGTCATGTCAGTATTTGAGTATGTCAATTACTAGTGAGTTTCATTTTATATTTAGGACTTAGAACACAAAGTTTTACCAAAATAAATCGTTTATCTTTATGATAATAAAAATGAGATGTTTTCTTACTAATATAAATTCAACCTGATAGAGATTATGCACAGTCTTAGAGTTTAGCAGGGAATACTCATGTTTTCCTTCATCGAGTTTAAATCTATCAGGGATTACAAATGCTACAAGTGAGAAATATATGTTGTTATTGGACAATTTTGACTAGATGGCCTACCCTAGTTATAGATGGCATTAAATCAGGGGCCCTTAATTTAGCAATTAATTCTAAAGAATGAGTTAGAATTAGACTGAAAAATAAAATACAGTGAGAAGTTAATTATGAGAAGAAAGTGAGAAAAGTCTCATGGGAGAGAGAAGTAGGATGTTGCAGAAACTGAAAGAGGCCCATAATACAGGCTTGAGAGGAAAATAAAGTGTAGTATGAAGTAATCTATTGAGGTGAGTACGCATGGTTGGCAAAGATAATAATTTTTAACTTAATTATCAGCAATGTAAAGCAAGTTATAAGCATTTATGACAATGTGAGTGGTTAGATCATATAAATATTTTGGAAAGATCACTTTGATCTCAACATATAGCAAATAGGTTTGAATACAGCTGAAGTATCATGGAAAAAGAGAAACACTGCCATAAGGTATGAAGTGATTATACATTTAACAACCAAGGAGGCAATGGAGATGCAGATACAGGTTACACTTATGAATTAAACTAGTCAAGACTAAGTCATGACTTAAATATGAATGAACAAAAAAAACTGTTTTCAGGGAGAATCTCAGATTTCTGAGAAAGGACTGGCTAGAGATAGAATTTAGGAATGATTTATATTCAGTTGAACTTCAAAGTGGGATAGTGACTATAATAGCATAGGGAGAAAATAAATAAATTGTGAGGAGAGGAAGCACAACACAGCATGTTAAGTAAGTGCAATGGCCTATAGAATAGTGTGAACCTGTAATCCCAGCACTTTGGGAGGCCGAGACGGGCGGATCACGAGGTCAGGAGATCGAGACCATCCTGGCTAACACGGTGAAACCCCGTCTCT
>NW_016807008.1:11604-12942 GCF_001698545.2 Rhinopithecus bieti
GGCAAATTACAGTAGGACAAATTGAGAGCTCAAACGGTTAACCTGAAACTATAGAGTTAACTAGAACCTTCTAAACTCTACATATTTCCCATTTTTCTTTTCTTCATTCTTTGAGTCTGCCATTTTTCAGCTATTGGTGTTCAGATAAAATTCCCTATTTTAAGGCTCTATGGAGATTTTGTTTTCTTATACATTTTAGCCAAATCTTGCTAAAATGTAAAATTGGAAACTCATTTGAAACTCAAGAAAATAAAAGAGGCTTTAAAAAAAATCAAATTCTCATAGACCCTGCTTTACCCAAAATTTTGCTCCACAGCTTTCCCTGGATTAACTATCAGGGAAAGTAAAATTTAGCTTAGTTAATGTTTCAATTTGTTCAGAAAAATAATTCAGATCCAGCTATATTTTAAAAAATGGTGAGTTTATACCGTTATATTTGGCAAAAATTCTGAGGTAAAAGCTATTCGATCTTTATTTGCATGTATATATATTTAGATATGTTTATACATTATGTACATGTATTATGTTATATGTGATGTCTAAAATACTATCAAATTGACATAGAAGTAAATAAACACTGATAAATTAAATCCAAATGCTTTTCAAGTTCACATAAATTTAGCAATTTTAGATAAATAGAAGTGATTTCAAAACTATTAATAAAATAAAATAGAAGCATCTTCCGAATTGTCAGCTACATTTTGTTGGTTAAATAAGACATATTTATCTATGGTAGATATTATAAGGTTTAAGGTGTGGCATCAAATTTATAAGACAATAAATCCAGCTAAAAGGAGAATAAACTTTGTGTAATTTTTTTCAAAAATAAGACTGATTTAATATTGTTAATTTTAATAAAACAGTTAAATTTTATGTTATTGGCAAAATACCTAGGTGTTTAAAATTCTTTCTTAAATGAACACCTGATCTTTACAGACTTTAAACATTATTAACAGCCAGGCCTTTGGAAGGCCGAGGCGGGTGGATCACAAGGTCAAGAGATCAAGACCATACTGGACAATATGGTGAAATCCCATCTCTACTAAAAGCACAAAATTAACTAGGCATGATGGCACACATCTGTAGTCCCAGGTAGTCGGGAGGCAGAGGCAGGAGAATCACTTGAACCCAGGAGATGGAGGTTGCAGTGAGCTGAGATCATGCCACTGCACTCCAGCCTGGCAACAGAGCAAGCCTCCACCTCAAAAAAAAATAAATAAATAAATAAATAAATAAATAAATAACAGAAAAAAAACTAGGTAATATATCATTCTGCATATGTTTTCCAAAGTATGATGTGTTTTAGATAAAGAAAAAAATTATTTTAAAATAATATAA
>NW_016807009.1:0-515 GCF_001698545.2 Rhinopithecus bieti
CATTATGTATCCAGTAGTCATTCAGGAGCAGGTTGTTCAGTTTCCATGTTGTTATACAGTTTTGAGTGAGTTTCTTAATCCATGTGTTCTAATTTGATTGCACTGTGGTCTGAGAGACAGTTTGTTGTGATTTCTGTTCTTTTACATTTGCTGGGGGGTTTTTTTTTTTTTTTTTTTTTTAGGTGGCGTCTCACTCTGTCACCTAGGCTGGCATGCGGTGGCATGATCTTGGTTCACTGCAGCCTCAGCCTCCTGAGTTCAAGCGCTTCTCCTGCCGCAGCCTCCTGAGTAGCTGGGATTATAGGGATGCGCCACCATGCCCAACTGATTTTATTTGTATTTTAGTAGAGATGGGGTTTCTCCATGTTGGTCAGCCTGGTCTCGAACTGCTGACTTCAGGTGATCCACCCACCTCAGCCTCCCAAAGTGCTGGGATTACAGGCATGAGCCACCGCCTCTGGCCACAAAGGAGTGTTTTACTTCCATTCATGTGGTCAATTTTAGAATAAGTGTGA
>NW_016807010.1:0-1919 GCF_001698545.2 Rhinopithecus bieti
TCTTATTATTATAAATTGTATTTTCTATTCCTAAAACTGTTTTTGGAAGTTGGTGGAATGTTTTAAAAAAATCTACTTAAATCTTGATGATCCCTATTAATCAAGCACAGGCAGCCTAGATACAAGACAATTCTTACCCAATAAGCAGAGAAGAATTTCTGGATTGCTTCATGTATAATATATATAAAATGGAAGAAACCACAGAATCACAGTGCAAAATGAAAATACAGGGCCCTTGTTCAAAAGTCATTAAGCATATCAAGACAGCAATAGCAGAACATTTAATGAAACACAAGATCTTTCTAAGTACGGGTCCCTATGCAATCGCATAGGTCACATGCCTATGAAACCAATCCTGGAATGATAATAAACTTTCACCAGAGGCTGGGCGTGTTAGCTCACACCTGTAATCCCAGCACTCTGAGAAGCTGAGGCAGGCAGATCACCTGAGGTCAGGAGTGTGAGACAACCCTGGCCAACATAGCAAAACCCTGTCTCTACTAAAAATACAAAATTAGCCGGGCGTGGTGGCACACGCCTGTAATCCCAGCTACTCAGGAGGTTGAGGCAGGAGAATTGCTTGAACCCGGGATGCAGAGTTTGCAGTGAGCCAAGATCATGCCACCACACTCCAGCCTGGGCAACAGAGAGGGACTCCGTCTCAAAAACAAAAACAAACAAAACAAACAAACAAACAAAAATCACAAATTTTCATCAGAAAGTATGAAGACCAGAGGGCAGCGGAATGTTTTCAAAATGCTGAACGCAAAAACTGTCAACCCAGTAGTCCAGTGAAAACACCCTGCAAGAATAAAGAATAAGGCAAAACAGAGACATGTTCAAAGAAAGGAAAACTAAGAGAAGTTTTCACCAACAGACCTGAACCATAAGAAGTGCTAAAAAAATTATTTTAGGCTCAAGAGAAATGACAGCAGAGAGAAACTCAGATCTTTAGGAATGAATGAAGAACACTGAAAATAGTAAAAAATCTGGATTTTATTCTACATCCTGAATATGTCACTGAAACATTTTTAAAAAGGGTTCTTTGGCTGCACTGTAGAGAACAGGCTATAGGGAAGGAGCGTGTAAAAAAACAAAGATGGAAATGTGAATACCATTTTGAAAGCTGTTGTTGCCTAGGAAAAAGATGTACCTAAGACTCTTAACAGTAGCAAAGAAGATGGAGAAAGCCCATGTTTGAATCCCAGTTGTAACATAAGCCTATGCTCTTTCCAAACACAGTGGAAAAAAAATACCAACATAAAAAAAAAAAATATGAAGTATCATCTCAGTTTGTGATAGTAGCAGAAGATGAAGCTTAGCTTATCTTCATTCTGTCCTAGAAGGGTCCCTAGAAACACATTCACATCATTAAATAATTTTATAAAATTTGCACCCACACCCACAAAAGGTTCTTATCCTTAAAGAGCTGTTGCCTACAAATTATATAAGTTTCACGTCCTATAAAACCTGAATCCACACTGGATACTCAAACAAAACTAAGCAGCATAAAAGGCATATTAGGAATGATGTTAAAGGCTAGTTTATAAACTCTCTTGATAATTTAGAATAATACTAGAGATGTCAAATGATGAATGTCATTTAAAAAGCACCCCAACAAATTAAATTAGTTAACATTCAACCTAATGTTCTCTAAGTCAACAATCTAGATTAGCAAATTGTATGTTCAAGATTCATATCATTATCTCAATGTCAGTAATCAACTATATCATGAATAACATCTTAACTCTCTTTCTTCTTGGGAATGATTTCTAAAAGATAGTGCAAATAAAGAGGCTGAGGTAAAGCTTTTAGTATGTGCCACTACATTTCCATAGCAAAAACACTGGCCAGTTTTCCCAGAGGGCTGTTTGTCACAATACCTTTCTAGGTTTCTGGCTACATCTCTATCCATTAAA
>NW_016807011.1:0-1081 GCF_001698545.2 Rhinopithecus bieti
CCATGCCTATGTCCTAAATGGTATTGCTTAGGTTTTCTTCTAGGGTTTTTAATGGTTTTTGGTCTTATGTTTAAGTCTTTAACCCTTCTTGACTTAATTTTTTATAACGTGCAGGAAGGGATCCAGTTTCAACTTTGTGCATAAGGCTAGCGAGTTTTCCCAACACCATTTATTAAATAGGGAATCCTTTCCCCATTGCTTGTTTTTGTCACGTTTGTCAAAGGTCAGATGGTTGTAGATGCGTGGAGTTATTTCTGAAGCCTCTGTTCTGTTCCATTGATCTATAAATCTGGATAGCCTCTTTTATAAATGATGTTGGGAAAACTGGTTACTAACATGGAAAAGAATTAAATTGAATCCTTATCCTACGTGAGAGATGAGTTGAAGACTTAAATATAAGACTTGAAACCATGAAAATTCTAAATAAACACTTTGAGATAAGGCTTTTTTACATTAGTCTTCACAGTGATTTTTTTGGATATGATATAAAAGGACAGGCAACACAAAACTAAACAAATGACACTAAATCAAAAAAGTCTCTGCACCGCAAAAGTGAGTAAGTAAGTAATTAAATAAATAAATAAAACAACTATTTACAAAATGAAAAGGGAACCTATGGAATGGGAGAAAATATTTGCAAACCATATATCTAAAAAGAGATTAACATCCAAAATATATAAGGAACTCATAAAACTCAGTAACATAAAAACAAATAACCTGATTACTAAATGGGCAAATTACCTAAATAGACATTTTTCCGTGAAAGACATACGAATGGACAACAGGTATATAAAACAAAACTCAACATCGCTAATGATAACGAAATTTCTGATCAAAACCATAGTGAAATAACACTTCACACATATTAAAATGGGAATTATCAAAAGGCAAAGGAAAGCAAGAGTTGGCAAAGGTGTGAAAAGAGAAACCCTAGTTCACTATTATGGGAATATATATTAGCCGTTACGTAAAACAGTGTGGAGATTTCTCAAAATAATAACATAGGTAGAAATACCATGTAATTTAGCAATTCCACTTCTGTGTGTGTGTGTGTGTGTGTCTATCTATCTATATTTAAATA
>NW_016807012.1:0-515 GCF_001698545.2 Rhinopithecus bieti
CCGCCTTCTCCTTTTCTCAAAACATCGCGCGTTTATCCTATTTGGGAAAAGTTTGTGTCTAGCCCAACCGGGATCAGCTTAGATTGTGCGGTCCGACCCCAGCCTATATGGGAAGGACACAAAAATAGGAACTGCGTTAGGGTTAAATACCCTTTCCTGGCCCAGCGCGGTAGCTCATGCCTGTAATCCTAGCACTTTGTGAGGCTGTGGCGGGTGGATCACAAGGTCAGGCGTTCTAGGCCAGCTTGGCCAACATGATGAATCCCCGTCTCTACTAAAAATACAAAAAGTAGCCGGGGTTGGTGGCAGGCGCCTTTAGTAATCCCAGCTACTTGGGAGGCTGAGGCACTAGACTTGCTTGAACCTGGGAGGCGGGGTGCAGTGAGCCTATATCTTGCCATTGTACTCCAGCCTTGGTGACAGAGTGAGACTCCGTCTAAAAAAAAAGAAAAAAAAGACATCTTAAAATGCCCTTCCCTTATGTAAAACTGTGTTTAAGTAATTTCACGGATTTT
>NW_016807013.1:0-444 GCF_001698545.2 Rhinopithecus bieti
CAAATCATTCAGCCATAAAAAACACACTCGAGAAAATTCCTAGGTTCATTTCGGGAAAGAAAAGGTAAATGGGAATTTTTTTTTTTTTTTTTTTTTTGAGACGGAGTCTCGCTCTGTCGCCCGGGCTGGAGTGCAGTGGCCGGATCTCAGCTCACTGCAAGCTCCGCCTCCTGGGTTTACGCCATTCTCCCGCCTCAGCCTCCGAGTAGCTGGGACTACAGGCGCCCGCCACCTCGCCCGGCTAGTTTTTTGTATTTTTTAGTAGAGACGGGGTTTCACTGTGTTAACCAGGATGGTCTCGATCTCCTGACCTCGTGATCCGCCCGTCTCAGCCTCCCAAAGTGCTGGGATTACAGGCTTGAGCCACCGCGCCCGGCCGTAAATGGGAATTATTAACAAATGGAATATATGATTAAACACTAATTTTTTGAAACACATCTCTTT
>NW_016807014.1:0-1115 GCF_001698545.2 Rhinopithecus bieti
CCTCCCAAAGTGCTGGGATTACAGACGTGAGCAACTGTGCCCGGCCAATTTTTGTATTTTTAGTGGAGACAAGGTTTCACCATGTTGGCCAGGTCTTGAACTTCTGACCTCAAGTGATCCATCCGCCTCAGCCTCCGAAAGTGCTGAGATTACAGGCATGAGCCACTGCGCCCAGTCCCATCTTAATTTTATAGGCAAATAAACTGAGCATAAATAATTTGCCACTGTGGAAATGCGGATGGTGAAAGAAAAATAAATTAAAACAAAAATTTTGAAAAAATTGTCAAATATCACACAAGTAGTTAGTGGCAGATGCAAATGCTAAACTGTTACTTCCTAACTGTCCTTCTAACCAATCTCCAGGACACATGTGAAGGTCTCTTGCTGTGTAATTCTAGACTTTTTCACTACTTACACTGAATATGCATTTTATGATTTTCATCATTAAGAAGACAATCTGAATTTTAAAAGGAAGTTTCAGATGAACCAATATTTTCTCCTCCAAAAATGAATGAATGTTTTTAGTATTGAGAGTTAGCAAGAGTCTATTTTAAGTTGAGAGCCTTTTTAGTCATTGGTTTTAGGATAAACTAAGGAGATGTTCACAAGACATCTGAATGTGTGAGCTTCACATTAGAACGCTTGATGAGTTATAATGCATACAATTAAGTTGTAATAATGGAGTCAATAAAAAACATAAAATAAGGCCAGGCACAGTGACTCATGCACTTAGGGAGGCCAAGGCGGGTGGGTTGCTTGAGCCCAGGAGTTTGAGACCAGCATGGGCAACATGGCAAAACCCCGTCTCTACAAAAATACAAAAATTAGCTGGGCATGGCAGCACTCACCTGTATTCCCAGGTACTGGGGAGGCTGAAGTGAGAAGATCGCTTGAACTGGGGAGACTGAGGCTGCAGTGAGCTGAGATCGCGCCACTGCACTCCAGCCTGGGCAACAGAGCAAGACTCCGTCTCAAAAAAAAAAAAAAAAAAGTTGAGTCATACATTTCAGGTCAGGTCTGCACAAAGAGACTACAACGAAATATTTATGTGGAATTGAGTACTTCAAAACTGTGAAAAGACTATGTAAAAAAAGACATATCTAAACATTTTAAAG
>NW_016807015.1:0-361 GCF_001698545.2 Rhinopithecus bieti
AAGGGATATTGGGGGCTCATTGTGGTCTGTGTTGAAAAAGTAAATATCTTCAGATAATAATTACAAAGAGGCTTTCTGAGAAACTGCTTTTTCATGTTCATCTCACAGATTTACACCATTCTTTTCATGGAGCAGTTTGGTAGCACTGTTTTTGGGGATCTGAGAAGGGATATTTTGGATTGCATTAAAGTCTATGGTGATAAAGAAATTATCCTCAGATAAAAACTAGAAAGAAGCTTTCTGAGAGGCTTCTTTGTGAATTGTGAATTCACCTCACAAGGTTACACCTTTCCATTCATGGAGCAGTTTGTTTACAATCTTTTCTTGGAATCTGTGAAGGGATATTTGGGAGGGCTGTGTG
>NW_016807016.1:0-2062 GCF_001698545.2 Rhinopithecus bieti
TTTTTTTTTTTTTTTTTTTTTTTTTTTTTTACCTTTAGTATGTTTTGTAACATTTTCCTGATAGCCAGATATGATGAACCAGGTAAAAGGAACTGCTTTGTATGGGCTTTTAGTAATGTGCTGCTATGGTTTAGGGGCAGGGGAAAACATTCTATAGTCCCATGCTTAGGTCTCAATTTTTTAGTGAGCCTGTGTTCCTGGACTGTGAACTTCACAAGTGCTTCTCACTTTCTCCCCTATCCCTTTAGGTGAGACATGACAGCTAGAGTAGGCTGGAATTGGGTATTTCCTTTTCTGGGGTCAATTAGTTTCTGATAATATTCCAGAAAGTTAGGCTCTGGTTCTGGAGTTTCTTCTGGGGTCAGTTCTGGTTAAGAAGAGCATAGTTCTCTAGCATATTATAAAATAATTCTTTCTTCTTGCCCTCCTCTCCCCTTCCCTACCAAAAGCATGAGGAAATTTTTGTCTGATGTTTGCTGTAAGAACTTGGTTGAACTCCTCAAGGTAAAAGTCACAAAAGTATAGCAGCTCCCATGTAACTGAATCCCCTTGAAGTTTTAACTCTCAGGCTCTCTGTTTCATTTTTCCTCCTTTAAGAGTATTATGTCTTCTATCACTCTGATTGTTTTTAGATCTTTCTTTGTCTTTGACTTTTAGCTATTGGCCCCTTATATACCTACCTTTTCGTTTTTGTTTTTAATTCTGCTTAGGTTTAACAGAGCTCCTTTGAATCTGTTGTTTAAGTGCTTTTGATAATCTTGGAAATTAATTGGCCAAAATTTTACCTTTAGCCCCTCCCTTTCTCACTCTCCTCTTCTTCTCTAATATTTTTACACAGATTTTAGACCTTCTTTTTACCATGTTTCATAGGTCTTTTACATACTTTTTGTATTTATTAATCTGTTCATTTTATGTATGTTTTACTCTGGATATTTTATATTATCCTATCTTACCGTTTACTAATACTCTTTCATTGTCTCATGTTTGTCTCATCTACTGTTACACACATATATTTTTGTCGTTGTTGTTTGAGATGGAGTTTTGCTTTTGTTGCCCAGGCTGGAGTGCAATGGTGCAATCTTGGCTCATTACAACCTCCACCTTCCAGGTTCAAGTGATTCTCGTGCCTCAGCCTCCCAAGTAGCTGGGATTAAGGCATGTGCCACCACGCCTGGCCTTTTTTTTTTTTTTTTTTTTTTTTTGGTATTTTAGCAGATATGGGGTTTCTCCATGTTGGTCAGGCTGGTCTCGAACTCCTGACCTCAGGTGATCTGCCCACCTCAGCCTCCCAAAGTGCTGGGATTAGAGGCATGAGCTACTGCACTCAGCTATATTGGGTTCTTGACTTTATTATGTTAGAGTTTCTCTGGTTAAATTATCCACCTCATCATTTATTTTCTTGAATGTATTTATCTTTTCTATGTCCATGTCTAATGGTTCCAACATATGGCACATCTGTGTGTAAAAAATTGGGGCAATGCTTTGAAGCTCTTTCTGAGATCCTTTTTAGAGGAATTTTCTTTTTCTTTCTATTAGGTACTTCTGAAGTATAGTCTTCAGGAGAACTATAGTTGACCCTTGACCAACATGGGGATAGGGAAGCCATCCCCTCATGCAATCATTCTTTGACTCCAGCAATCCCATTACTGGATATATACCCAAAGGATTATAAATCATGCTACTATAAAGACACATGCACATGTATGTTTATTGCAGCACTATTCACAATAACAAAGACTTGGAACTAACCCAAATGCCCATCAATGATAGACTGGATAAAGAAAATGTGGCATATATACACCATGGAATACTATGCAGCCATAAAAAAGGATGCGTTCACGTCCTTTGCAGGGACATGGATGAAGCTGGAAACCATCATTCTCAGCAAACTAACACTGGAACAGAAAACCAAACACCACAAGTTCTCACTCATAAGTGAGAGTTGAACGATGAGAACACATGGACACAGGGAGGGGAATACCACACACCAGGGCCTGTTGGGGTGTGGGGTGCTAGGGGAAGAATAGCATTAGGAGAAATATCTGATGTAGAGGACAGATTG
>NW_016807017.1:0-1087 GCF_001698545.2 Rhinopithecus bieti
CCCATCAACTACATTAGGTATTTCTCCTAATGCTATCCCCCCTAATCCCCTAACCCCTGACAGGCCTTAGTGTGTGATGTTCCCCTCCGTGTGTCCGTGTGCTCTCTTTGTTCAACTCACTTACGAGTGAGAACATGCGGTGTTTAGTTTTCTGTTCCTGTTTGTTTGCTGAGAATGAAGGTTTCAAGCTTCATCCATGTCCCTGCAAAGGACATGAACTCATTCTTTTTCATGGCTCCATAGTATTCCATGGTGTATATGTGCCACATTTTCTTCATCCAGTCTATCATTAATGGGCATTTGTGTTGGTTCTAAGTCTTTCCTATTGTGAATAGTGCTGCAATAAATATACATGTGCATGTGTCTTTATAGTAGAAAGATTTATAATCCTTTGAGTATCTACCCAGTAATGGGATTGCTGGGTCAAATGGTATTGGTTCTAGATCCTTGAGGAATTGTCACACTGTCTTCCACAATGGATGAACTAATTTACACTCCCACCAACAGTGTAAAAGTGTTCCTATTTCTCCACATTCTCTCCAGCTTTTGTTGTTTCCCAACTTTTTAATGATCGCTATTCTAACCGGTATGAGATGGTATCTCATTGTTGTTTTGATTTGCATCTCTCTAATGGTCACGTGGTGATAAGTTTTTTTTTCATATGTTTTTTGGCCACATAAATGTCTTCCTTTGAGAAGTGTCTGTTCATATCCTTCTCCCACTTTTGGATGGGGTTGTTTTTTCATGTAAATTTGCTTAAGTCCCTTTTTGATGGGGTTGTTTTTCACGTAAATTTGTTTAAGTTCATTGGATATTCTGGCTATTAGCCCTTTGTCAGATGGATAGATTGCAAAAATTTTCTCCCATTCTGAAGGTTGCCTGTTCACTCTAATGAAAGTTTCTTCTGCTGTGCAGAAGCTCTTTAGTTTAATTAGATCCCATTTGTCAATTTTGGCTTTTGTTGACATTGCTTTTGGTGTTTTAGTCATGAAGTCTTTGCCCATGCCTATGTCCTGAATAGTATTACCTAGCTTTTCTTCTAGAAGTTTTAGGATTTTACATCTTATGTTTAAGTCTTGAATCCATC
>NW_016807018.1:0-2063 GCF_001698545.2 Rhinopithecus bieti
AACTGTTTTTCTTCACTCTGAGAAGGGATTTTTTTTTCACTTTGATGCCTATGGTGACAAAGGAAATATCCTCAGATAAAAAGTAGAAATTATTTTTCTGAGAAACTGTTTTGTGATATGTTAATTCGACTCACAGAGTTACACCACTTTATCATGGAGGAGTGTGCTAGAACTGTTTTGTGGCATCTCAGAAGTGATATCTTGGATAGCCTAGAATCCTATGGTGAGAAATGAAATATCCTCAGATAAAATTGGAGAGAAGACTTCTCAGAAACTGCTTTGTGGTGTGTGAATTCTTCTCACAGATTTACACCATTTCTTTCATTGAGAGTTTTGCTAACACTGTTTTTGCAGTATCTGCAATGAGATATACGGGAGAGCATTGAGGGCCATGTTTTAAAAGGAAATGTCCTGGATAAAAAGAAGAAAGAAGCTTTCTGAGAAACTGCTTTGTGATCTGTGAGTTCATCACACAGAGTTACACTACTCTTTCAAGGAGTATATTGCTAGAACAGTATTTGTTCAATCTGAGAAGGGATAGTTTGGATTGCTTTGAAGCCTACGGTAACAAAAGAAATATCCTCAGTGAAAAATAGAAAACGTTTTATGAGAAACTGCTTTGTGATGAGTGTATTCATCTCAAAGAGATAAAATTTTCATTACATTGAGCAGTATGCTAACACTTTTTTCGTGGAATCTGTCATGGGATATTCAGGGGGCATTGAGTCCTATGGGGAAGAATTAAAATCCTTAGATAAGAACTGGAGAGAAGCCTTCTGAGAAACTGCTTTTGACGTGTGAATTCATCTCACAGAGCTTCACCACTGTTTTCCTTGAGAAGTTTCCTAACAATACTTTTGTGGAAGCTGCAATGAGATACACGGTAGTGTATTGAGGCCTGAAATATCCTCAGATAAAAACAAGAAAGAAGCTTTCTGAGAAACTGCTTTGTGATGTGTGAATTCATCCCACAGAGTTACACTACTGTTTCGTGGATCCGTTTGCTAGCACTGTTTTTGTGGAATCTGAGAAGGGATATTTTGGATTGCTTTGAAGCCTATGGTGACAAGGGAAATATCCTCAGGAAAAAACCAGAGAGAAGCTTTCTGAGAAACTGCTTCATGATGTGTGAATTCATCTCATGGTGTTACACAACTCTTTCATGGAGCCGTTCACTAGCACTGTTTTTCTGGAATCTGAGAAGGGGTATTCTTGATAACTTTGAAGGCTATGGTGACAAAGGAAATATTCTCAGACAAAAACCAGAAAGAAACAATCTGATAAACTGCTTTGTGACGTGTGAATTCATCTCACAGAGCTATACCACACTTTTCTTTGAGAAGTTTCCAAACAGTATTGTTGCGGATTCTGCAATGAGATATACAGGAGCACATCGTGGCGTGAAATATCCTCAGATAAAATCAAGAAAGAAGCTTTCTGAGAAACAGCTTTGTGATGTGTGAATTCATCTCACAGAGTTACACCACTCTTTCCTGGAGCCATTGGCTAGCACTGTTTTTGTGGAATCTGAGAAGAGATATTTTGGATCACTTTGAAGCCTATGTTGACAAAGTAAATATCAGCAGATAAAATCCAGAAAGAAGCTCTCTGAGAAACTGCTTCATTATGTGTGAATTCATCTCACAGTGTTACACATCTCTTTCATGGAGCCGTTTGCTAGCAATGTTTTGTGGAATCTGAGAAGGGATATTTTGATTTCTTTGAAGCCTATGGTGACAAAGGAAATATCCTCAGATAAAAACCAGAAAGAAGCTTTCCGAGAAACAACCTTGTGATTTGTGAATTCATCTCACAGAGTTACACCACTCTTACATGGAACCGTTTGCTAGCACTGTTTTATGGAATCTGAGAAGGGATATTTTGGATCACTTTGAAGCCTATGGTGACAAAGGAAATATCCTCAGATAAAAACTAGAAAGAAACTTTGTGAAAAACTGCTTTGTGGTGTGTAAATTCATCTCACAGAGTTAAAACACTGTTTCATGGAGGAGTTTCCTAGCACTGTTTCTCTGGAATCACAGAAGTAATATTTTAGATAGCAT
>NW_016807019.1:0-671 GCF_001698545.2 Rhinopithecus bieti
AGGGGAAAGGAGAGGAAGAGCATTAGGACAAATACCTAATGCATGCAGGGGTTAAAACCTAGATCACGGGTTGACAGGTGCAGCAAACCACCATGGCACATGTATACCTATGTAACAAACCTGCACATTCAGCACATGTATCCCAGAACTTAAAATTAAAAAGAAAAACTTTTTTAAAAAAGAAAAAATGTAAAATTGTTGATATAATGATCTGATGTTCAGGTCATGATTTGGTCCATTTTGATTATTTTGAATGATGACAAAGACCAGTTATTAAGATATTTTTTCATCAAGGTTGAGCTTCTTGCTGAGGGCAAGGGGGTCCTAGTGTTCTGGGTTTATAGATGAGAACGGGAGGTCCCAAGGACACATGTCGTGGAAACTTTGCCTTCACTGGAGTGTCAACCCAGTCATGCCCTTTAAGCTGGATCACAAAAGCAGAGATTTGAAAAATTATGCTGCATGGCTTCTGTGCAAGCATTTGGGTGACTTATTAAGAAGGATGGGAGCAGGTGCAGCTTGCAAGGATTTCATAAGGGGAATCTCATTAGGAGGAGAGGAAGGAAAAGAGAAGAGCTACCTTGTCCCATTCAACAGAGAAACTAGATATTACCCTTCAGAATTTTTATTTTTGGTTCTATTATCCATTTGTGCTTTTTCATAACCATATG
>NW_016807020.1:0-1659 GCF_001698545.2 Rhinopithecus bieti
GAAAGGAAAGGAAAGGAAAAAGGAAAGGAAAGGAAAGGAAAGGAAAGGAAAGGAAAGGAAAGGAAAGGAAAGGAAAGGAAAGGAAAGGAAAGGAAAAAGGAAAGGAAAGGAAAGGAAAGGAAAGGAAAGGAAAGGAAAAAGGAAAGGAAAGGAAAGGAAAGGAAAGGAAAGGAAAGGAAAGGAAAGGAAAGGGGAAAGGAAAGGAAAGGAAAGGAAAGGAAAGGAAAGGAAAGGAAAGGGGAAAGGAAAGGAAAGGGGAAAGGAAAGGAAAGGAAAGGAAAGGGGAAAGGAAAGGAAAGGAAAGGGGAAAGGAAAGGGGAAAGGAAAGGGGAAAGGAAAGGGGAAAGGAAAGGAAAGGAAAGGAAAGGAAAGGAAAGGAAAGGGGAAAGGAAAGGAAAGGAAAGGAAAGGAAAGGAAAGGAAAGGAAAGGAAAGGAAAGGAAAGGAAAGGAAAGGGGAAAGGAAAGGGGAAAGGAAAGGGGAAAGGAAAGGAAAGGAAAGGAAAGGAAAGGAAAGGAAAGGAAAGGGGGGAGGGAAGAAAGAAAGAAAGAAATGGAGGTTGGGGTTTCTAGGGGGTGATGATGGCAAAGGCTACAGGAGGTTGAGGAGAGGAAACACATGAGGAACAAAGGCTGCCTTGTTATGCAGATAAAGTCTCTCAGGTACTGACCTTTTTAGTGTCCTTTCCTGTGAGTCAGTCTTTGCTGTTTGATGAGATTATAGGCAGAGGGCTCATGACAATTACATTCCTCCTGGAGGAACTTTCCCTTAGTCAGATAAGGAAACTTCAGAAAAAGCCACTCCCACAACTTAAAGAGGGAAAGAGGGGCAAGAGACTGGGGGTGGGAGAAGGTCAGAGAGACCTTGGCTCTCCTTTAGTTCAAAGCTCTCAGCAGGCCAAAAGCACCATACTTTTTCTGATCCCCAACAGCCACGAAAACAAAAGTAGCCTCAAGACATCTTAAAATATTCAAGAGACTAAACTAGTTGTTTGCTTATTTATGTTAATTTAATGAATTCTTTTTATTAAAGCAGAAAGCATGCATAATCAAAGAAGAGGAAAATTCAAAATAAAGGTCTTATGAGGCTCAAACCAAAGTAATTCCCAAGGCTGAATCTGACCTCCTGGGTTTTCTTTTTATGGTCAACGGTTATAACTGTTCCTGTACCAATCTTAAAGTGTCGTGTTTTAATCTCAGCAGCCTCTAACACAGATTCTGAAAGAAAATTAACTCTTCAGATGGGAGGTTTCCTGTCGTCTACACACCACGGTCTCTCTGGGCTTCATCCAAGATAGGTGAACTGTGCTCCATTGTGACAGCCTCACAGGCTCTCAAAGCACAATGGAAAGTGATTTTTTAACATATTTGTACCATGCAAAGGTTCCTATAGAGAGTTCCATTTCCTGGATATGAACTAGAAATTGCTGTAATTTTTTCAGTTCTTTTTAATTTGCAGCTAAATGAAATATGACAACAAGAGGAATAACAAACAGGTAGATATCCAAGGCCAACACATAGGGTCATCACTTGTGTCAAGCATAAAACAAGGAAAACCTCTTTAAACAAACCAGGTCTTTCTGTAACAATTAGCCATGAGAAAAATGAAAATGATCATAAATACATTTTAGAAACAGGAGTTTTTTTAAAAAAACACAATT
>NW_016807021.1:0-210 GCF_001698545.2 Rhinopithecus bieti
AGCACACACGGCCATGGATGAACACACGGCCATGGATGAAAACACGGCCATGGATGAGCACACACGGCCATGGATGAACACACGGCCATGGATGAGCACACACGGCCATGGATGAGCACACACAGCCATGGATGAACACATACGGCCATGGATGAACATACGGCCATGGATGAGCACACACGGCCATGGATGAACACACAGCCATGGATG
>NW_016807022.1:0-11269 GCF_001698545.2 Rhinopithecus bieti
ATAATAATAAATAATAATAATAATAATAATAACATGAAAATAGGAAAACTTTGACCAGAGATATGCTGCTCTGGCACTTGCTAATCTCATCGTCCTTTCCCTCACATTGCCTCTCCTCTTCTACACATAAACACATGAACACCCATACACACACACACACACACACACACACACACACACACAGAGTGTGGGGCTTAATGCTGCGGATTTTGACATTAAACTCACATCGGTTTTTAGCCAACTGTATAATTTAAGTGTGCAACTTCAGGTAAGTTAATAAACCCTCTAAGCCTTGTTTCTTCATTTAAAAAACAGAGACAGGAATCATATGTATTCTCAAAAGTGGAAAGCCCTTGTTTTGCAATTATTGCTTTTGTTATTATAGTGCTTTTAGGCAAAACAGTAGTTTTGGTCTTTGTAAGTGCTCATAATTTATCCTCAGTAATCAAAACTTTTTTTCCCAATCACAGTCAGATAAAAATGCCTTGTTAAAAGGACACTCCTGTAACAGAAGACATATAAGGAAGGATAATGTTGAAGTCTAGGATGAATCATTACTCTGATACATCCTAAGGCCATCCTGCCATTAGAGATACAAGTTTTTTTTAATTTAAATCTTCTCTTACTTGTTTACTTATTACAGAAAACAAAATATGATGACTCAGCAGTATTGGCTACTGAACTTTAAATAAATAGGTTTAGATGAATCAAAGTCTAGAGTAATTTGTTACATTATTAATACATACATTATTTTATTTTCATATCATTTATCATTATCAATCTAGGATCAAAACTGAGTTTTATTAATGTTTTAATCAATAGGATCCCAGCAAGATAGGATATTGTAAATAAGAAATTACATAACTTTAAAACTGTGCACCTGCTTATAGTTTCTATATCTTTACTAAAATGCCTGATGTCTAACATCACAAAAAGGGCATTTAAATAACAGATGTCAGTCCCTTCTATGCCTGGCTTGAAAGAATATTCTCTGCAGAACACGGAACTTAGCAAAGCATATCTGAACTTAAGACGCCAAAGTTTTTCTCTGTTCTGGTCTTATTCCTTGATTTCTAGGCTTCAGGCTATCCCATTTATAATTCAGAAATTTGACTCTTCTCAATGAAAATAAAAAATAATCGAGTCAGAGTAGCACAGAGAAAGAAACAGCTAACTAGAAATCAGGAAGTCTGGCCTAGTCCTGAATCATCTTTTGTGTACCTCAGTGGCATTGAGCAAATAAAACTTAGACTCCCTGTAAAATAAGAAAGTTTGGTTAAATTATACCTAGTATTACTACAGCGCTAATGTTTCTTGGGAGAATAAAAACCCATCATCATGTTTTATTACAAAGTAATCAGAGTCTTGCTCCCACACATACATACGGGATGCTGTACTTACTTCAGGCACACACACGCAAACACACACGCACACACACACACTTCCATAGACAAATGTGGAAATCCAATATTCTTATCCTATTAAACAAAAAAAAAAATCTATAAGGTTTTCATCAGATAAGGGGAATTCTGTGGCAGATTTATTTCTCTGGGTAAATACATATGCCTGTGATAGAATTCTAGGTCTGACTTTGGCTTAGTGATAAAATGTCTATTTGTTTTTTACTAGTAAAAGAAACAGGGAGGAGGAATCATTTGTTATCCAGTGGAATGAAAAGTTCTCAACCAATGCTTAAGTGAAATTCCCCTCCCCATCTAAGATACAAGTTCTCCTAAACGCACATATACTTTTATTATTGATTTTTATCTTCTATGCCCTCAAGATATAGCAAGAATCATGTTCAATTCTAGCCAGAGGGAAAACAGAGGAAAATAAAATAGTAACATCAGTAATCTATCCCACTCTGGTGAAAAAATTGACTTGATGACTTAATAGGCCCTTCCCGACTCTTATTTGTATGACTGACAGTTAAAACACCTTGTGCTAGGTGAAAACCAAACTGAACACCATATTACAAGAAGAGAAGCAACAGCCAAATCAAAAGGTAAATTAGATGTGCTTGTTTGAGTCTGAATTTGCTAAGCTGTTCTGTTTTAACTCTATCCAAAGTGTAATTCTTTCTACACACAAGTAAGCCGGGAGGATAGTCATCAAG
Organism: Rhinopithecus bieti; assembly: GCF_001698545.2. Taxonomy (NCBI): domain Eukaryota; kingdom Metazoa; phylum Chordata; class Mammalia; order Primates; family Cercopithecidae; genus Rhinopithecus; species Rhinopithecus bieti. Next base: position 2,117 of record NW_016807022.1, read on the forward strand.
AAAGGAAATAATGTAAATTCATAATTATCGTCAAAGGAAATAAATATTCTTGTGAATCTACCCCTTAGTTTTTAAACTTTGAGGTCTCTATTACATGGGTAGACCAAAGCATATTTTCATATTATTTTTTAGAAATCTAGGATTGCACTAACAAACTGATAATAACCTATGGATATTTCTTAGTTATAGTAGTTGGGTTCATTTGACTGCTCTTATTCTTCAACAGATGCATGGAGAGTTGCATAAAATGCCAATTATTGGTATAAAATGATGCATATGAGGATAAATTCTTTCTGAGGCATAAAATCAAGGCTGTGTCATAGACTTTGTTTACAGGCTGTTTAGAAATAATAATGCTGATCAAGAAAAATGTAAATAAATGACCATCTAAATGATTCCAGCTCTCCCAGCCACAATAGTGAGAGAAGTTTAATTGGAGAATTATCTTGACCCATCTGCCCCTGTTTATTGAACCACCTTTCTACCAAATTAATATCAGAAATTTATTAAATAGTATGATGGATCTTACATATCCACCCTAACCAGCAAAGCTAAAAGATGCCTATTCACATGGCTGACAGTTAGAAACCCAGACATTGTATTAAAAATGCCAAAGCCACAAGAAAAACTATAGCAGCAAACTTTTATTCTAATTATGGATTATACAGGCAGAGTCTGAAGCCTGGGTTTCCCTTTTCTTTAGTTCTCCACATTCCAAGGAGCATGAGAAGGTTGAATACACTATGCCATTATTTCAAATGCATAAAAACTTGTAATAACAATAATATCTAATATTGTTTGTATACTTGCGGCTATAAATTTACATATATTTTCTTATTTTGTAATAACCTTTAAAAGGAGGTGCAATTAATATCCTTATTTTACAATCAGGAGACAGGTAATTTTAAAAATTGTAAATAATTAATAAATTGTTTCAGAATACTGAATTAAATAATTTGTTAGAAAATACTCAGCTTATGCTTTCATTGATAGATGGTGAAGTTAGAATTCCTGGGCTTGTATACTGTCTTAGTCAAGACACTGTGACTACAGAATCTGTCATTGAAAATAGTCTATCATTCTGGCATACCTATGTAGCAAAGCATTGTCATTTATGCCATGGATTATATATTAATTTTCTGAGTGGAAGACTATTTTGGTCAATAGGCTGTTGAGAAGCTTTTGGCATCTTAATTGGATTTTCATTAGTTACAATTTTGTTTCTGCAGATTACCAGCACTGTTATAACACACTTTCAATTTCTGTTGAGATTAAAAATTAGTCAGGTTAACTAATATTTTATTGATAAGAACGGGAAATTTGCCATAAACCACTAGCAGATGAGACTATTACATGAACCAAACAAACAACAACAATGCCCCCATCACCAGCAAATTAATCAAATAAAAATACCTTTTCTGTGATATGTAAGAATCAACAGGCATAGAGAATAAAGAAAAGGCAGGTTTGTTCATTTAGAATGATGTTACCTGTTGTTTGACAATGCGATACAGAAAGAAACTGAAGAAGCTTATCAAGTTGAGGCTAAACATGTTTTGACTCCCTCCTGAGTAAACTATTTTGTTATTATTTTATTTGTTTTGTACCTTAAATATGAATAATATGGAATTGTCTGCATTGATTTTTCTTTCTAGTAGGAAAATAAAGGTGTCCCTATTTTAAAATTCTCCTCTTAAAAAAGTAAAATCCTGGGCATCCTAGAGATGTTCAATTTTGACTTGCTATCAAATCCATCAGGTAGAAATAGAGGAATATTCTTTAATAAAGTTTATTAAACTTTATAACTTACATTAAGAAACTTCACAAACTAAAAGCATCTGTAATATGCCTTTCAAATTTTAAAACCAAAAGCTATTAAATATAGGAAAAAGGAAAATAACTTAGTCACCCACGCATCGCGCTGTAAAATGAACCACTTCAGATACAAACCTTGGAGTTCGTATCCCTATTTGAACAATACTGGCTGATGAATTACAAATGTACACATCAATTCTGGATTGAACAAGAAAGTAAATGACTTGAGCATATTTATTTAACTTTTACCCATTAGAGAGTCAAGATGTGTACAATGTTCAATGACCACAATTTAAAAACATAAAATGAAATGAAGAAAACATTACCACAACTAATATCATTTCATAGACATTCAACTTTGGCAATCAACTTTACAAGTGAACTAGTAATAACAGTATGTGATGAGCGACATTTATATTTGTGTAGGGATGTTACTTATACACAGGGTCTAACGATTCTGGAACATTTATTGAACATACTATATGTGTATGGAATATGTATGCTATAACGCTGGAAAAGAATACAGTAAACATAGTTCCTTCACTTACAAAGATTATAGTAAAACATATCCTTATAATAAAATATTGATAAAAATATAATGCAAGTTTTCTAAGCAAGTATTTTTTGTCGAATTTGTGAAGCTAAGAGAAGTTTATAAAGTATACTGCCTCATTCTGTCTAGTTGGAAATATTAAACTATAAAGTGTACCTTAAGCCTGTAAGTTCCCCAAGGTCAAGGATCTTGCCTTCTCACTTGAGGCTGAATTTTCTGTCTCTTGAAATACTACTCAGGTGATGCTTGCACTAAAAGCCCAGAATTTGCCACTACTTAATATATCCATGCGACAAAACTGGACTTGTACCCCTGAATTTATACAAATCATTTAAAAATATTTTGCCACATATAAGGATCTCTCTCTTTCTCTCAACAAATGAGTACTGAAGCAATCAAATTTATCTAGTTTGGGGCTTTCTTTCTTTCTTTCTTTTTCTTGAGATGGAGTCTCACTCTGTCACCAGGCTGCTCTGTCACCCAGGCTGGAGTTCAGTGGCGGGATCTCGGCTCACTGCAAGCTCCGCCTCTCAGGTTCCCGTCATTCTCCTGCCTCAGCCTCCAGAGTGGCTGGGACTACAGGCACCTGCCAACATGCCCGGCTAATTTTTTGTATTTTTAGTAGAGTCGGAATTTCAACTGTTAGCCAGGATGGTCCTGATCTCCTGACCTTGTGATCCACCCGTCTCGGCCTCCCAAAGTGCTGGGATTACAGGCGTGAGCCACCGCGCCCGGCCTAGTTTGGAGCTTTCTTAAGGAGGAAAGAAGAATCTTTTTACCAAGTCAATCTGAAGGCAGAGAGAATTAGGGAGGATTTCTGACATTGCCAGCATATATTTCTTTCCCTTACACTCAGTCTCTAAAGGCAGTGTCTGTCCAGAATGACTCCTACAGTTTACTTTAAGCTTAGTTGCACAATAATCAACATTATATAAGGATGAAACATATCTTCACATCAAAACTGGGAACCTTCCAGACAAGAGGAATGGGATTTCAGGCTTCTAATTAGGATATATAATGCTACCAGAAGCATTGTTTCTCATCCTTACAACAGCAACATAAAAAGCTGGACAATGTACAAAACAAAAAAATGTCTTAAACTCATCAGCGAACTGAGATCACAGGGAAATAAACTAACCCAAATTCAAACAAATACAGGGTTAACCGAGAACAGACAGGACACAAGTGTTTGCTTACCTGGGGCAGATGCAGTAAGCGAGAAAGCAAGAAGAATAAATTCATCTAACATTTAAACAAATTGCTAAATAATGACTTTGAGTTAGTTGAGGAAAAAAAGAACTCCTGGGAGCTGAAAAACACAAATATAATAATGTTCACTTGCTCAGTTTTACCTAGAAACCTTAACTGGTGATCATGAAAATAAGTAAATAAATAAAGTCAGAGTGAGACAGCAGAGAGCCTGGGGTGAAAATAAGTTCAAAAACAAAAACAAGAATCCTAACCATTTCCCTAATGGCATGTAGTCAATTTCTGTTGTTGCTGTCACAAATTACTACAAGCCTATGGGCTTTAAACAGCATAAATGTATTATGCTACAGTTCCAGAGTTTGGAAGTCCAGAATGGGTCTCACTTGCCTAAAATCAAGGTGTTGGCAGATGAGTATTCCTTTTGAAGGCTTTAGGAAGAATCCATTCCCTCGCTTTTCCAAGCTCCTAGAGGCTGCCCATGTTTCTCGACTCATGACCTCCTTCCATCTTCAAACCTAGCAACAGATGGTAGAGTCTTTCTTGCATTGTGTCCCTCTAACTCTCTTGCCACTTTTCTCACATCTAAGGACATTTGCTAATACATTTGCCCCACAAAAATAATCCGGAATAATCTTTTCACCTCAATGTAAGCTTATTAACAATCCCAGTTCCATCTGCAGACTTAATCCCCACATGCCAGTTTACACAACACATCCAAAGTTTCTGGGGATTAGGATGCTGACATAGGTGGAGGCTGTCATTCAGCCTACCATGGTCTACTCTCTGGCATCAAAAGACTCAAACCACTGGGGCTTCAAAATAGCTGATTAGAGTCATCTGGTACTCACTTCTTCCACAAAGAAGAAAAAAAAGGTAAGTAGATAATCACCCCTAGAATATATCATCTTAGAGAATACACTGACATTCAACAAAAATTGACAAGGAACACCTAACGCAAGGAAAGAGAGGGAAGCAAGGAAGCCAGATCAGCTGGGATTGGCTAAGAACCTGGAGAAGTTCCCAATGTGGGAAATGGGTAAGTGAGAGATCCCTGGAATTTTACATTCCCACCATGGACTTCTGCAACATTAGCCATGGGAGAGCTTATCAACCCATATGGGTCCTGAGACAAACTCGAGGAGTTCCCTGGAATCTGCACAATGTCCTTGCTCCAGAGAGAGAGCTCATGCTGGGTCCCACACATCCTCCAGGTCCTAAGCAGCTACAGAAATGTACCATTTTAAGAGTCCAGGCCTACCAGATTGCACCCTGGCTTGAGACCCTGTAGCCCCGTCATCCCCATATCCCTGCAGCCCCACTGACATCCGCATCTGTGGCTTTTACCACTGCTGTCCACTGTCACCAGAGCCAAAGTGCAATCCATGTGTAGTGACCCTGCTGTCCCCAGTAATGGAGCTGCTGTGGATGTTCATGTTTCCTGAGGACACTGTCTTACCCACAGCTGCCACTGCTGGATGCTACATCCAGAGCTAAAGCAAAAGCCACTAGGAGCAACACCACTGCCCCCAACAGCACCGTGGCCACATATTTACAAGCACCCTGAAGATAGGTTTTTAGTCTAAAGCTACCATCTGAGGCTGAAGCGCAAGTTACCCAGTCATCTGCCTACAGCTGCTGCCGTTAAAAAGCAAACCTGACATAATGGCAGGGCAGAAGCATAGCCAGTGCTGCTCCAACCCAGCCATTCCCCTGGGAGCTTGGAGACACTACCGCAGCCAGATCCTGCATTTACCACTGGAAGCCCTTGGGGTAGGTCCACCGGACCCAGCTCCACCCTTCTCCCCAGTGAGAGTATGTTGTCCAGAGGTCTAAAGATCACCCAACCACCATCACTGGCATGTGAACACTCCTCCTGGGGACCTGAGTTCAGACCCATTCAACTTGCCACTACCAGCACAGCTTATACCCATTCAATTGTGACACTTACAGGCCTGGAGACCAGCCCACTCACCCCATCATATCTAATATTCTCACCAGCATTGACTGGTAGTCAGAATGTTTTCATACCACTGCTACTGCCATCACCCCCAACACCTGCTAGCCAAATGACCTATCCACCCACATGGCCCATTGTTGCTACTACTAGCACTCAAGAAATTTTCCTGGAGGCCCAAGAATAAATCAGGCCTGGACCTGCTAACACTAGTGTAGGTGTATAACACCCTTGGGCCCAAGGGAGTGCACGCTCAGTCTGCCGCTGCCACCACTGGGGTCTAAGGATTGGTCCACCTGGCATCGCTTTCCACAGTATAACTTCACCACAGCCTTCACTGAAGACCTTACCCTAAAACTCTGCGGAAATTACAGACATCACTGACACTGTTACAGCCAAAGAAATAAGATGGAGAATCCATTACTACACCCACCTAGTCAAAGCCAAAGTGCCATACCCAACCAACACCATAGAAACATCTTCAGGAAAGTTATACTCTATGAAAGCAAATGTTAAAAATTAGAAAAATCAACTGTTACGCTAGTTGTGCAGATATAAATGTAAAAGCAAAAGAAATATTTTTAAAAAATGACACCACCAAAGAAATACAATAATGCTCCAGTAAGAGATTCCAATGAAAAAATAACAGATGAGATCATGGAAAAAGAATTCAAAATAGTGATATTAAAGGAGTTCTGTGAGATCATGGAGAACACAGATAAATACAAAGAAATCAGAGAAGTAATTCAAGATATGAATTGGAAATGTACCAAAATTTCTCATGTTTATATTGGTTTGGGAGAAAAGTAATTGCTTTTTAAATATTTATATTAGGTATTTGTTATGTACTAAAATTATTTGTATTTATATTAATATAAAATGAACCAAATGGAAATTCTGGAACTGAAAGTTTCCTTGAATGTAATAAAAATACATTTGAAAACTTCAGCAATAGACTAAATCAACCAGAAAAAAGAATCTTAGAAATTTGAAGACAGGTCTTTTGAAATAATCCACTCATAAAGAAATAAAAAAGAATGAAAAAGAATGAGCAAAGCTTTTGTGACACTTGGGGTAACATAATGGAAAACTCAAATTATTGGTACTCCTCAAGGCCGGCTAAGGTAGAATAAAAATATTAGAAAACCTATTTAACAAATAGTGGATGAAAACTTCCCAAGTCGGCCAGGCACGGTGGCTCAAGCCTGTAATCCCAGCACTTTGGGAGGCTGAGATGGGTGGATCACGAGGTCAGGAAATCGAGACCATCCTGGCTAATACCGTGAAACCCCATCTCTACTAAAAAATACAAAAAACTAGCCGGGCGAGGTGGCGGCGCCTGTAGTCCCAGCTACTTGGGAGGCTGAGGCAGGAGAATGGTGTAAACCCGGGAGGCGGAGCTTGCAGTGAGCTGAGATCCGGCCACTGCACTCCAGCCTGGGCGATAGAGCGAGACTCCGTCTCAAAACAAAAAACAAAAAAAAAGAAAACTTCCCAAGTCTAGAAAGAGATTTAGTTATCAAATACAGGCAGCTTAGAAATCCCAAAATAGATATAAATTAAAAAGGTTTTAATGGCCTATTAAAGTATGTATATTAAAAGTCAAAGACAAAAGAATTCTAAAAGAGCAAGAGTAAAGCATTAAGTCACTTAAGGAAGCCCTCATCAGATTAACAGTCGATTTCTCAACAGAAAGCTTACCAGCCCGGGAGAATGGGATGGCATATTCAAAATGCTGAAAAAAATAAACAAAAACATAAACCTGCAATTCAAGGATGTCCAGTAAAGTTATTTTTTATAAATAAAGGAGAAATAATGTCTTTCTCAGACGAACAAAAAGCTAAGTAAATTCATTAGCACTAGCTGGTTCTTTAAGAAATGTTCAAGGGAGTATTAAGCCTAGAAGTGATATATATTCCATCAGGAAAACACATGAAAGTGTAAAACTCACTGGTAGAGCAAACAGACAATAAGGAAAAGAAAGAACTCAAATGTTACCACTACAGAAACCCAAATCATAAATAATAAGAGAAAAATAAAGGATATACAAAATAACCAAAAATCAATTAATAAAATGGCAGCCATACTGGCTGAATGGATTTTTTAAAAATACCAAACTATGAGCTACCTACAAGGAAAGACATACACAGACTGAAAGTAAAGTGATGGAAAAAGATACTTCATGCAATCAGAAACCAAAAGCTCACAGAATAGCTATACTTGTATCAGATAAAACAGATTTTAAGTCAAAAACTGTAAAAAGATAAAAACAGTAATTATATAAAGATAAAGGAATCAATTCAGCAAGAGGTTATAAACATTCCAAACATGTATGTACCCAACACTGGAGCAACCAAATATGTAAAGCAAATATTATTGGATACCAAGGGAGAGATATAGTCCAATGCAGTACTAGTTGGGAATTTTAACATTCTGTCCTCAACATTAGACAGAAAATTCACAGGAAAACATTGGATTTAAAACATACTTTAGACCAAATGGACCTAACAAACATTTACTGACAATTCATCCAACAGATGCAGGACACACATTCTTCTCATCAGTACACAGAACATTCTCCAGGACAGACCATCTGTTAGGACATAAAGCAAGTCTTCAAAAATTTTTAAAATGTTGAAATCATATTAAGTACTTTTTCAGTTTACAATGGAATGAAACTAAAATTAATAACAAGAGGAATTTTGCAAACTGTACAAATATATGAAAATTAAACATGTTCCTGAATAAGCAAAGAGTCAAAAAATTAAGCAGAAAATAAAAAAAAAATTATTGACACAAATAAAAACAAAGCATAGCATATCAAAACCTATGTGATACAGTAAAAGCAGTGCTAAGAGGGAAGTTATTTCAATAAATGCCTACATCTAAAAAGCAGAAAATGTTCAAATAAATAATCCAATTATGCACCACGAGAAACTAGAAAAGCAACAACAAATGAAATCCAAAATTATAGAAGGAAAGAACCAATGAAAAGGAGAAGAACTAAATGAAAGAGACTAAAAAAAAAAAAATGCAAAAGATTAATTAAATGAAAAGTTGATTTTTAAAAGATAAAATCAATAAAACACTAGCTAGAGTAACTAACTGGATTTACCGCCAAATTCCACAAAACATACAAAAAAGAACTAGTACCAGTTCTCCAGAAATTCCAAAAAACTGAAGAGAAGAAAATTTTCCCAAACTCAATCTCTGAGGCCAACATTGCTCTGATACCAACACCAGATAAAAAAGTAAAAGCAAAAAATATACAGCAAAAAAAGGAAAGTGAAGAAAGGAAGAAGGAAGGAAGGGAGGGAGGGAGGGAGGGGAGAGAGAGAGAGAGAGAGAAAGGAAGGAAGGAAGGAAGGAAGGAAGGAAGGAAGGAAGGAAGGAAGGAAGGAAGGAAGGAAGGAAAAGAAAAGAAGAGAAAAAAGAAAGAAGGAAGGAAGGAAGGAAAGAGAAAGAAAGAAAGAAAGAAAGAAAGAAAGAAAGAAAGAAAGAAAGAAAGAAAGAAAGAAAGAAAGAAAGAAAGAAAGAAAGAAAGAAAGAAAGAAAGGAAGCAAGGAAGGAAGGAAGGAAGGAAGGAAGGGAAGGGAAGGGAAGGGAAGGGAAGGGAAGGGAA
>NW_016807022.1:11669-20678 GCF_001698545.2 Rhinopithecus bieti
GGAAGGAGGGAGGGAGGGAAGGAGGGAGGGGAGAGAAAAGAAGGAAAGGAAAGGAAGGAAAGGAAGGAAAGGAAAGGAAAGGAAGGAAGGAAGGAAGGAAGGAAGGAAGGAAGGAAGGAAGGAAGGAAGGAAGGAAAAGAAAAGGAAGCAAGCAAGCAAATAAGCTACAAGTAATATCCCTGATAAACATAGATGCAAAATCCTCAAAATTTATTAGCCAACCAATTCCAATAGCACATGTGTAAAAATATAACACCATAGTCAAGTAGGTTTTATTCTGGGGATTCAAAAATAGTTCAACATATGTAAATCAATGAACATGATACATCAATCAACAGAATGAAGGTCAAAAACCATATGATTATCTCAATAGATGCAGAAAAAGCACTTGATAAGATCCAGCATCACTTTATAATAAAAACTCTTAACAAACTAGGCACTGAAGAAACATAGCATAATGAAGGTCATATATCACACCCACAGCTAACATCATACTGAACGAGGAAAAGCTGAAAGCCTTTCCTCTAAGTCCTGGAAAAAGAGAAGGATATCCACATTCACCACTTCTATTCAACCCATTACTGGAAGCCTTAACCAAAGCAATGAAGTAAGAGAACAAAATAAAAAGCATTCAAATTGAAAAGGAAGTTAAATTGTTTCTCATTTAAGATAACATAATTTTGTACCTAGAAAAACCTAGTCTTCATCCAAAATCTCTTGGATCTGATAACTTTGGTAAGTTGTAGGATAAAAAATCAACTTACACCAATCAGTGGTGTTTCTGTACAATAACAATTAAATAGCTTAGAGAGTAATCAAGAAGGTGATCCCACTTGTAATAGCTCCACAAAATATCTAGGAATAAATTTAAACAAGGAGGTGAAAGACCTTTACAAATACAACTATAAAACATGGAAGAAATAAGCTGAAGGCATAAACAAATGGAAAGCAATCTCATGTTCATGGATTTAAATAATTAAAATGACCATACTGTCCAAAGAAATCTACAGATTCAATGCAATCACTATCAAAATATCAATGTAATTTTCTTAGAAGTAGAAAAAGCAATCCTAAAATTGATATAGAACAAAACAAGAGCCTAAATTACTGAAGCAATCTCAAGCAAAAATAACAAAGAAGGAGGCATCACACTGTCTGACATGAAAATATATTTTAAGGTTATAATAATCAAATCAGCATGGCATTGCTATAAAAACAAAGACCAATAAAACAGAATAGAGAATTCAGAGGGTGTGGTAACATGGTATAATACAAGGCTCCACTGATCATCTCCAGCACCAGAACACCAAATTTTAACTATCTGCATGGGAAAAAAAAAAAAAAAAAAGCACCTTCATAAGAACTAAAAGTCAGATAAGCAGTCAAAGTACCTGGTTCTAACTTCATATAGTTTAATGAGACACTGAAAAGTATAGAAAACACTGTCTTGGATTGCCAACACTAGCCCTCTTCCCTCCTTCAGCAGCAGTTTCATGGTGTGGAGAGAGAATCTGTGCATTTGGAAGCGGGAGAACACAGTGAATGGGTGACTTTACATTGAACTCAGCACTGACCTGTCACAGCAGACATCCAAACCATGCTGAATTTAGTCAATGCCCACCCACGGAGGGAACATTTGGACAAGACCCAGCCAGAGGAGAAACCCATCCCAGCAGTCAGAACTTGAGTTTCTTGGAAAGCCTCATCACTTCAATCGAAAGTGCTCTGAAGTTGAAAATAAACTTGAAATGCAGTCTAAGACACAAGGACTAAAATTTCTAGGCAAGTCCTGATGCTGTTTTGGTCTTAGGAGTAAGTGGATTGGGGGACTGTGTGACCTAGTGGGACATCAGAAAGACCAGCTGGTGGAGTAACTGTGCCACCCCTACCTAACCCCAGGCAGTGCAGCTCACAGCAATTAAAGTGATTCCTTCCTTTTACTTTAGAAGAGGAAAGAGTAAAATGACTGTGTCTAGCATCGTGGATACCAGCTCAGCCACAGAATAGGATAGGGAAATGAGGAGAGTCATAAGGCCACCATCTCAGACTCTAAGTCTCAGATGACATTTCTAGACACATCTTTGGCCAGAGGGAAACCCACTGCCTGGAAGGGAAGAAACAACTCCTAGCAGGATTCTTCTCCTACTGACTGAAGAGACCTTGTGCCCTGAATAACTGATAGCGATACCCAGGTACCACACTATGGGCTTTGGTTGACATACTGAGACATGCTGGCTTCCAGTACCAGCTCAGTCACAGTGGGACAGAGCACCAGGCAGGCTCTTGGGGTCCCTAAGTCCAAGCTTTATTTCTTGGACAGCATTTCTGGACCTTCCCTGGGACAGAGGGGAACCCACTGCCCTGAAAGGTGACTCCCAGTCCTGGAAGAATGCACTATAACCTGACTGAAGAGCTTTGTGCCTTAAGCGAACATCAGGAGTGGCTTGGCAACTGGTGGTGGTGGTGGTGGCCATGGAGTAAGGCTCCACTGCCTATGGTAAGGAAAGGGAATAGCAGTAAAAACATTGTCTTGTGGTTTGAGAGCCAGCTTAGCCACAGTAGAATAAAATACTAGGTAGATTTCTAAGGTTATTGACTCCAATCCCTGGCTCCCAGATAGCATCTCTGGACCTGTCTGGGGCCTGGAGGAACTCACCACCCTGAAGAGAAGTTCACAGACATGGCTGACTTCACCATCTGCTGATTGTAGAGCCCTACAGACTTGAGTGAACATAGGTAGCAGCCAGGTAGTGGTTATAGTGAGCCTTGGGCAAGACTCAGTGCTATGCTGGCTTTAGGTCTGACCCAGGGCAGTACCTGAGGAGGTAGCCACAGGGTTACTTGCATCACCCCAACCAGACTGCCAGGCACTGTGGCAGGGGCGGGGGGGGGCGGGNAAAGCAAAGGAAAGCTAAGAAAACATATATATTCATTTATATTAATATAAACATATACATATATACATACATGTATTCATCGTTACACAAGAAACAGAGGAAGAAGAAAACCAGAAAATACTGAGGTTGGATACTTACAAGGCAGGATGGTAGAGTGGGGATGGGGATAATGGAGAAGAAGAAAGACAAGAAAGAATGACAGTTCTTTGAGTATGCCTTTTCATACAGTTTTGACTTTGAAAGTACAATCATGTGCTGCATAATGGCATTTCAATCAATGCATATACAATGGTGGTCTCATAAGTTTATAATGAAGCTGAAAAACTGCTATTACCTAGTAATGTTATAGCTGTTGTAACATAGTAGTGCAGTTACTTTATTTTTTATAAATATAATCTAGGCTAGATAGACAGTGTTTGTAAACTCTACAGTAGTGTACAGTAGTGTCTTAGGCCTTCACATTCACTCACCACTTACTCACTGGCTTGCCCAGAGCAATTTCCTGTTCTGCAAGCTCAATTCATGGTCTCACTCTGTTTCCCAGGCTGGTCTGGAACCCTCGGCCTCAAGCAATTTTCCTGCCTCAGCCCCACAAAGCACTGGGATTATAGATATGAGCCACTGTGCTGGCCCCAATTATCTTGTATAGCATATTTTTTACTGTACCTTTTCTATGTTTAGATATACAAATACTTACCATTGTGTTACAGTTGCTGACAATACTCAATATGGTAACATGCTGTACAGGTTTGTAGCCTAGGAACAATAGATTGTGCCATATAGCCTAGGTGTATGGTAGATTACATCATCTAGGTATGTGTAAGTGTATGCTATGGTGTTTGCGCAATGGTGAGATCACTTAAAGACCCATTTCTCAGAATATATCTCTGTCATTAAGGGATGCATGACTGTATGTTACTAGCCTACATATTTAAAAAAAATCAAATCAATCAATAAGAATGGGAGGAGGTGGAACAATATGGCCAAACAGAAGCCTCCACCAATTGTCCTCCCCACAGGGACACCAAATTGAACGACTATCCACACAGAAAAGTATCTTCATAAGAACCAAAACCAAACAACAACAACAACAAAAAGAACCAAAACCCAGGTGAGCAATCATGGTACCTGATTCTAATTTCATATCACTGAAAGAGGCGCTGAAAAGGGTAGGAAAGACAGTCGTGAATTGCTAATGCCATCTCTCCCCCATCCCTTGGCAGCATTTGCATGGTGCAGAGAGAGAATCTGTGCACCAGGGGAGAAAGAGTGCAGTGGTTGTGGGACATTGTATTTCAACTTAGTGCTGCGCTGTCTCAGCAGAAAGCAACACAAGGTAGAACTCAGCTTGCACCCATGGAGGAAGCATTTAGACCACCGCTAGCCAGAGGGGAATCTCCCATCCCAATGGTCGGAACCTGAGTTCCAGCAAGCCTCACCACTGTGGGCTAAAGTGCTCTGGGATCCTAAATAAACTTGAAAGGCAATGTAGGCCACAAGGACTGCAATTCCTGGTTAAGTGTTGGTGCTGTGCTGGGCCTGGAGCCAGTGGACTTGGAGGGCACATGAACTAGTAAGACAACAGAGGAGGCACCAAGAGGGTGCTTGCTCCACCCCTTCCCCAACTGCAGGCATTGTAGCTCACAGCTCCGAGAGAGACTCCTTCCTTCTGCTCGAGGAGAAGAGAGGGAAGAGTAAAAAGGACTTTGTCATGCAACTTGGGTATCACCTCAGCCACAGTAGGATAGAGCACTAGATAGAGTCCTGAGGCCCCCATTCCAGGCCCTAGCTGCCAGGTGACATTTCTAGACACACTCGGGCTGAAAGGGAACCTGCTACCTTAAAGGAAAGGACCCAGGCCTGGCAGGATTATCTGCTTACTAAGGAGCCCTTGGGCTCTGAATAACCAGCACTGGTACCCAGGCGGTACTTGCTGTGGACCTTGGGCAAGATTCAGAGAGGTACTGGCTTCAGGTGTGACACTGTACATTGCCAGCTATGATGACTTTGAGGAGGGACTCCTTCTGTGAAGAAAAGGAGAGGTAAGAGTAAAGGAGAATTTGTCTTGCAGCATAGGTACCAGCTGGGCCACAGTTGGACAGAGTACCAAGTGGGCTCTTGGGGTACCCAATTCCAGGACTTAGCTCCTGGACAGCAATTCTAGACCTGTCCTGGGCAAAAGGGAAGCTCACTGTCCTGAAGGAGAGTCCTTGGCCTTGTAGCATTTATCACAAGCTAGCTAAAGAGCTCTTGGACCTTGAATGAACATTGGTGGTAGCTAGGCAGTACTTGCCATGGGCCTGGAATAGTACTGGCCACAGGGAGAGACTCCTCTGCTTATGAAAGAAGAGTAAGGACTTCCTCTTGTGTCTTGGGTGCCAACTCAGCCATAGTAGAATAGAGCACCAGATAGATTCCCAAGTTTCCCAACTTCAGACTCTGGCTCTGGGATGGCATCTCTGGATCCACCTGGGAGCAGGGGAAACTGTTTACACAAAAAGGAAGGACACAAGCCTGGCTGTCTTCATCACCTGCTGATTGTAGAGCCTTAGGGCCTTGAATGAACATAGGTGATGACCAGGTAGTGGTTACTATAAGCCTTGGGTGATATATGGTGGCTGCAGGTCTGACTCAGCACAGTCCCAGTGGTGGTGGACCACAGAGGTGCTTGTGTCATTCCTCCCCCAGTTCCAGGCAGCTCAGTGCGTGTGCACACACACACACACACACACACACACACAGAGAGAGAGAGAGAGAGAGAGAGAGAGAGAGAGAGACTCCATTTCTTTGGGAGAAAGTAAGGGAAGAAAACAAGGGTCTTTGCCCAGTAATCCAGAGAATTTTTCCAGATCTTATGCATGACCACCAAGGTGATACCTCTATGTGTCTGCAACAATCACAGCATTACTAGGTTTGGAGGCCAAGTCCCTTTAAATACCATAAAAGCCTTCCCAAATAGAATGGGCACAAACGAGCCCAGATTATGAAGATCACAATAAATACCTAACTAATCAATTCCCAGACACCAACAATCTATAAGCATCAAGCCCAGGCAGGAAACCATGACCTCATCAAGTGTACTAAATAAGGCATCAGGGAACAATCCTGGAACTTCCCACACCTAGAGAAAGATATCAATATCTAAGTAGAAAAAAAAAAGTTATAGAATACCAAGCACATTTAATCCAAATAATACTACCTCAAGGAATTTAATAATGAAACTCCCAAAGGTCAAGCCTTAAAAAGGAATCCAAAAAGCAACAAGCAATTATAAACAAATAACATACAAGGAAGCTCTAATATGTCTGACAGAAGACAGTGGAAACCTTACAGGCCAGGAGAGAGTGGCATGACATATTTAGATTGTCAAAAGATAACAACTTTTACCCTAGAATAGTATGTTTAGCAAAAATGTCCTTCAAGAATGGAGAAATAAAGATCTTACAGAAAAACGAAAGCTAAGAAATTTCATCAACACCAACCTGTACCACAAGAAATGCAAAAGGCAGAGAGAGAATGGTAATAAGCAAGAAGAAATTACCTGAAGGAACAAAACTCATTGGTAATAGTAAACACACAGAAAAACAGAATATTATAACACTGCAGTGTAATCTACTTTTAAGTCACAACACAATTAAATAATGAGTCAAACTAAAATAATAACTGCAACAATGTTTTAAGACATAAATATACTATAAGACATGAAGAGAAAGAACAAAAGTTAAAAGCAGAAAGAAAAGTTACAGTGTAGAGTTTTCTTAGTTTTCCTTTTGCATTTTTCTTTTTTTATGCAATCAGTGTTAAGGTATCATCACGTTAAAATAATGGGTTACAAGACACTATTTGCAAGCATCATGGTTAAACAAAAGTACAATGGATAGACCAAAAATTAAAAGCAATGAATTAAATTTTGCCAGCAGAGAAAATCACCCTCAATAAGGGAAGAAAGGAAAAAAGGAAAGAAGGAAGAAAAGACTACAAACCAATTAGAAAAAAATAACAAATTGCAGAAATAAGTCCTTACTTAATAATAACATTGAATTTAAATATGTAAGTAAACTAAACTTTCTGATCAAAAGATATAGAGTGGTATAAGGGATACAAAAACAAAACCCAATAATATATTGAACACAAGACACACACTTCTTCTATAAACATATCCATAGACTGAAAATCAGGGGTAGAAAAAGATATTTCATTCCAACAAAAAACAAAAAAGAGAAGGAGTAGCTATAATTAGACAAAGTAGATTTCAAAAGAAAAACTGTAAGAAGAGACAAAGAAGGTCATTATGGAATGATAAAAGTGCCAATTCAGCAAGACAATATGATGATTGTAATATATACATACCACCCAACACTGGAGCACCCAGATTTATGAAACAAATATTATTACAGCTAAATATAAAGATAGACCAATACACAATAATAGCTAGGGACTTCAACAGCCCACTTTCAGCATTCAACAGATATTCTAGAGAAAAAGTCAACAAAAAAACACCAAAGTTCATCTACACGATAGAACAGATGGACCTAATAAATATTAACAGGACATTTCATCCTGGCTGCAGAATACACATTCTTTTCCTCAGCACATGGATCATTCTTCAAGATAAACCATATCATTAGGTAACAAAATAAGTTAAAACATTCCAAAAAATTGATATTACATCAAGCGTCTTCTCTGACCACAATGAAATAAAATGAGAAAACAATAACAAGAGGAATTCTGAAAACTATAAAAACATATAGAAATTAAATAATATGCACCTGAATGTCCTGTAGGTCAATGAAGAAATAAAGAAAAAAATTGAGAAGCTTTGTGAAACTAATAGTAATGAAAATACATCATACCAAAACCTATGGGGAACGGCAAAATTGGTACTAAGAGGGCAATTCATAGCTATCAGTGCCCACATCCAAAAACAGAAAAACCTTCAAATAACCTAATGATGTACCTTAAAGAACTAGAAAAACAATAGCAAACCAAAACCAAAATTAAAGAAAATGAATAATAAAGAACCAAGCAAAAATAAATGAAATCGAAATGATAAAAGGGATTATTAAATATTTTTTAAAAGATAAAATTGGCAAACCTGTAGCTAGACTAAGAAAAACAGACAGAAGATCCAAATAAATAAAATCAGAGATGATAAAGAATACATTACAACTGATACTGCTGATATTCAAGGGATTATTATGATTACTTTAAGCAACTACATGTGAATAAATTGGGAAATCTAGAAAAAATTGATACATTCTTATATATATATCATTCTATATAATATATGTATTTTTATATAATTATATATAGATTATATATATATATAAATTATATAATAGGTAGGCATATGTGTGTGTATTCAGTTGTGGTGGATAGTCTCCAAAGTGACCCCCCAGCAAGTCTAACCTCTTGGTATTCAAGTTTCCTTCCATATTGAATAGAGAAGACCTGCATAGCCAATAGGAGAGTTTAGAAAAGATGGCATGTGACTCTAATGCTAGGTCATAAAAGACACTATGGCTTTTGCCTTGCTTTCTCTCTTAGGTCACTTATTCTGGAGGAAGCAAGCTGTCACGTTGTGCGAATACTCAGGAAGCTCTCTGGAGAGGTCCCCGTACATAGGAAAGGAAGCCTCCTGCCAAGGTCAGCACCATTCAGCCATCCATGTGACTGGGTCATCTTGAAAGCAGATCCTCCAGGCCAAGTGTGGTGGCTCATGCCTGTAATCCCAGCACTTTGGGAGGCTGAGGCAGGTGGATCATCTGAAGTTAGGAGTTCAAGACCAGCCTGGCCAACATGGTGAAACCCTGTCTCTACTAAAAATACAAAAATTAGCCGGATGTGGAGGTTCATGTCTGTAATTCCAGCTACTCAGGAGGCTGAGGCAGGAGAACTGCTTGAACTCGGGAGGTAGATGTTGTGGTGAGTCAAGATCGCTCCATTGCACTCCAGCCGGGGCAACAAGAGCAAAACTCCATCTCAAATAAATAATAAATAATAATAATATATATCTAACAATTATGGAGTTATTACCATGTGGAGGACTGTCCTAAGGACATTGTATGTATTAACTTTTCCAATTTTCACCACACCACCACATGGTAGGTAC
>NW_016807022.1:20707-30296 GCF_001698545.2 Rhinopithecus bieti
AGACTAAACAGGAAGAAATCCAAAACTTGACCAGAGCAGTAACAAGTATCAAAATTGAAGCTCTACTAAAAGTCTCCCAGTAAATAAAATCCCTGGACTTGATGGCTTCACATTTGAATTCTGCCCATTAAAGGAAGAACTAATACCAATACTACTCAAACTTTTCCAAAAAATAGTTTGGAATACATGGAAGAAATTCTTCCAAACTCATTTTATGAAGCCAGTATTTATCTGATAACAAAACTAAACAAGGATATATCCAAAAAATAAAACTACAGAACAATATTGCTGATGAATGTTGAAGCAAAATTGTCAACAAAATCCTAGCAAACCAAATTTAAAAACATGGTAAAAAGATTATTCATTATGACCAAGTAAGATTCATCCCAGGTATGCAAGAATTGTTCAACATATGAAAATCAAACAATGTAATACATTATATCAACAAAATAAAGCACAAAATACACGATCATTGCAATGGATGCTTAAAGTTCAACATCCCTTCATGTTAAAACTCTTTAAAATCTATACAAGCTATACAATAGCTTAGAAGTTATAGAAGATACATGCCTTTACATGATAAAAGCCATGTGTAACAGACCTGCAGCTAGTATCATAAGTTAAATCTTTTTCTTTCAGATCTGTAATATGACAAGGATACCAACTTCACCACTATTGTTCAACATAGTATTAGAAACTCTAGCTAGAGTGATTAGAACAAAGGAAAGAAATAAAGGGCACCTAAACTGGAAACCAAGAAGGCAAATTATCCTTGTTTGGAGAAGGCATGATATTACATTTGAAAAAAAACTAAAGATTCCACTAGAAAATTATTACAACTGTTAAAAAAAAAGTTGCAGGATACAAAATTAAAATAAAAATCAGTACCATTTCTGTATGCCAATAGTGAACAATCTGAAAAAGAAATCTAAAAGTAATCACATTTGCAATAATCATGAATAAAACTAAATGCCTAGGAATTAAGCAAAGAAATGAAAAATCTCTACAATGAAATCTATAAAACACTGATGAAAGATATTGATGAGAACATAAAAACACAAGAAGATATTTGATGTTCATAGATTAGAAGGATCAATATTGTTAAAATGTCCATACCCCAAAGCAATCTACATATTTAATGTAATCCCTATCAAAATACCAATGACATTCTCCACAGAAATAGAAAAATAAATCCTAAAATTTATATGAAATCACAAAAGACCCAGAATAGCCAAAGCTACCCAAAGGAAAAAGAACAAAACTGGATAAATGACATTACCTGACATCAAATTATACTACAGAGATATAACAATCAAAACAGCATGGTACTGTCATAAAAACAGGCACAAAATCCAATGGAACAGAATATCGAACCCAGAAACCCATTCATACATGTATGATAAATTCATTTTTGACAAAGGTGCCAATAGCATACATTGGGGAAAAGACAGTCTCTTCATTAAATGGTGCTGAGTAAACACAATATTTATATGTAGAAGAATGAAACTAGACCTCTATCTCTCACTTTATATAAAAATCAAATCAAAATGAATTACATACTTAAATATAATATCTAAAACCAGGAAACTACTAAAAGAAAACATTCAGGAAACTATCAAGGGCATTGGTCTAGGCAAAAATTTCACAGGCAAACAAAGTAAAAATGGACAAATGTGATGACATTATATTAAA
The DNA here is from genome assembly GCF_001698545.2 of Rhinopithecus bieti. NCBI lineage: Eukaryota > Metazoa > Chordata > Mammalia > Primates > Cercopithecidae > Rhinopithecus > Rhinopithecus bieti. The sequence goes on from NW_016807022.1 coordinate 22,400, forward strand.
AAGCTTCCACACATCAAAGGAAACAGTCAACAACATGAAGTGATAACCTACAGAATGGAGAAAATATTTGAAAACTACCCATTTGAAGAGGGATTAATAACCACAGTATCTGGAAGCTCAAACAGCTCTACAGAAAAATCAAACTAATAATCTGATAAAAAAAAATGAGCAAAATCTCTGAGTAGCCATTTTTTAAAAGAAGACATACACATGGCAAATAGGAATATGCAAATGTATTCAACATCATTGATCGTCAGAGGACGCAAATCCAAACTGCAATGAGAAATCTTCTTACCTCAGTTGAAATGACTTTTATCCAAAAGACAAGCAATAACAAATTTTGGAGAGGATGTGGAGAAAAGGGAACCCTCATACACAGTTGGTTCAATGTAAATTAGTATGGCCACTATGGAAAACAGTTTGGGGGTTCCTCAAAAAAGTAAAAGTAGAGCTCCCATATGATCACACCATCACACTAATCACACTATTAGGTAATATACTCAAAATAAAGGAAATCAGTATATTGAAAAGATACCTGCACTCCCATGTTTATTGCAGCACTATTTAAAATAAACAAGACTTAGAATCAACCTAATTGTCCATCAACAGATGAACAGATAAAGAAAATGTAGTACTTATACACAATGGAGTACTATTAAGCCATTAAAAAAGAAAGAGTTTCTGTCATTTATAACAACATGGATGGAACTGGAGGTCATTATGTTTAGTGCAGTAGTTCAGGCACAGAAAGACAAACTTCACATGTTCTTATTAATTTGTGAGAACTCAAAATTAAAACAATTGAACTGATGGAGACAGACAGTAGAAGGATGGATACCAGAGGCTAGGAAGGAAAGTGAGGGTATGGAGAAGCAGGTATGGCTAATCTGAACAAAAAATTCATAGAATGAATAAGAGCTAGATAGCACAACAGGGTGACTATAGTTAAAAATAATTTAAATGTACATTTAAAAAAACTAAATATTACAATTCGATTTTTTGTAACACAAAAATCCTTAAGAGGATAGTTAACCTATTTACCATGATGTGATTATTGTACATTGCATGTCTGTAATAAAGTATCTCATGTATACCATAAATATATATACTACTATGTACCCACAAAAATAAAAAAATTAAAATTACAAAAGATGAAACAAAGAATAGAGAACCCATAAATAAATTCACATATACAGCCTGCAGATGTTCAACAAAGGTGCCAACAACATACATTGAAGAAAGGACACCTTTTTCAAGAAATGATACTGGGAAAATTGGATATTTATATGCAGAAGAATGAGACTGGACCCCTATTCCTCACCATATACAAAAATCAACTCAAGGTTTATTAAAGACTTAAACATAAATCTCAAAAGTATAAACCACTAGAAGAAAACATAGGGGAAACACTACAGAACATTGGCCTAGGCAAGAATTTTAAGACTAGGACCTCCACAGCACAACAGAGGAAACAAAACCGAAAATAGACAAATGGGAATGTAGTAAACTAAAAACCTTCTGCTTGGCAAATGAAACAATCAACAGAAGGAAAAGACAACCTGTTGAATAGGAGATAATATTTGCAAAATAGGAACTGATATCCAGAATATACAATAGACTCAAACAACTCAACAGTAATCATCATCATCATCATCATCATTCAATTAAAACATAGGCAAAAAATACATGATTAGGCGTTTCTCAAAAAAAAAAAAAAAAAAAGAAAGACATATAAATGACCAAGAGGTACATTTAAAAATGTTCAACATCACTTGTTGTCAGGGAAATACAAATTCAAACCACAATGAGCTGTCATCCCAGCTATATTAGCTATCACTAAAAAGATAAAACATTACAGTTTGCAGCAAGGATGTAGACAAAATTGAACATTTATACACTGTTGGTAAGAATGTAAATAAGTACAGCAGAATTAAAAATAGTTTGGAGATTAATCAAAAAACTAAAAATAAAACTACCATATGATCCAGCAATCTCACTACTGGGTATTTATCCAAAGGGAAAGAAATCAGTATATCAAAATGTTACCTGCACCACTATTCACTATAGCAAAGATGTGGAATCAACCCAAGTGTCTATCAATGGATGAATGGATAAAGAAAATGTGGTGTCTACACAGTAGAATACTGTTGTGCCATAAAAAGAGAATGAAATCAAGTCATTCGTGGCAATGTGGATGGAGCTAGAGGCTAGAGGTCATTATATTAAGTGAAATAAGCCAGGCATGGAAAGACAAGTATCACACATTTCACTTACATGTGAAGCTAAAAAGTTGATATTATAAAGTTAGAGAGTAGAATGATAGATACCAGATGCTGAAGTAAGTGTGAAGTGTGTGTGTGTGTGTGTGTGTGTGTGTGTGTCTGTTGCAGGGGAGGAGATGCATAAATAGAAGTTGCTTAATGGGTACAAACATATCATTACATAGAAAGACTAAGTTCTCATGTTTGATAGCAGAGTAGGGTGAATACATTTAACTAAAATATATTGTATATGTCAAAATAGCTAGAAGAAAGCAACTGAAATGTTCTTGACACATAGAAATGATAAATACTCGAAGTGACACTTATCTCAAATACCCTGACTTGATATTATACATTCTATGCATGTAACAAAATATCACATGTACCCCATAAATATGTACATATATTGCATATCAATAAAAATGATTCATACCTATCCCACAGACAAATACATTCATCCTATCCTAAGGTCACCTGAAGTCTCAACCTACTGGAGTACCAACTTAAATTCAAAATTTCACATCAGTCTCATCACATAAATCCCAGGTCTCATTATCTTGTTCAAATTAATCAGATAAAGATGCAACTGGTTCCATCTTGGAACCAAGTTTCTCTTAGTCTGTAGAGCTGTAAAACCAGTAAACAAGTTATCTGCTCCCAAAATAAAATGCTAGGATAGAAATAGATGAACAGATAAAAGAAAGAAAATGAAAGAACAAAGGAATCAATAAGAGCTAAGTGATGTACAATCCCAGTGGTAAAACATTAGGTTTGAAGGCCTGGGAGTTATACTATGCGGTTGAAAGTTCTGCCCTCTGTGCTCACAGATCCAATCTTGGAGTCATTCTTCCTTTTTCACGAAGGGTAGCATTTATTTGAAGCTTGATAATTCTATCATCCTGTTTTCTGCTTGTAAAATTTTGAGAGTCTCACAGCCTTCTTTCGTTTTCTCTTTTCTCTGTTCTTTTCAGTAGAAGCTGACAGTGTTTCTGCTGGTTTAGCATTTTCAAGTATCCTCTGAGTCTTCCGTGTATGTCACATGGATTCATTCCATTAGACAAAGGTTCTTCCACGACTCTTTCCTGGATAATCCTAACTCCATTTCTGGCTTCTGCTGAGATAACTGTGGGGATCTCCAGGTCTCACACTAATCGCTTCACGCAGCCTCTTCTGTGTCTGAATTATCTGAGCTATTAATTCTTCTGAAGCGTTATAAAATAATTGTCCGGCCACACTGGCTTTCCCTCCAAAGCCAAAATTAATTTTGATATGCTTTGTAATTTACGTGGCCTGAGAATTTCACACATGATCACATCCTGTTTTCTTTCGGCTTAAGTTCTTCCATCGATCTATCTCCTTCTTTTCATTTGATTGTCCGTTGCAAGAAAAAAATCAGGTTATATGCTCACAATTTTTCTTGGAAATCAGTGGGGTTGAAGTCTCACCATCGTAAGGAAATTAAGTAACACTTCGGAGCAAACAACAACAAAAATAGGTGACTCTAACTCAGTGGCAATACCCAGATATCCAGGCTTAGCAATTATATCATACCCATCCCTACCAATTTGAAATATTGTGTACATGCCCATAGCTAAGTATTTGCAGGAAGAATTAGAGAGGGAAACTCCAAGATACTCTTTCCTGCCTTTGTGTGGGACGAAAAGCCAAGCAAAACGCGCAAGGAGAGAAAAGTAGTATTTCAAGACTTTGGTGTAAGGGAGGCATCTGAATTTTCCATAACCTCTGTATCCAACTGCAATTGGTGTATAAATATAATGAAAGATCCAGAAATATAATAATAAATACATATAACTAAAGTCATTTACCCTGTAAAGTTTTCAAATCAAGAGGTAATAAATATAACGATGGGTCATGGCTTAGGAGAAATGATTAGTAAAGTTTATGTCACTCTTCAGTATAATTTCAAGTTATTCTAACATATATTTAACTGGTGTACTCAATTCTGGTATCCGAGTCCCCAGTGTCACCTTAGATCACTGATAAAACAAATATCATAAACCTCAGACCTTTGGTTTCTTTGACTATTCAACATAATTATCTCATCAGCCATTTTCAAGTTGCTTCTGTGGTTGTGCAGTTTTCCCTAATTAGTTTTTCTGAATGTTTCATGCTCTTTTTAATCTGGTAATACATTGCAAGTTTTGACACTTTCTGACGGCATTCATCAAAGTGTAAAGGACTTGATTTTCTCATTAGTCATCTTTCATGTTTTCTATGTTTTATTGATTTTGGCTTGAAACACTCCTTTCAACATTGTTTAACCAGAATTATCTTGTTGACAAGAGTGTTGCCTAATAAGTTGTTTTCTTTTTTTCTAACAATAAGGTATTAACATCATTAAATCATTACTGACATCACACAGCTTAAACAAAAATAACACCTTTATATTTTACTTTGAAAATGGCACGTACTGCATCCATTAATTCCTCATATACATCAGGTATATCTCCTAATGCTCAACATGGCACATGTATACATATGTAACAAACCTGCACGTTGTGCACATGTACCCTAGAACTTAAAGTATAATAAAAATAAAAATAAAAAAGAGAGAGAGAGAGAAAAGAAAAAAAAAAGAAAAGAAAATGTCATGTTAAAATGAAACAGGGCTTGTAAAACCCTACGATCTGAACTATTTTTATGAAAAATAATATGATCACACTTAAGGGCAGACATAATTCTAACTATTGATATGTATGCTTAGCAATTATGAAAGAATGGTGATTCCAGGAAAAAGAAGCTTTAAGCAATTTTGTTTTTGGAATATAGAAGACTGAGGGATGGAAAGGTTAGAGAAGCAAGAAAGTGGTACGAGGGATTTCTGAAAATTTCTGGCTGCAGTGGGCGTACTCAGCTGGGCTATAGCCAACACTCATTCATGGGACTCACAACACTTTTAGTGTAAGACCTGGAGTTTCTAAACTCCTCCTCCTTTCACTGTCAGTTATGCTTCCTGAATGTGGGCCAAGAGGACATTTATCATTTCATCCCTTCTTCCTTCTCTTTGACTTTCTCAAATCAAATAGATGTAGGAGGCAATGACATTAGCAAGAAGAATGAGGGTATAACATAGAGTAAGAAACTATTCCAGTTAGCCTACAACTAAGAAAGTTCCTAAGCTGCAGAACCTTCAGTGCAAAAATAGGGAAACAATCAATTGCCCTAATGCAACACCATAGAAAAGATGGCCTATGGGCTGAGGTGATTGTTGGGATTGTTGTGTTCCAGATCTCAGCACCTATAGGCGACCACGTGTGTCAGAAGGGACAATCTGAAAAATCTTTAGCAGCATCACATTCAAATATCTTCAGAGATATATGATTGACATAAATGAGTGCAATTCCATTAAGATATTCAAATTTGGTCAAAAAAACTCTGTAAGCTCTTATTACAAATAGTTTGTAATTCCTGATAAATAACATTTTCTTCATCACTGGATTAGGGAATCTAGCCCCAGATATGGGCAAAGAGTCCTTATAAGCAAAGTGAAGCATAATGGTCACAAATAGATGCATGTAGTTCAGAGCACAGACTTTGTAGTGAGAGACTTAGAGTTTAAATGCCAGCTGCAACACATACTACCTGAGCGGTCATGGGAAGCTCCCTAACTAGCCTGTATCACAGTGGCTTAAGTTTCAGTAGTGCCTGTCTCAATGCAGTGCTGCAAGGGCTAAAAATATTAAATATGCAAAGAATGTAGAACACTGCCTGGTTCACAGTAAGTATGAAAAAAGTGTTAGTTACTAACTTCTCCATCCTTGTCACTCATTAACTTCACAAATATCTGTCAAATCTAAGTGCTAGTTATTTTTCCTGGCACTTAAGCCAGAAAAATCCGTAATACATGCCACATACCACAAAGAGCCTTCATTCTCCCTCCCAGGGGTGTTGCTTAAATGATAAAATTTAGTCAAGTTTCCTCAGCCAATAACACTCATTACACACAGTCTGAAATGTCAACACAAAGAATAAGCTATCCATAACATGTAGCGTTAAAGTGGCTAGCAATACTTTGGCAGAATATTAAGCTATTACACTGGTTTCATGGATAGTGTGAGCCCAAGCTCAGGTGTAGCTTTTAGGAGTTTAGGATGTATTCCCACAGGTACCCAGCTGTCAAGCTCCTTGGGAGCTGCCTGAGTTGGAGGAAGCGGCCCCAAAACATGATGCCTCATTTCTAAGACAGCCCTTTTCCAATGACCTTCCTGGCTGTTGAAAGAAGTGTATCAAAGAAGAGAAGAAACAAAAATTGGACAGAATGAGATCTTGGGCTCTGTATAGTGGCCACAAGGCCTGAGCCAATGAATCCTATGTGGACTTTGAAGCTGAGATAGCCCCTCAGAGTTATTATAATTTGAGACACTGGGGTCAGGTATTTGTACACCTTTATACACCCATGTGTATACAGGTTATGGTACTTTTATCCCTTAAATCTTCACAAGACTAATGAATAATATTAAATAGCAAACATTAATGCCATGTGTTGTAGGGCATCTTGTGAAAAAAAAAATGCCTTTTTACAACCTCTAACTTGTACTTTAAATTCCTGTTACATAAGCCTGCAGGGAACAATAGCACATACAAAACTCTTAAAGCAGGTGTACTCATACTTTTCATAAATGGAACCAAACAAATACTACTTCCTTGGCTGATCAGTTCCAAGATAATATAATGAGTTGATACTGTGTTTGTCAGAGAAGAGTTGATGTGGGGTGTGGGTCTTCCCTGTCTTTGCTGTGATAGCTGGCAGGTGCAGTCCTATTGTTTGATTGCTTAATGGGATCACTTTATAGTGCAAACAATCTACCTGAGACCAAAGGGAAATCAAATTTAAAACAAAAGATAATGGAGAAAAAACACTCATCATTGCTCATTATTTTCAATTTCTTTGTTTCTTTAAATGGCTGTTTTTACTGGCTCAAAGAATGTGGCAGATGTTGTCTGTGTCTTTGTCATAGGAACTGACAATTAGACTAGACAGCAGGAGCACCAAGGCAGAAGTACACAAAAGGTGCTGTTTTATCATTCAGAAATCACAGATAGGATGTTTACACACATATTTTCCATTGCATACCTTGTATGCATTTTTGGAAATAAATAAGTGGCTCATCTATTTTTAAATTTGACATTTATTTAATGCTGCCTGCAAATCACGTGTTTCTTGAATGTTGCAGTAGCATATCCTGGCATAACGGGCACCCAGTAGTGAAACAGTGAAGAAAGTTCTGGTCACCAGCACATGTATACGATCGTGAGTCATAGGATCCTCTTGTAAGCTGCCCTAAAGCTTTAAGAACATCAAGAACTGTTCTACCATCAGCATCTTTGGTGCAGTTGTTTCACTTCCATTTCTGCTTTTTCATCAACACAGACCTACTGGATGTTGCCACACAGAATAGTCCTACTGAAGTATCAATAGTTAGAGTAGAGCTTTCTATATAAAGAAATGGAAAAATTATGAACTTCTCTATAATCTTTTTAATTGCTATTACATATATAAAATAAATATATATACTAAGATATATATTTAAATATATATAGGGATGTGGATTTAAGCGTGCTGAGGACTGTGTATGGTGGCTAACTCGTGTAATACTAGATCATTGGGAGGACAG
>NW_016807022.1:30549-44340 GCF_001698545.2 Rhinopithecus bieti
AATATATATAGGATTTTATATATATATATATGTATCCTAAAATATCTAGAGTATTCCTTGAAGTCTCCAGCAAATATATATATGTGTATATATGTATATATGCATATATATGTGTGTATATATATGTGTGTATATATATTTGACTTCAAAGAAAACTCTAGATATTTTAGGATGGCTCTCTCAATCCAACTGGCGATTTGGCCTCCAAAAATATGTTTTATAGAGATTTTCACAGTGCTGAAATTTAAGGCATGAAATGTCAGCTTTATGATTCTTCAGATTTTGTAGGGGATAAGAAAGGTTGTATGCAAATCACTAAACAACAACAAAATTTCAAAAGGAAGATATATGAATATTTCTTTTAAAAAATTATTTAGGCAAGTATTTTGCATAATTCCAGCAGGGGCAAGTAACATTGCCAGGAAATTCAGATTACTCTACTGAATATTTAGAAAAAATATGTAATTTGTTTTGTGAAACAAACGACACCCATCTTCACACTCATGCCTTCATGCCCTTGTGAACAAAACAGCTTGAGAATAATTTCAAATATGTTTCTAAAATGACATGTATTGATTAAAGTGTTTGGTTGCAAGCAACAACAAATTCAAGACATACTCACTTGAGTCTTTTTGCTAATAACATTATTGGCATACCTAAATGAAAACTCACAGCTGGATCCAGGGGCTCAAATGATGACATCTGGAGTAGCAATCTTGCCCTCTGATTCTGATTTATTCTTCTTTGTGTCTTGCTTAAATTTTCAGACAAGCTATTGCAATATGATCAACCCTCAGTGTTCTAGTCCTGCATTCCCACAGTATATAAGTGAGAGACAAATGTGAATCTTCTTTAATTTCAATGATACTTGAATTGAGGATAGTCATCCCTGAATGGGCTGCCTCGAGTCATGTAAATTAATAAGCCATTCACTAAAGACAGGGTTTGGGATTTGATTAACGAAGCCTGGGTTTTACGCCCAACTCTGAAACTAGGGTTCACATCAGGTTTAAAATAACTATGTAAACTGAAGATGAGAAATGGGGATTGTTGAGGGAAAACGAGAGTCCTGTTCTCAGCAAAATAAGAAATGGTTGCACACCCAGCAAAAACAAAGGATTTATTTTAGTTTACTGTTGACTGGTGATACAATAGGATATAAATGCTTACAGTTAGTTTACTAGGAAAGAGCTGTGTGAGTCTGAAAATGCTGCATTAATTCAACCAACATATTTCTCCAGAAATGTAACTGCCTCTCCCTTATCAATATCATGCCAGATCTGTGAGTTTCTGTCATTTCACAGCTTCCTTTCTATGTAAGCCCTTTTTTGCACCACTCTAAAGAAATACCCGAGGCTGGATAATTTTATAAAGACAACAGATTTAATTGGCTATGATTCTGTACTCTTTACAAGCATGGCACTGCCATCTGCTCAGCTTCTGGTGGGGCCTCAGGGAGCTGTCACTCATGGCAGAGGGTGAAGTGGGAGCAGGTATATCACATAATGAGAAAGGGTGCAAGAGAGAAAAAAGGGAGTTCCCAGGCTCTTAAGCAACCAGATTTTGCAGGAACTGAGTGAGAACTCACTCATTACCAAAAGGATGATGTTAAACCATTCATGAGAGACCCACCTCCATAATTCAATAACACCCACTTAGACCCCACCTCCAACCTTAAAGGTCACATCTCAACATGTGATTTGGAGGGGACAAACATCCAAACCATATTGCCTTCTCTCTTGCTTGACAGTTGTATGCTATCTAGATAGAAAAGTTCAAACTGGCGTCCCTTGTCTAATTCTCTAGATGGAAGATGGGTTTTGTGGTGCTACGATTTAAAAATAAGTACTTTCAACTAAATCCAGAAAACATTCAATTATCTACTTAGAATATTTTAGGCAATAGGCACTGTATTATGTATTACATTAAGTATAAACATTATTAAGCCCCGTTTCCTGACTTCAGTAGTTCAAAAGGTAATGTGAAGAAAAGCAAGAACAATTATTTGAAATTCCAAAAAATAAGAACAACAGAGTTAAAGAGCTGTATTATCTTTACCTGACTTTTTACTTAAAAACCATATACAGGTCTCCATAATTAAAATATACAAAATTAAAATGCTCCAAAGTCAAAACTTCTTTGGTATCAACATGACACTCCAGAGAAGTGCTTATTGGAGCATTTATGATTTTAAGTTTTCAGATTAGGGATGCTAAGTACAATGCAAATATTTCAAAATCTGAAAGACTCAAAAATCTAAGACACTTAGGCTCCAAGCACTTCAGATAAGGGATTCTCAGTCTGTATAAGTTCAATGTATATATTATAAAGTAAGCTAATTGATATAGTACAACATAATACATACAGATGTAAATTTTGGAGTAGACAAGGAAACCTGGAAATACACTGAAATATTGTTGGGAATATAACATATGATAAATGAATTCAAAACTAAATGTATTTAAAATCAATGTGTGGAATCATCTGGAGAACAGACCAAATAGTTGAAACAATGTTTCCAAAATTATAAATACACAAAAATTTTGCCTCTGGTATCTCACATAAATTTTCTCGCAGATGGATTTCTTAAAAATAATATACATATAAGGTTAATCATTTAGAATTATTTGTAACAACACAAGATTTAAAATAACCTAAAGACCAAAGAGTAGGAGTAAAATAAATTATGTCACATTCTTGCAAAAGAGCACATCAAAATAAATGTAGCATTTCTTTTAGAAATTACAGCAACATACTGAACATACAGGAATAGTTACATATACTCAAAAAGCAACTCATTTTGTTTTTCACTATCTGTACAAAATTTATTCATTCATGCCCCCTTCTCTGCTTGAAAATAAGATGGACCTATCAATTTTCAAATCATGCATTGATTATAAACATTTTATGGCAATTTAGAGAAGAAAAATCACACTTAAGTACTGTTCAATACTTAGATGTTTAGTCCCATGTAATAACCATCAATTCTCACTTCATACAAAGTTGTTTTAACTCCTAAGAAAAGCTGGTGATGCACTGCCTGCTCCCTGATTAAGAAGGATTGACTCCTATCTTCTTTTCCTTACCAGCTTTATCATTCAGAGCCTAGGTCAAAGGGTCAGGAAGGAGGAGAAAAGAGGCTATCAGGAAAACATATAGTTAACAGGTACTGTCTGAAGCTTGACCTTGCTGATGTTTGTAGCTGGCTTTTCTTCTCATGAAACATTTTTGTGACTTCTTTGGAGAGTCACTCTCATGCCATAAATAGTGCACACACAAGTACACACCCGTGCATACACACTCATAGTTAGGGGGTTTGCAGTAACCCCCTCACTCTGCACACTGTGCTTCGTTAAGACTTAGGAGTATGTCTTGATTAGCTTTGCTGCATACATATTCATGGTTAAGAAAATTAAAAGACAAATCACAGATCGGGAGAAAGTATTTACAAATCACATTTCTGACAAGAAACTGGTATCTAGATTATATACAGAATTCTCAAAATTTAACAATTAGAAAAAAGTCAATTAAATATTGGAAAAATAAGACCTGGCATGGTGGCTCACATCTGTAATCCCAGGACTTTGGGAGGCCGAGGCAGGTGGATCACTTGAGGTCAGGGGTTCAAGACCAGCCTGGCCAAGATGGTGAGACCCCGTATCTACAAAAATCGCAAAAATCACCTGGGCATGGTGGTGCATGCCTGTAATCACAATTACTCAGGAGGCAGAGGCAGGAGAATTGCTCAAACCCAGGAGGTGGAGGTTGCAGTGAGCCGAGATCGTACCACTGCGCTATAGACTGGGCGACAGAGCAAGACTCATCTAAAAAAAAGAAAAGTGTATGCATATGTATATATATACCTGGCTGAAGATCAGCTTCCAACATGGCATTCGGAGGGGTCAAATATCAAAAGCATAGCAATGGATAAACTAATTATTTGCATTCATATCATGAAATACTCCTCAGTAGTAATAATAATAATAATAATAATAATAATAATAATAATAATAAACACCATTGAAGAATGCAGTAAAAGAGATGAATCTTAAATATGTTTTGCAAAGTGAAGGAAGCCAGAGTCAAAAGGCTACATATTGTATCATTCTATTTATATGACAGTCTAGAAAAAGCAAAACTGTAAGGTCAGAAATCAGATTAGTGGTTGCCAGAGGTTAGGGATGAAAGGGGGAGCTAATTACAAATTGGCAGCAAGAGGGAATGTTTGGCATGTTGGAACTATTGTCATGAATACAGAACCGTATGCATTTGTCAAAGGCATGCCTACCACAATGAGTGAATTTTACTATGTGTCACTAAAAAATTAATATGAGAATTATGGAGCTGAACACAAACAATAACTATTACACCTAACTATATTATCAATAAATTATAGCCACACTATACTCCTTACAGTAAGAAGTAAGATAACTAACCTAGGCAACTTAGAAAGTAGTATTTTACAAGAAGGCTAAAGAGTAAAAGAACTTTGCACAAATACTATATTATAGTTAGTACATTCCTTTCTCACAAGGCTATGCGTCAGTAATTCTAATGCACATTATGTGGATGCTACGTTTGAACAAATAAGTAAATATATTTAATATGAGCTAGCTGTTTTTCCTTTTTTTTTTTTTTTTTGAGATGGAGTCTCGCTGTATTGCCCAGGCTGGAGTGCAGTGGCACGATCTCGGCTCACTGCAAGCTCCGCCTCCCGGGTTCACGCCATTCTCCCGCCTCAGCCTCCAGAGTAGCTGGGACTACAGGCGCCCGCCACCACGCCCGGCCAGTTTTTTGTATTTTTAGTAGAGACGGAGTTTCACCATGTTAGCCAGGATGGACTTGATCTCCTGACCTCGTGATCCACCCGCCTCGGCCTCCCAAAGTGCTGGGATTACAGGCTTGAGCCACGGCACCCGGCCTTGTTTTTCCTATTACAGAGAAAAGTTATAAATAAGAAAAGGGGAACACTAAAGTGAACATTGGAGTGGTATTGAATTGGAATCATAGGTATTATTAAGAACTTGTGGTTTAAAATATATATTTAAATACATACACACACATATAATTACAAATGTGTATGTGCATGTGCATATGTTAGTAACATACATATATTTCCTAGCTTTGTTCACTCAAAGGGCCTAGAAGCAATAATACCACAGTGATAATGAGCACGACAAGCACTCATTTGGTTACTTGGTTACCAAATACCAATATTCTATAAAATGATTTAGGGCTTCTTGAAGAAATAGTAGATTCTAGAGCCAAGGAAAGGAAAACATAAGATGAGCCTGCAACATGTGTGGTTTCAGAAAATACAGAAGTACTTAAAACTGGATTACAGTATGTCCAAAGGTCATAGAAACCAACCTTAAAGATTTTTCAGTGATTAAACTTGAAAGTAAATAAAAATGGTGTTGGATAATAGCTCATATATTAGCTCATTCTTGCATTGCTATTAAGAACTACCTAAGACTGGTTAATTTATAAAGAAAAGAGGTTTAATTGGCCATGGTGTTGCAACCTGGACAGTTTTCTGCTTCTGGGGAGGCCTCAATAAACTTATAATCATAGCAAAAGGCTAAAGGGAAGCAAGCAAGTCTTACATGCTGGGAGCAGGAAGAAGAGAGAGAAAAGGAGAAAGTGTTGCATACTTCTATAAACAACCAGATCTCATGAGAACTCAATCACTACTATGAGAACAGCAAGGTAGAAATCTGCTCCCATGATCAAATCACCTCCCACCAGGCCCCTCCTCCAACATTAGGAATTACAATTCGACATGAGATTTGGGCGGGGACACAGACCCAAATCATATCAGATCATAGAACAAAATAGTCATAACGCTATACTTATGTAAATAAATAATTCAATAAGTAAAAGGATATGGTGCCTAAATTCAATGTGGCATTCTGGATTGGATGTTGGAACAGAAAAACAGGTATTAATCAAAAAACAAAAAAAGTGAAATCTGAAAATATTGTGTAGTTTAGTTACTAGTACTACACAAACTTAATATCCTAGTTTTATCCCTTGCTATGATTATGCCAAAATACGTATAGTAGGAGAAAATGGGTGAATGGTATCTGGGAATTATTTGTATCATTTTTGTAACCGTATTAAAATGCTAAAATGATCTCAAGTTAATAAGTTTAAAAAGTGTAGTTCAGAAGACTGTGCTAGTATGCTAGTATTTTTTTAAGTATTGGGCATCTAATTTTATTAACATTTTATTTACTTTTTAAAGAGATGAGGTCTTTGTTGCTAAGGCTGGACTCAAACTCCTGGGCTTAGGCAATCCTCCTGCCTCAGCATCTTCTGCAGATGGGACTGCAGAAGACATCTTTTAAGTAGCTAATATTAATAGATACAACTAAGAATGTTATCGACAGTCTGTAAAAAAATGTACTATCAAAAAGTTACTGGAGTCCAAAGAGACATAGATCATAATTACCTGAGATTGTGATTAATTACATCATGGAAAAAATAGGCATTTATTTAAAAATGAATGCAATTCTGAAATGTGAAAACTCTTGGATTAGGTCAAGAGAAAAGGGAACATTAGGGGTGAGAGTAGTCATGGTAACAATTTGGAGGTGGGTAAGAGGAGGGCTTATTTAGAGAAGAGTATCTAAAATTATTAGATCAGAACGTGTGAAAGGATAGTTTAAAAAAAATCCCATCTCTAGAAAATCGAAAGTACCCTACATTCAAGAAAACATAAACTATAATTTCTGGAAAGAAATGCATGCTTATAGATGTGGCTTAGAATGTTCCATAGTTAGAAGACTATACGGATAATAGTAAGTAGCAGATTTGAGATTTTAAGATACATTAAAATATTTATTGAAGTAATCAATAGTTTCCTGTTCCAGAAAGCTTTGCTTTCACAGATTTTTTTTTCTTTAAAGCGTCTTCTTTCAACTCTAGCAAGAGTACTCTATTATCTATATTTTATAGATGAGAAAGAAAAGTTTAAAGGACTTGTTCACCACCCTGCAGCCATTTGGTAAAGAAGCTGATCCAAAAAACACACATTGATGATACTGTACTCTTTTCAATATATTATGCTTCTATCTGCTTTTTGTAGTATCACCTAGTAACAGCCCACATTTTTAGGGAATAAGAGAAAGAAGTATCATTTTATAATCATACAATTTAAAAGCTGAAAGGGACCCAAGAGATGAATTAGTCTAGTTCCAAAGTGTTACAGCTCAAAGAGTAAGAACCAGCCTACAGACTTGCAATTAGTTACCATTATTGTTGATCAGACACAAGTTTCTTAGTTTCTGTCTCCTTCTACTACGTCAAATGATTTATTTTTCCGAAATCTGCTGGAAAATAAAACTGGAAACAAAACTAAGATATTTCATTAATACATTCACTAAAAATACCTTCAGTTTACAAGAAAAAAGATCACTATAAATTGCAGACACTTTTTTTCAGAGACTATTCAATTAAATTATTCTGAGCCATCTCATTTTCTAAATCTGTAAATGATCAGTTCAGCTCTTAGGATCACATTGCAGTAATTGATATCTACAAGTATAAGCATTTGTATCTCATAGCACAAATTCTGACTTGAAAAAAAGGTTCGAGAAAAGTGGGAATATACTGAAGCATTAAGTGACAGAAGTCATTACAGCAACAATCTTTCTAGCTTCACTCACTCAGGAAGATAATTTTAACCATTTCCTTCTTGTTAATCAGAAGAAGACAGGCCTGAGCTAACTCTGGCATAGGACAGCTTTAAACTGTCCACAGAGTTCAGAATCAGTGAAATATTTGACAGAGAAGAGACAGGATTGGCCAAGTAACTTGATCTGTGTTTCAAGGCAGAATTGCACTCATGCTGCTTAACAGTGCAGACATAGACATAGATGGTTGAGGGATATCCCTGTAAACACAGTGATGTGGGATGTCCGCCAGATTCTCTCCATTTTCTTCTTTTCGGTTCCCTTTCCTTTGCTTTCTCCCTCTAATCATCTGTCATCTCTCTTGCCACAACCCCAGGTCTTGTACACTCTCAAAAGCTGCAGTGGCACAATACTGAGAAAGGCATTTCAGTAATAGTTTCTGTAACCTTCACAGTGTCATCTCTGATGCCTACTGTTAAGATAGTTGGAAAGTGCAACATGAGCCTTAATAAGTAAACTAGTTATTGAACAAAAAGATACACTCGTACAGTTTCTGTCTCAAAGAAACAGAATTTTTTCATATGATTGTTGGCCTTGTGTATGTCTTGTTTTGTAAATTGTCTATGTATGTCCTTTGACCACCTTCTAATGATGTTGTGTTTTTTTGCTTGTTGTTGTTGTTGATTTGTTTATATTCATTATAGATTCTGGATATTAGACCTTCATCAGATATGTAGCTTGCAAATATTTTCTCCCATTCTGTCGGTTGTTTACTCTATTGATAGTTTCTTTTGCTGCGTGGAAGAAGCTTTTTAATTAGGTAAAAATTAAATTTAAAAAAATTAGGTAAAATTTAGTTTAAATTTGTCAATTTTGTTTTGTTGCAATCGTTTTTGGTGCCTTTGTCATGAAATCTTTGTCAGGTCCTATGTCCCGAACGGTATTTTCTAGGTCATTTTCCTGGGTTTTGTAGTTTTAATTTTACATCTATCTTGAGTTAATTTTTGTATATGGTGTAAGGAAGGGATCCAAATTCACATGGCTAGCCAGTTATCCCAGCACCATTTATTGAACAGGGAGTTGTTTCCCTTTTGCTTGTTTTTGTCAACTTTGTCAAAGATCAGATAGTTGTTTGTGTGTGGCATTATTTCTGTACTCTCTATTCGGTTCCATAGGTTTCTATGTCTGTTTTTGTGCCAGTACCATACTCTTTTGCTTACTGTAGCCTTGTAGAGTAGTCTGAAGTTGGGTAGCGTGATGTCTCCAGCCTTTTTCCTTTTGCTTAGGATTGTCTTGACAGTCCAAGCTCTTTTTTGTTTCCATATGAATTTTAAAATAATTTTTTCTTATTCGTGAAGAATGTCATTGGTAGTTTGATAGGAATAGCATTGAATCGGTAAATTCTTTCAGGCAGTATGGCCATTTTAACAATATCGATTCTTCCTATCCATGAGCATGAAATGTTTTTGCATTTGTTTATGTCACCCCTAATTTCTTTGAGCAGTATTTTATAATTTTCATCACAGAGATCTTTTATTTTCCCTAGTTAGCTGTATTACTAGGTATTTAATTCTTTTTACGACTATTGTGAACTGGGTTGAATTCTTGATTCGGCTTTCAGATTTGATGTTGTTTGTGTATAGGAATGCTACTAATTTGCAGGCAATGAGCATATGAAAAAATACTCAACATCACTAATCGTTAGATGAACACAAATCAAAACCAAGATGAGATACAATCTCACACCAGTCAGTATGACTATTACTGAAAATTCAAAAATAACAGATGCTAGCAAGGTTGTAAAGAAAAGAGAACACTTAAACACTGGTGGTGTGAGTGTAAATTAATTCAACCATTGTGGAAAGAAATTTGGTGATTTTTCAAAGAATTCAATCCAGAATTACTATTCATCCTAGATATTCCATTATGGGGTATATGCTCAAAGGAATATAAATTGTTCTACTATAAAGACACATGCATATATATGTCCATCACAGCACTATTCACAATAGCAAAGACATGAGATCAAGCGAAATGCCCATCAATGGTAGACTGGATAAAGAAAATGTGGTATCTATATATGATGGTATACTACATATTCATAGCTATAAAAAGAATGATATCATGTCCTTTGCAGCACTATGGATGGAGCTGGAGGCCATTATTCTAAGCAAATTACTATAGGAACAGAAAATTAAATATTGCGTGTTCTCACTTTTAAGTGGGAGCTAAACATTGAGTACATATGGACACAAAGAAGAAAATCACAGGCTGGGTGCAATAGCTCATGCCTATAATCCCAGCACTTTGGGAGGCCGAGGCAAGTGGATCGCTTGAGGTCAGGAGTTCGAGACCAGCCTGGCCAACATGGTGAAACCCTGTCTCTACTAAAAATACAAAAATTAACTGGGCATGGTAGTGGGTACCTGTAATCCCAGCTACGCAGGTTGCTGAGGCAAGAGAATTGCTTGATGCAGGGAGGTGGAGGTTGCAGTGAGTTGAAATTGCACCACTGCCCTCCAGCCTGGGCAACACAGAGCAAGCCTCCGCCTCCAACAAAACAAAACAAAACAAAACAAAACAGGAAAAAAGAGTCACAGACACTGAGGCCTATTTGAGGGAGGAAGGAGGGTGGAGGATGAGAATAGAAAAACTACCTATTGAGTACTATGCTTATTACCTGAGTGGTAAAACAATCTGCACACCAAACCTCTGTGACACACAATTTACCTGTATAACAAATGTGCACATGTACCACTGAACCTAAAATAAGAGTTAAAAAAAGTTGAAACATAATTGTACTTTGAAGGGTGACAGTCTTCCCACGGGTAAAATTCAAACTAAATAAGGAAACTAAAGCAGATTCAGAGAATTGTGCATGTTTTCCTATCATACTTTATTTTTCAATAGTCTTCAAGATTTGTTGAACACAAATATATATAATTTTTGGTTCTTTCTAATAAGTAATTTGGTTCTAAATTAATTATTGAATATTCTCCAACCCTTATGATTCAAATAATATTTGCCATGTAAAATAGTTTTAAAAGTCATTTAATAGAAAAGCAAAATTTATTTATTTATTTTTATTTTTTATTTTTACTTTTCTTGAGACAGAGTTATACTCTGTTACCCTGGCTGGAATGCAATGGCACAATCTTGATTCAATGAAACCTCCTACACCAGGGCTCAAGTGATCCGCCCACCTCAACATCCCCAATAGCTGGGACTACAGGTGCACGCCATCACACCTGGATAATTTTTCTTTCTTTCTTTTTTTTTTTTTGTAGAGACACAGTTTCTCCACATTGACCAGGATGGTCTCCAACTCCTGGGCTCAAGAGATCCACCAGCCTCAGCCTCCCAAAGTGCTGGGATTACATGCATGAGCAACCACACCCAGGCACGATTTCTTATTAGTGAATCCCATTGTAACGTTTTCTAAGAGAAGCACAATGTAGCAAAACAAACACCAAGGTTAATCTTCATGTGTATTCTCTACATTGATTTACAATAAACAAGTTCATTTCTACAAGCCTTGCCTGATAAGTGGCTGAATAACATAGTTAGCTGCCTTATTTTTTATTTACTCTGGTTGGGTGTCTTTGACATTGTGAAAAACAACATAAATGCAGTACCATCTAAAGCCAATAATAATAAAACAATTTTTATATTATTGTAGGAAACTACAATGCACACACACACACACACACACACACACACACATATAAATAAGAAAAAAACTATATCCATGTTACTATTTTTCTTCCAAGAATTCTTTGTGAAAAACTATGCATTGTTGGTCAAAATACATAAATTTTATTGGGGGACTAATAAATTACAAAACTAGTAAAACTATGTTGTAGAAAGTGTAGAAACAGAGACTGAGCTCAACGATAATTATACTAATGATAATGTCGGCCACAAGTTGAGGCTTACAATATGTTTGCCCCCATTCTAAGTATGATTCATGGATTAATTAATTTCATGATCACAACAAGTCTATGAAGAAGGTAATACTGTTATCCCCATCAATATAACAGTGTGACCTGATTAAGTTACATAACTTCTCCGAGCATGTTCTTCCATAGAGGATTAAATAAGGGAATATATTTTCAATAATCACTTAAGTTCATAGAGAAATATTCTTCATATTGCATTCAAAAAATCATCAGTATAAAAATAAGTATATTTTAATATATAAAATATGTATACATACATAGGTGCTTGTATGATATTTTTCCCCTTGCCCATCATGTGGGTACTTACGAATCCTTCCAAAGGCTGAGGTCAATGACCCTGTGAAGCGTTCCCCTCAGTCTAGCAGCAGTGACAGATCCACCAAGTTCTAATCAAGATCATTGTGTTGACTGATATGACAGGTCATCCAACTCATACATTAAGATGATTGAAATTACCGAAAATTGGATGGACTTGACCATAAATATATTGATTTAATGCCATACACGTAATAACATGCTCTTTTTCTTTTTGTAACTTTTTTCTTTTGATTGTTATTACTCCATTCCAAAGATCTAGGTCTGTGGACTATTTCTTTAAATTGCTTTTCATGTAAAGGAAATTGGGGCAATAAGTTTATTAATTCATTTTTCACTGAATGTTAGGTTTTTTCATTTAGTTCATATGAAATGAGAACTGATGACTGAAGAAAATGTTATTTTTGGTTGAGATTTGCTTTTCACCAATGACCTGTCATTTTGGTCACATGTAATCCAGAAAGCCATTGAATCATCTCTTATTTTCTCCATCAAATGACAATAATGCTTATTTTGGCATTTGAAGAGAGCTATTTTGGAAATCACGCTAATTTTCTGAGCATATTAAAATATGATTAAAGATGCAAGGATTGTATTTAAAATATATCTATGAGAGAAAATGGGAAGGAAACTGCCAAAGACGGGACAGACATCAGGCTGTGATGAACTGCAATCCGGAGGGAAATAGAGGAGACAACAAGGTGAATAAGAGCATCATAGACTACAGGACTGCCAGGGAATGGTTGACCAAAGTTTGACCTTGAGAGAAGTATCGTGACTACCAGAAAAGGATCTGCCATAGCATCACTACAATGCTCAGTCAATGGCTGGGGTCAGTCCAGAGGATATGTGGCCTGACAACAAATGCAGTGATGGATTTTAGAGTTAGTTACTAGGGCCTTCGGCCGATTAGGTTTCTGTAGTTGGACGTCTGAGAGGCACATTCTCATGGCCACTGTACTACTCAATCATTTTTATTTAAAATTATACTCAAAGTAAGTCTGCTATTTGAATGATTAGAATTGCTGGGTTTGGGACAGCTTCCCACTGCTAGCTTAACAGTTTTAGAAGTTTTTGGTGTATCTACCCTGCTTTTCATTTAATCTTTAGAAAACAATGTATTTTTCTTGAGTTATTATTGGCCCTAAATTATAACGCAGACTTGCAATGATATATGATAATGAGGAAAAAAGGGAAAACTACATTTACCAAATTATTTTCTTAAACCTCATATCTGCTATCTTTTGAAGTTGCATATGTATTATACTATATGTGAAATTACAAATGAAAGAAAACGATGAATATTATTTATTTACCTTAGCATATTATTCTATGGCTTCAGGGAAAACATCCAGCTCTTATTTTCAAGAGTTAACTCTTCTTTTTCATTCTCTCCCATGATAATTAAAACACAAACACAAGCAGTAATACAATTTGAATTATATGTGTACTTTGTAAGGGATTCTAAAGACTTGCAGTAAAACAAGTCCCTATCTGAAAACACTAAGAACCAAAAACGGGGAGCATACTAGCAGAGAATTTTTCTTATTTGTCTTTTGTTGCTAAAATTTTATTCATAATGCTAGTCATTTGTAAATATTTTTATAAACAAAACAAAAAACAGAGAAGAAAGAGATTTTTCATAGTATTCAAGTAGAAGCGTTAGAATTATCTTACACTAAAAATTACCTGACCCATTAGAAAATACCTTCAGCTTTCTTTAAGGAATTCAGTTATTTTAAAATCAGAATAAGTAAAATAGTAGATATTAGAATTAATCTTATTACATAATCAATAATAATGTCTACTGTAATTATAAATTGCATGAGATTAGGATAAAACTTTTGTTATCTAAATTTATAATGTTATATTTTGCTGTG
>NW_016807022.1:45952-93137 GCF_001698545.2 Rhinopithecus bieti
TTCCTTCCTTCCTTCCTTCCTTCCTTCCTTCCTTCCTTCCTTCCTTCCTTCCTTCCTTCCTTCCTTCCTTTCTTCTTTCCTCTCTTTCTCTCTCTCCTTTTTTTTGACAGGGTATCACTCTGTTACCCAGGGTGGAGTGCCGTGGCAGGATCACGGCTCACTGCAGCCTTGACGTCCCAAGCTCAGCTAAAATAAAATCCCTTTTCAGTTTGCCTTTCTACAAGTCAACAGCTTTATTACACAGCTTCTAAGTTATTGGAAATAAAAATAAATAAAAATAAACAATGAACATATACATGCTCACATTTCAGAATGAGCTACAGGTTGGGTATCTTGAATCTTAAAATCCAAAATTTAAAACTTTTTGAGCATCAACATGACATTGAAAGGAAATAATCATTAGAGACTTTCAGATTTTGAATTTTTGGATTAGGGATGCTCAACTGGTAAGTGCAATGCAAATATTCCAAAATTTTTAAAAAGTCCAAAATCTGAAACAGTTCTGGTCCCAAGTATTTTGAATAAGGGATACTCAACCTATAGCTTGATATAAAATGTGATCATATATATCAGGCTTTATTCTGCATACCTGGAACTTTATTGTATTTTATTTTGCAATTATGCAACTCTTAAAGTGATTGCTTCTTAAGGTTGAGGTAGACACAGAACATATCAACCACATTGTCAATTCTAGAAAAAAAATTATCACAAGTTATCAAGCTATTGTACATATTTTACAGAAATATTAGAAACTAAAATTAAATTTCAATAGGACTTTCCATCTATCTAATGAAGTTCAGAACTCTTTCCTGATACTGTGTAGCTTCCAGAATCTGAAAATGTGGATACTGGCAGAGTAACCTATAACGAGTGTGGTAGATTGTTCATTTCTCCACACTGAATAATCCAGCAAAAACAAACACATTTTCTTTATTTCTCTGCCTAATAATCGTATGATTAGATACTATGTTCCACATTGTAGCATTTACTACAGTGCATTTATTTTCTGCTTATATTTTCTTTATCCCACTAGACTGACAAGCACAATTAAAAAACTACCATATCTACTTGTCTACATTATGTTGTCCCTTGTATCTAACATAGTTCTTGGCACAGTAGAGGTTCTTAATAAATATTAGTTGAAAAACTGCATGATTTAGAGAAGTGACAATAAATACTCAGCATATTTTTAGTTTAATAACAAACTGTTGACCTGCACCTTCTTTAAACCATAATCTGAGAATTACTTAAAATTTATTGAACTATGTATCCCTGAAAATGATAGTTGACTATAATTTACTATAGTGACAAGACAAAGATGGTGTTGATAAGAATAATAAAATGCGTGTTTCCTTGAAAGAAAAATATCTTTTAATTTCTAGATGATGAAAATAGAGTGATACCTCAATAGTAATTGAGGCCATTTGGGAACATCATATATTTTCTAACATCCTCTGATAGTTTGAAAGTTGAGTTTGTATCTTAAATAAATGGAGAACTATCTTACCATTTTCCATTACATATGTTAAGATAAAACTTGGAAACCAGCAGGTACCGCTCATACAATAGTGCAAATTAGAGTTGTGTGTAATTTAAGGAGGGGCTAGAGCAAGACTGGATTATATTTGATTTAGTTTTAATTGGTTTTAGGAATCATTGCCATTTAAGCAATGCTAAGAAAATACTAACGTGTAAAACGATATGAACTCTATTACATACACACTAAAACATAATTGTTAGTTAGAATATGTGTTAAATCTAAAACAGTATCCCACCCTCTTTACTTTTTCATCAAATGTCTCATATGTCTTAATTCTATTAATGCTGTTTAAAATCAGGGCCTAATTTCTTGTCAATATGATATGGAAAATTTCTTACTTCTACATGTATGCAGACGATTGTAAGTCCAAGGAAAGAATGAATAAAATACCAGAACAAAGTTCTACTTCCACTAACGTGTACAAACCCGTAAAAAATAGTTGTCCACAATTTAAAAAATAAAAACCAAATAATCTATAAAATCATATTTTTCCTGAGCCCATCAGAGCACATTTTAAAACCGTGAATTTCAAGGTGTAAAATATTTCCTCCATGAAGAGAAAAAATGTATCACATTCAGAGCCTGGGACAAACAAATAATCATCATAAATGTGGGTAAGATACAATCAGCTGATAGATACTTTCATAATTTCATAAAGACCAAATTCAGGCTAGCATATCAATTTGGCATAACTGGGAACCCCAGAAACAAAGGCACTTTACAATTAATCTCAAGATGTTTTCAACAGATGTCATTCAGGTGCTTATGAGAAACACTGGGAGCAAGACCTCGATCTTGGGACAGATACTTCATGGCACAGACTTGGGGGGTAAAATCAGCTGTGGCACACAGAGTTGAAATTCTGCCTGCTTCCCTGGATACTTTCCTCATAGGATGTAAAGGCTGATTGTGCACAGGCAGCAAATCATTTCACTTATAGGACTCATACAAAATTCATTGCTTCTGATGGAATCGAAAAATAAAATTCATTTGCTGCTGGGAGATAGGTACAAAGCACTTCCAAACCCACAACACAGCCATGATTCGTTGTTGATGAGGAATGGTAAAAGAAAAAGTCATCCGCCTCTATGCTCAAGATTATATGCCAATACCAAGAAGAGTCTGCTAGTGAAGAGGATCAGGTAGAAATATCTCTCCCATGTAAGACTGATCATAAGTGGATGACAGAATTTAGCTGCTATAGAGAGGTGAGGCAGGAATGATGAAGAATCTCTGTCCTTCAGGACAAAGTACACAGGGCTTGCCTAAGGTTTAGTTAGCCTGATCTGAGAGAATTTAAAAAACAAAACAAAACAAAACAAAAGCATTTTGGCCCCACTGTAGGCCTAGTCTTGAGGAACAAGTATCAACAGTCTAACCATAATGGGACGATAAAATCATGCAGAGAGACCTCCTCCATGGCTCAGGTATGCAGTAACTGTGGAAAACTGAGAGTAGGGCAGAAACTCTAAGAAAAATCCTCTAGCCCTGCAATCCCTACTCTGAGCATAATTAACAGTAGCTTAGAAGCAGCTGTCCACATTCAGGCCTGACCAAAGGTGATGGATGCCCAGGTACAACTGCTGTTTACCTTATTTTCTTCTGTTCTCTACACAGTATGCGCCATAGAATCAAAAATTGTAAGGTAAACAAAACATAAAAAATAATGTTTTTGTCAAGATAAATTATTTAAAAATCTAGAATAAGAAATCATGGATGTGATGAATATATAAGACACTATGAAATGATTATGATTTATATGACAGAGGATCCAATGCACAAGGTAAACAACATGCCTGAAAAGACAGCAATTACAGCGAACAAAGGTAAGCTATACAAAAAATCCAAAGAAAATGCTACATTTAGAAATATAATACCAGTGACGAAGAATTCTTTGATAGGCTCATGAAGAAATCAGGCACAACTGAGGAAACCAACAGTGAACTTGAAGATACGTCAACAGAAATTATCAAAGCTGAAACATAAAAAGAAAAGGAAACTTTAAAAGCAGTATTCAGGAGCTGTGGGAAAACAAACTATGGCCTATCATTTGTGTTACTGAAATTCCAGAAGGATAAGAGAAGAAGAATGGGATGTAAAAAATATTAGAGATAATGGCCAATAATTTTTTCAAAATTAATTAAAAATAAACCAAAGTTCCAAGAAACTAGAGAACCCAAAGAAGAAAAAAATACTTGACAAATAAAAGCTAAAGTGCTGATACATAAAGATGGAGAAAAATATCTGGAAAACAACTAGGGAAAAAAGAAACATTGTATACAGAAAACATAAGAACCAAAACAAAAACCAGACTAAATGTTGAAAATAGTCAACTCAGAGTTCCACACCCTCTTAAAATACGTTTTAAAATGTCTGTAGTTGTTTTATTAATTTTGCTATTGTTTTCCTGTTTTCTATTTCACTGATTTCTACTGTTTTTCATCTTTTCATCTACTTATTTCTGATTTTACCTAGACATTTACTAGTTCCTTTGAGGGAGTTTTCTGTTTTTTGTTTTTTTTGTTTTTGTTTTGGAAGACATGGAATAGTTGATTTGGAAATTTATTCTTTCCTAATATAAACACTTAATGCTTTAAGTTAGCCTGTAATTGCTGCTTTGGTGACATTCTGAAAATTTTAATATATTGTATCTTTATTTTCATGTAGTTGAAAGGACTTTCTGATTTTCTGTTTGATTTCTTTTTTGATCTATATATTATTTAGAACTGATTTATTTCAATTCCGTATATTTGGGGCTCTAGAAATCTTTCTTATTTTCTGTTATTGGTTTCTATTTTAATGCTATGTTGTCAGACAACATACTTTGCAAGCTTTGAATCCTTGTGACTTTATTATTTTGAAATGCGTTTAGTTCAAGTACCTGGATATTTTCCTATTATCCTTCTCTTACTGATTTCTAATGTGATTCCATTGTAGCCAGAGACCACTTTTAACATGATTTAAATTCTTTCAAATTTGTTGGAGTTTGCATTATAACCAGACTATAGTCTATCTTGTTATATGTTCTGTGGGCACTAGAAGATAATGCGTATTCTGCTATTGTTGGATCAAGTGTTCTATAAATGTCTATTAAACTCTGTTCGCTGATGGTGTTGTTGAATTCTTCTATATCCTTAATTTTCTGTTCAGTTATTTTATCAGTTATTAAGCAAGGGTTGTTGATGTTTCCAACTATAATTATATATTTATCTTTTGTCAGTTCTATCAGCTTTTGTTTAACATAAGTGACCCTTGGACAAGGCAGAAATTAGAGATTTCAAACCTCAGACAGTCAAAAATCCAGGTATAACACTTAACTCCCTAAAAACTTAATTAGTAATAGCCTACTGTTCACCGGAGGCCTTAATAATAACATGAACAGTCAACTAACACTCATTGTCTGTGTTGTATATACTATATATACTGTATTATTACTATAAAGTAAGCCATTGAAAAGAAACTTATAAAAAATCATAAGGAGGAAAAAATATAATTATTCATTAAGCAGAGGTGGATAATGAAAATGGTCATCATTGTCATTGTCTTAATGTGAGTAGTGTGAGGAGAAGAATGAAAAAGAGAGATTGGTTTTGCTATCTCAGGGTGATAAGGTCAGAAGAAAATCTGTATATATAAGTAGACCAGTGCAGTTCAAATGCATATTGTTTAAGGCTAGACTGTATTTTGAAGTTCTGGTTTTTGGAGTATAAAGACTTAAGATTGCTGTGTCTTTATCCTGAATTGACACTTAATATTTTATAATGGCCCTCTTTGTCTCTAATAACTGCTTTGCTCTATGGATTACTTAATCTGATATTAGTATAGCCATCTTTGCTTTCCTTTTATTAATATTTATAGTATAAATCATTTTCTATCCTTTCACTTTCAACTTACGTATATTATTATATTTACATTGAATCTCTTGTAGATAGCACATATTTGAATCATGATCTTATTTTACTCTGTCACTTGTGTTTTAATCAATGCATTTAAGTTACATCATTTACACATAATGTAATATTGATATATTAGGGCTTAATTCTCCTGCTTAATTTTCGTTTTCATTTTAACTTACTTTTTTGTTTCTCTGGTTTCTTTTTTCTGCTTTTTCTCAGGGTTCCTTGAATATCTTGATAACGGGTACAATATCCATACAATAAGAAACAAATTTGATCTAGTTACTCATAGAAGTACCATACCTGGTCTTCATCATTGCTTTGTGTAGATACATATTTCCATCTTGTATCATTGTATTTCTGCGTGAAGAACATTCCTTAAAACTTTTTCTTTTTTCTTTTTTTTCTTTTGGCTGTGTGGGTCGGATGGTGACAAATTCTTTCATCTTTTTCACGTTTGAAAACGTATTTATGTCCCATTTTTAATGAAAGAAATTTTTTTCTGGGTATAACAGATTTTGTTTCGTGTTTTTGTCATCTCAGGACTTTAGAGATATTCCACTCTCTTCTCACTTGCCATCACACTCATTTTATTCCTCTGTTCATGTATCCTTTTTTCAAACTACTTAGAAGGTTTTGTGTGGTTGGAAGCAACTTGATAATAATATGCGTTGGTGCAATTTTCTTCATGTCTTTTATGTTTGGAGCACATTGAAATTCTTCTATTTTAGATTTATGATTTTTATCAAATTTAGAACAATTTTAGTCATAATTTCTTTAATATTTTTCTATTCCCTCCATTATCCACTTTGGGAACTCTGATTACATGTAAATTATGCCACTTACGACTTTATCACTGTTAACTGATATTTTGTTCATTATGATTACTCTCTTATTCTGTATTTCTTTTAGTACAATTTCTGTTCCTATTTATTCAAGTTCACTAACTCTTCTGCAATTTCTAATATGCCATTAATTCTGTCTATTGTATTTTTATCACAGATATTTTAGCTTCCATCCTTGGAAAGTTAACTTTTAAAATATGTGTTATGTCTCAATTTTTTGAACATATGGACTACAGTTCTAATAATTGTCTTGATTTATTTGTTTGCTAATTCTAACTTGTCCCCTATAGATCTGTTTTAAGTGATTGCTTCTTCACATGTCTTTTTTTAATTGAATATCGTATATTGTGAATTTCATTTTTTAAAGTGATAGATTTTGTATCCTTATAAATATTTTAGGTTTGTTCTGGGATGAAGTTGGGTTTCTGGAAATAGTTGGATGCTTTCTACTCTAGCTTTTAGATTTGTTAGGTGGGACTGGAACAGTACCCAGATTAGGGCTAATTCTTCCCCTCCACCAAAGCATTACCCTTCTGATACTCAATTTTTCCTGAATTAGGAAGCTTTCCAGTATTCCTAATGGGAACAAGCTCTAGTCCCATCCCGGTGACAGCACCAGGGAGTGTTACTCTAATCCCTTTGGGTATTTCTTTCTTGAGCTCAGGTAGTTTCTTCACACAGATGTGTAATCAGACCTTGGTTGAATACCTGAGGGGGGTTTTCTATATATCTCTGAGATTCTCTATCTGTGTAGCTGTTTGCTGTACTATATTCTGCTTTTTGAACTTGAATGGTCTTGGAACTCTCAGCTCCATTTCTTCAGGGACATTTTCAATTTCTGCCAAAGTACCTCCTCTCTGTAACATGGCCCAGAAACATTCTCAATAGGGTAAACCTCAGTCAATCCTGATACTCCCCTGACCATTATTTTTTGTTTTCATCTTACTCAGGGATCAGTGTTCTTCATTGACTGATATCTTTGAAAACAATTATTTTATATATTTTGTCTGTTTTGCATTGTTTCAACTGAAAAGGTGAGCCTATATCACTCAACCTTTGTTAGAAGCATAAATTAAGGTTTTTTAAAGTTGAAAGAAATATATGTGTGTTTTTTACAAATTTACATATTTTTAATAATTTTATGTTACATTTTATTTTAAATGCAATTAAAATAACAAATCAGCTTTAATTAGGAGATAGAACTGTGGTGCTCAAGTCTGAATTACAGCAATTGGTAGGAATAAATAAAACAAGAATAATCAAAACAACATCACGTTGTCATTGCTTAATAAATGATGGACCATGACAGCATCTCAGACAGTAGAAAACATGAATATTCATTCAGATCACACTGTGACATCAGAATGAAGCTTCAAGGGTATGCCCTTTCCAGTCCTCTGACTTCAATGCAGACAGTAGTGTCAAAAT
Source organism: Rhinopithecus bieti (assembly GCF_001698545.2). Classification (NCBI taxonomy): domain Eukaryota; kingdom Metazoa; phylum Chordata; class Mammalia; order Primates; family Cercopithecidae; genus Rhinopithecus; species Rhinopithecus bieti. The sequence goes on from NW_016807022.1 coordinate 53,662, forward strand.
ATTACCATATTGTGATAGGAAGCTCACCTGCTTCTTTCTCCCTTTGGAATTATTATCAAGTTTTGGAATATGATGTAGTCATCACACTTAAGCTTTGGATGCTGAACTTGTGAGCAGAATATTAGCAAACAAGCTAAGAAATCAATAAGCAGTCAGCAAGTTCAAAAGCTGTTATACTGGATTACTTTAAAGTCAGCTACTGTTTCATTAACAAAATTTTACACTATGGTGCTAACAATTTTCAGGCTCCTATTTTTTAGGTGGATTAGCAGTTCATTTTCATAAGGAATGTGAGAATGCACAGAGGTTCTCTCTCTCCACTCCTTCTTTCTGAATGGCTTAATTCAGCTCTGATTTTTTTAAATTGATATACATAAAATTTACCTATATCATTAATAAGACCAATAAATTTTCATCAGATATCAAACTAATATGATATGTATCTAATAAAGTTATTTATGTCATTATTTTACATAAAATAATTCCATTAACGGATCTTTAAGGATAGAATTGCACATAAAGATTATACTATTACAAACTCTATTTAGATTATTTATTTTCAATTTTACAAAGTCACAATTATCTATTATAATAAAATTATAATTGATACAAAAAGGGTATATATATTATATATATATTAGGTGAAATAATGGTCCACCAAACAGATCTACATTCTAGAACTCAGAACCAGTTAATATCTTACCCTGTATGGAAAAAGAGACTTGGTTGATGTGATTAAGCTAAGCAATGTGAGATGGGGGAATTATTCTGGAATAATATGGGGGAATTACATCTGCATGGGCCCAATATAATCAGATTCAGAGAGGGAAATGAAATCATAGCAGCAAAGGTTGAAGTGATGCAAGTGCTGGAAGAAGAGGTCACAAAACAAAGAATGTAGGCAGCCCCTGAGAGCTGGAAAAGGCAAGAAAAGTCGTTTTCACGTAGAGCCACTGGAGTTAAGGCAGTTCTGCCAGTACCTTGAGTTTAGCCAAGAGAGACTGATCTCATAGTTCTGACCTCCAGAACTGTAAGAGAACAAATTTGTGTTTTGTTAAGCCCCTACATTGTGGTAATTTGTTATAACAGCAATAGGAAGCTAATGTACTCTCTAAAGTGGCATTACTTTTTACCCTGCATTACAGTGATTTGTGCCAAGTAGTTTTAATTTAAAAGGCTACAAGTGTTTTAAGGTCAGATTCTGTGCCATATTTGTCTTATTCATAGCAGTAACTATCATATTTATTAATATAGTGCTTTTTACCATGTGTTTCAAATATAAACCTTAATCTCACAAGCAATCCAGTCCATGTAATGGAAGTTTCCCAACAAATAGTAGTTGTAACAATTAAAAAGGAAAGGTTATGTGATAAATAAAAATCCACTGTCTGATGAGAAAATATTTAGTGTGAGGTATTATAGTTTCCAGTATTTTCTGAGCTCATCTTTCTAGCATTTCAACTTTGGATGGGACCTAGTGTCTTAAGAAAAATGTAAAATGTTACCCGTTTGTGCCAGAATATCACTATTTAGGTGACTTTAAAGGAAAATGTAAATGCTAAGATTTTTTCTCCATGGTTTTGTATTAATAGAAGTTAGAAATAAAAATAACATCAGAGTGAACAGACAACATACAGAATGAGAGAAAATTTTTGCAGTCTATCCATCTGACAAAGGTCTAATATCCAGAATCTACAAGGAACTTAAACAAATTAACAACAACAACAAAAAAAAAAAAAAACATCAAAAAGTGGGCAAAGGATATGAACAGACACTTGTGCAGTCAACAAACATATGAAGAAAAGCTCATCATCACTGGTCATTAGAGAAATGCAAATCAAAACCCAATAACATGTCATCTCATGCCAATTAGAATGTTGATCATTAAAAAGTCAAGAAACTACAGATGCTAACGAGGCCGTGGAGAAATAGGAACGCTTTTACACTGTTGATGGGAGTGTAAATTAGTTCAGCCATTGTGGAAGGCAGTGTGGTGATTCCTCAAGGATTTAGAACCAGAAATACCATTTGACCCAGCAATCCTATTATTGGGTATAAACTCATAGGATTATACATCATTCTACTATAAAGACACTTGCACACATATGTATACTGCAACACTATTTACCACAACAGAGACCTGGAACCAACCCAAATGTCCATCAGTGATAGACTGGATAAAGAAAATGTGGCACATGTATACCATGAAATACGATGCAGCCATAAAACAGAATGAGTTCATGTCTTTTGCAGGGATATAGATGAAGCCAGAAGCCATCATTCTCAGTAAACTAACACAGGAACAGAAAACCAAACACCACAGGTTCTCAGTCATAAGTGGGAGTTGAACAATGAGAACACACGGACACAGGGAAGGGAACATCACACACCAGGGCCTGTTGGGGTGGGTGAGGGCCAAGGGGAGGTAGAGCATTAGGACAAATACCTAATGCACGTGGGGCTTAAAAAGTAGATGATGGGCTGATAGGTGCAACAAACCACCATGATACGTGTATACCTATGTAACAAACCTGCATGTTCTGCACATGTATTCCAGAACTTAAAGTAAAATAATTTTAAAAAGAATATATTGGTGGAGTTTGGGAAATTTAAGCCTTTCAGTTTTAGAAAAGTTAAGAAGAATATTCTAAGAATGTGGTAAATGTTTAAGAGTCCTCAATTTCTACTTTATAATTATACTTTGAGGGGTTGAGTTAATTGGATTTGCTTTTCTTGGTGGAGATGAAAGAGGCAAACTGACTGGTTTCTGGTTTTGATGTGGTTTGCAGGAAAAGAACAAAAGCCCCTTACTGTAGTAGAGACTGTAGTTCACTTAATCTCCAACCAATCAGCATCAAAGCCCCAAGAAGCTACTAACTACAAGTTACTGCTTTCAAGGTCTAAGGACCTCCTCGAGGCCCTGCATGCGTAGCTAGGCTGACGTTTTAGGCTGAAGTTTTAACTGATGGTGACCTCCTCATTTCAGTGCTCACGACCAGAGGTGGGTATGTAAAATGCTATTACATGCAGTGTATGAAGAAGTATGTAAAGCCCTGTGCAAGTGCTAGAGGAACTCCTGCAACATATGCCCTGATGAAACTCCTCCCTGTAGAAAGGCCCTATAAAACTAACCCACAGATTACCCTCTGGGAGCCGCCCACCCTTTTCCTTTCACAAACTAGATAAAGTTACACTGATTTCCCTTGTACACAAACTAAATAAAGCTTTGTCTTTGCTGCCATCTCTGGTCATCTCTCTTGATTTCTATCCTAGGAGATTACAGGAATGCATAGGGGTGCCAGCAATATCTCGTGGCATCCCAGATGGGACTCTCCTTTTACCATCTGGTGGGAGTGAAGGAGGCTGCCCAGAGGATGTAGACGACTGACCGGGGTGAACAAAAGCAACCATTTCGGACCATTGTTTCGGCATTGACACCTTGGTGAGTCAGATCCAGACTTCGGATTGGAACTCATTCCCTTTTCTTTTTCTCTTTCTCTCTTTTCCTTTCCAGCTTCCTCTTCCTTTCCTCATTTTGACACTCTTCCTTTTCAGCTTGTTCCGCTTCTTGGAAGTTTTGTTTCCATTTGAGTTATCTTATTAGGACAGTTGGGGTATTGCCACCTAGCCCCACTGGTTTTGAGCTAGGAACCCAGGTTTTTCTGATTCTGTGTGGGCGATTGGAGTGATTCCAGCCTTCACATCTGGTGTTGAACCAGGAAGTGTTGCCGGTGTCTGTGCCTGCTAAGTAATAGCTGGCAATCTAGAGTTCTCTTGGGTTTGGAACTTTGAAATCTCTCCGTATTTCCCTCGACTCTTATCTTCTTTGTGGGGCCTAGAAGTCTGCAGTTTGTTTTGTCAGTTGTCTGAATGAAAATGTGTCCCAGTCACTGGTGCTTGTTGACTGTGTGAACCAACCCTCCACAGTCCCCGGAAGAAGACCTTACTTACTAGGCCGGATCACCTCTGTCCCCTTTTCATTTGTCTAATTTATCATCTCATTTCTTATTACAGAGTCAATGTTAATGAATGTGGCTGTAGATTGAGCACTACTTGGAACTGGTACAAAGTAAAGAAATTAGAAGATTTTAAAAAGCAAGGGAAACAGATTTTAGATCTAAATGGTCTCAGACTCCTCCCTCAGAAAACTCCTCTTTCTATATCTTCTTTAGTCTGTTTAGCCCTTGCCAGAGACCTGGAGGAAGCAGGGTTACTGGGACCAGGATCATTACTACAAATTTTGTGACAGTTGGAGTTGAGGATTTCACCCTCACCAGCCCTTTGATTGCAGGCCACCAACTCTACCATGGTAAACTGTCCATGTCCAAAGAGATTCCTCCATAAGGTATATTCTCAATAACAGGGTAAATTTAAATTGGATAATCTAAAAGAAAAACAAACTCATAATCCTCTGTAATGTCTCTTGGTCTCAGTATCCCCGGAAGACCAAGAAAATGGCCTGAGAATGGGCTTTTGAATTACAATACTATTCTACATTTGACTTTTTGCATTTATATTGTAGAACTTCTAATAAATGGGTTGAAATTCCATATGTGCAAGCCTTTATGAAATTACATCAGGATCGCAAACTTTGGGACTCCTGCTGAGCTTGTGTGGTACCTCTTAAACACCAATTGAAAGAGGAGTTGCTTCTGCCTGAGATCTTGACGCTCTAGATCACTCGGTACTTTTTCTCTCCTAGGCCCCCCTTGCTCCCACTCTGAGCTTGCTCCATATACGGCTAGGTCAGGGAGGTGCCTTTTCTTTCCACTCCCCAACAACCTCTGGTGATATCCCCAATGGGGCTGCAATCGGGTTCCAAGTTAATGCTTTCCTTCACTGTCTCATCAGATCAGAGCTGCTTTCCCCACTGGAATATGATGGAAAGGACTGGAGGGACAGCTCAGCTACATGTATCCTTTTCAATGTCAGACATAAGCAAATGCAAGGATCAATTCAGCCAGTTCTCAGAAAATTCAGATAAGCTTAGATGAACTTACGAAGTTGGGTCTAACCTTTTATTTTTTATGTTTATTTTTTGACTTGACAAGATATTATAATAGTTTAACTCATTGTTGTATTCCTGATGCAAAGGCTCAGATCTTGGGAAAGACTAGATAATATGCAGATGAGACAGCCAGATCTAATCCTGGCCATGTTATTTACCAGGTATCTGATGCGGCAGTCCCTGAACAAAACCCCCAGTGGGTTTATAAGGACAGAAGGGATCAGCTAAAGATGAACCGTATCCTTAGTTACATACTGGAAGGAATGAGGAAATACCAGACAAAGCCAGTAAATTATAACAAAGTGAAGGAAATTACTCAGGAAAGGAAAGACAATTCAGCTGTGTACCTTAACAGGCTCCCTGAGGCATTCAGAAAGTAAAGTAATATAGACCTGGAGCATGCAGAGGGTCATACACTTCTAGCCATGCATTTCACTACCCAAGTGGCACCAGAAATCCAGAGAAAGCTCCAAAAGCTGGGAACTAGCCCCCAGATACCTCAACCAGCATTTGTAGCACAGGCCTTTAAGGCCTTTAATAATCATGACTCATGAGAGGAGGATGAGAAAAATCAGATAATAATAAAGGCACAAATTTGGGTTGCCATAATTACAATTCTGCCTCAAGATAACCCTATGAGAAACCCTGGTTGAGACATGGTTAAACCATTCCTGGCATCAGCAAGCCGGGATGAAACCAGTGTGCTAGCTGCAAGAAGGAAGAACACTAGAGAAAGCATTGTCCACTCTATTCTGGGAAGTCGAGATGAAGTGAGCCTCCCCAGCCTACTCCTTTTATAGCATCTTGGATGAGAAGGCTATCCCCTCTGACTGAGGGGCCCCAAGAGCTTGCCCAGCTTCAGTCTTGAAGTCTTGAGCAATTCCATCATCATCACCTTAGTGGAGCCTGAAGTCACCTTCTATGTGGCAGGTAGGAAAGTTGAGTTATTATTGGATACTGAAGCTGCCTACTCTTTCCTGAACTAACCTATTGACTTCTCTCCAATGCTGACTATATGGTGACAGGGATAAATGGGCAATCAAACACAAGACAATTTACCTTTCCTTTGACTTACAAAATTGGATCTAAGGCTGTTATTTATTCATTCCTATATGTCCCTGAGTGTACCCTTCCTTTAATGAGTCATAATTTGCTATCTCAGTTGGAATCTTCAGTTCCCCTCCAAGGGAAAGACATATAAAGTCTCACTACCCCTGAGAAAGGACTCCATTTAGCGGCCCTTTTAGCTCCCCAGAGTCAAAAACCACCCTCTGTCCCAGAGGAAATACAGTAACAAAGTTTGTATGGGACATCAGTACTCAGAGAAGAGCCATCAATGCAGAGTTTTAATGTAAAACTCAAGCCAGGCATAACCTACCCATGCAAGCCCTAATATCCATTGAGAGCAGAAGTCCTACAGGGATACCACCTTTCCTGGAAAAATTTCTACAGAATGGGCTAATTCAGCCCTGCCAGTCCCCCTGTAATACTCCAATTCTGCCTGTGAGGGATCAAATGGGGAATACTGCATTGTTTAAGACCTTTAGTAGTGCATGACTCAGTTGTTCCCATTTATCCTATAGTTTTCAACCTGTACACATTCCTCTCCCAATCCCTGGGTGCACTCAGTTTTATACTATGCTGGATCTAAAGGATGCTTTCTGCTGTATACTGTTATATTTTGACTCCACCTATATTTTTTTCCTTGAATAGGAAGATCCAGAAGCCAAGGAAACTTTCCAGTATACTTGGACAATGCTATTCCAGAGGTTTCAGGATAGTGCCCCATCTATTTGGGTGATCCCTGGCAAGAGACCTGAGAGACGTTAAACTTGCCAATGGATTCTTACTACAATATGTAGATGGCCTTCTTATAGCTAGTGAGGACTTCTATAGTTTTCAAGAAAAGACTGATAAAATATTAAATTTCTTGACTACATGAGGATAAAAGGTCTTCCCCTCAAAGGCCCAGATCCCCCAGACACAGATTCAATACCTGGGATTCATACATAACACAGGAGTCAGGATCCTTAACCCAGACTGAAAGCAGGCCATTGCTTTACTACCAGTCCCTAGTAGTAAAAAAGAGCTGCAGGGAATTTTGGGGATAGCAAGCTTTTGTAAGATTTCAATCCCAAACCTTGGCCTCATAACTAAATCCCTTTATGAGGCACTCAAGGGTGGAGAAAAGGAACAATTCCACTGGGATGAGGCCTGCCGGCAAGCATGGGAAACCCTAACATCTGAGTTACAGAAGCCCCTGCCCTGGAACTCCTTGATTTGTGAAAGCCTTTCTTCCTATTTGTACATGAGAGGTCTGGGCAAGTTCTGGGAGTCCTAATTTAGGAGCTAGGGCCCTTCCAAAGGCCAGTGGCCTACTTTTCAAAACAATTATTCCTAGGACCCCGGGGTGGCCTGGCCATAGAACAGTGGCAGCCACCAGCCTTCTGATCAGAGAGAACTCCAAAGTCATGATAGGTCCACCCCTTCAGGTTTATACTTCTCACCAGGCCCGGGATTTATTGGAAATAACACAGCAACACTCTCTGACTGAGGGAAGATTTACTTACTATGTAAAAAAAAATGGAGCTCGGAAGGCAGGATATGTATGCTATTGTCAGCCTAAATCGAACCTTAGAGGCGAAAGCACTTCAGCTCAGGAAGCAGAGCTCAAAGCCCTAGTTACGGCTCAGGAAAAAGGAAAGACTTTATATATATACTGATTCTAAATATGGACTCCCAGTGCTCACACTCATGCAGCTGTCTGGAAAGACAGGGGAATGTTGCCTGCTAGGAGCTCTCCCATAAAACACAGGGAAGTGACTCTATCCCTCCTTGAAGCAGTTCGGCTCCCTGCCCAGATAGTTGTCATGCAGTGTAAAGGGCACCAGAAAGATAGTTCCTTAATCAGCCATGAAACAACAAGGCTGATAAAGCTGCCAAACAGGCAGCATGGACTGGGCAACTAGATACTTCTGCCCTTGTAATCATGCCCTCTGCTTTGCCTTCAAGTCCCCAGCATAGTCACTTAGAACAAAAATTGGCAGAGGAGGGGAATACTATTTAAATGGTTACAGTGGCAAGAAGATCAACAAGGACGCCTCTTCCTACCAGAAGTTGACTAATGAAAAATCATCACAAGCCTTCAGGAGGCAACTCATGGTAGGAGGGACTCACTATGGAATTTTATTCAAAATCACCTCGTGGACAAGACTATAAAAACCACAATGGATCAGATAATTCAGGCATATGAAATTTGTCTTTGAAACAATTGCTGAGCCTATCCACCGGCTCCACCTCTGACTGCTTCAGTACAGGACAGAGGAACATATTCTGGAGAGGATTGGCTAATTGATTTTACACAGATGCCTCCCCAAGGGGAATTCAAATATCTTCTAGTTTTTGTAGGCAGTTTCAAAGGCTAGATGAAAGCTTTGCCCACATGAACAGAGAAGGCAACTGAAATTTGTAAACGGATGCTTAAATAAATAATTCCTAGGTTTAGGCTTCCAGATTCCCTACAAAGTAAGAACAGGACACTTTTATCACTCAGGTTACCCAAAGATTGTCCAGCAGTCTTAGCATCCAGGATGAACTTCACTCAGTCTGGCATCCTCGGTCCTCTGAGAAGGTTGAGAAAATGAATCAAACTCTTAAAGAAACCCAAGAATCATGGATTAAGCTGCTCGTTACTGCTTTACTATGAATAAGAGCGGCCTTAAAGTGAAACTTAAAGCTCAGTCCCTTTGAAATGACTTTTGAGTGGCCTTTCCTCAAAACTAGCTAGATAAAGGTTTAAATCAGTGTTTAAAGTACATTATTAACTTACGACAAGTTCAGCAAGCAATCACCCAATATGGCAATGAAATACTACCCCATCCTGGTAAAAGGGCTTTTATTATCTCCCTATTAGCTCAGGTGCACAAGTCCTAATCAAGACATGGCAAGAAGAAAGCCCGAAGGATGAGTTAACTGAAAAACGGAAGAGTCCTTACCAGGTTATCTTGGCCACTCCAACAGCTGTAAAGTTGGAAGGATATCTTAGTTGGGTACATATCTCTAAAATAAAACCTTTTCCTTCTCCCAACAAACATACCAGCTCAGAAGAGTCAAAAACAATCTACTCTTGTAAGCCAATAGGGGACCTCAAGTACTTGTTCAAAAAGGTGACTCCAGAGCACAGCGATAAAGCTAAGTGACACTCCTACACAAATAACTGACACAGGTCTACTTAGTCTCCTCTTACTATTTCTTTTGCATTTTTGGTTCTTTTTGAGACAAGGTCTTGCTCTCTCATTCAGGGTGGAGGACAGTGATGCAATCACAGCTTATGGCAGCCTCAACCTCTGAGGCTCAACCAGTCCTCCCACCTCAGCTTCCAGAGTAGCTGGAACCACAAGTGTGTATCACCACACCCAGCTATTATTTATTTATTTATTTATTTGTGTAGAGACAGGGGTCTTACTCTGTTGCTCAAGCTGGTCTCAAACTCCCAGGCTCAAGGAATCCTCCTACCTTAGCCTCCCAAAATGCTGAGATTACAGGCATGAGTTCACCTCACCTCTCCCCCTTTTTCTTCTTTTTTTGTTTGTTTTTTGTTTTGTTTTGTTTTATTTTTTGAGACAGAGTTTTGCTCTTGTTGCCCAGAGTGGAGTGCAATGGCGTGATCTCAGCTCACAGCAACCTCCGCCTCCCGGGTTCAAGCAATTCTCCTCCCTCAGCCTCCTAAGTAGCTGGGATTACAAGCATGCACCACCACGCCTGCTAATTTCATATTTTTAGTAGAGATGGTGTTTCTCCATGTTGGTCAGGCTGGTCTCAAACTCCTGCTGACCTTCTTTTTCTGTTGTTTGCTAGTATTTTCTTAACAATCTACTGGTTCAGTTTGCTCTGTCTGCTTCTCCATGGTTGGAAGTAGGACTTGCATTTTGCCCTAAACATTAGTCATGCTCTCACTATACTCTCTTTTATGTCTTTCTGTACCCTTTTTTCTTTAATTTGGGTGCAAGGCTTCTGGAGCCAAAATAACTTGATCATCTTCTCTAATATCATCAGTAATGGGGAATCTCTTTTTAGCTTCTGTGTCTGTTGCTGGCATCCCAACTTTATTCCAGTGTCCCTTTTGCAACCTCGTTAAATCTGTCTACTCCCAACTAATAGACGGCAGCTGCTAATAGAGGACAGCTGCCTCTTTTAACTAACCCTTTAACTCTCAGACTGCTTCCCATCCATTGGGATCTTTGCATCTTCCCAGCTAAAATGTATTCTCTAGCTACAGAAAATGAGGAACTAAACTGAACCTGAGCAGGATGCATTCGTTGCAACCTTCTCGTCACAACTTTACTTGGTACCCTGCTTCTGACCTAAAAGCTTGTGCAAATAACTCGTTGTTGCCCCGTATATAAAAATTACTAGGACTATGTGGGCCCAAACCTGCTGACAAAACCCTTTCTGATTACTAGGAGTGATGTGAATATTGGTAGGGTAATATCCTGCCACTTTGGGAATATAGCTTCACACTGCCCCAAGGGTTCACAATAAATTACAAGCTCAGCTATGGGGGCAGATATTCAATGCTACAAGGTACCTCAAAGGTCATTCATGACCATCTAGTACAGAAAACCGTGGAACAATACCTTGATAATAGTGTGTTGTCCCCCATCTGCACAGTTCGCAACTTACACCTCATAATTCTCAATTACACCAATGAGTAAATTTGTACTTGTGCTTGTCCCAGAATTATTTTTCTTTGTGGATACCCTAATAACTACCTCCCATGGTCCACTGCTCATTATCCTTACACCTTCACCCCATTAGCTTGAGCCTACTCTTGTATACATAATGTACAGAGATAAATTGAGTAATTATCCATAACTCCATCTCCCAACATCAGGCTTCTATTTGAGCAGAGGGAGGCCTCAGCATGGTCGTAGGAGGAATAGGCCTGGCTTTTATTCTAGCAGCTCCTTGGGGATTGTTCACTTACCATGAGGTTACTTTTGCACAATTTAATGCAACAGATAGAGCATATGGTGGACAAGGCAAGGCTGACCCTGGAGGAACTAAAAATCTCCCTAAATTCTCTTGATAACATGGTGTTGGACAACGAATTGTCACTACATTACTTATTAGCTGAACAGGGTGGCATTTATGCAGTCACCAGCAGATCCTACTACACTTGATTAAATACTACAGAGCAGGTAGATGTTAACATCCAAGCAATTTATAATCAGGCAAAATTGTTACGCTTTTTTGGCAAAGGGGATTCAACAGCTGACTCAACATGGAATGCTCTCAGTTCAGCCTTACACTCCATAACTTGATCCCTTCCTTTCTTAGGGCATCTAGTAACTATCTTTCTTCTTTTAATTTTAGGGCCATGCTTATTTAACCTAATGATAAAATTTGTGTCTTCCAGACTACAACAATTGCATATCAAGTTAATTGTCATGAAAGCCTTCCAACTTGTTCCAGAGACCACCAACCTAGAACCATATTGGTCCTTCCACTAAGCCATGATAGATTTCTCCTCCTCCCTAGAATAGATGTAAGGAACTACTTCTGTGCTCAGCAGGAAATAGCTCCAGAAGAGACGTTTGCCCCAAACCACTTAAGAATAAAGAGGATAAAACCTCTTAAGGGAAGAAAAAGACAAGTGAGCTGACTCATTTTGTGTTTTGATATGGTGTGAAAAAAAAAAAAAGAAAGAAAGAAAAGCCTCTTACTCTAGTTGTAGCTTAATCTCCAGCCAATCAGCATCAAAGGCCCAAGAAGCTATCAACCACAAGTTCCTGTTTGGAGGGTAAGGACTTTCCTGAAGCCCTTCATGCACAACTAGTTTTAAGTTTCAAATCATAGTGACTTTTCCTCATTTTTAATGCTAACAATCAGGCCCATAAATAGATATTAAAAATGCTAATGTTACATGTGATATAGGAAGATACATGTAAATAGAGGCATGCAAGAGGCACTTGTGCAATGGCTTCACATGCATCTTTATACACCACACACAACAGTAGCATTTCACGTGCCCTGATGAAACCCTTCCCTATGGAAAGACCCTATTAAACTAACCCATAGGCTACCCTTGGGGAGCAGTCTGCCCTTTTCTCTTTCACAGTGCCAATTTCCCTTGTGCACAACTAAATGAAGCTTTCTCTTTGCTGCTACGTCTGGTAATCTCTCTCGATTTCTATCCTAAGAGATTACAAGAACCTATAGGGCTGCTAGTAACAGACAGAAAAAGAAGCTGTGATTTGGGGTAGGAATTTTTATAGGAGAAGAAACCAGAGAGAGATCTACCTTTCTAAATAGAGCTTCCAAACATACCTTGGAAAGTTATCTGATTGGAGACAAGTTGAGTGCATATCACAGCACAGGCTAGAATGACTCAGCCTCATGCTGCAGAACTGTGGCTTGTCTTTTCTTTATGGAACTGTACTGTGTGCACACCTTATAATATCCAGGAAACTTAGTGAGGCAGTGGTGAGAAGTCTTCATATCTATCTTGGGGAGAGACAAATGTGAACAAGTCATACTGAGAATGAGATAAGACCATGAGATACATGTGATTATACTTTTAAAGTATCTAAATAAAATAGAAAGTCCATTGCTGGGAGACAATTCTCTATAGGTATTTCATGTTTCTGCATGGTTTTTAACCTTTTATTTCAGTGTGACTTTTCAAGGACATTGAAAAGCCTTGGAATGTAGTCGTAGTGCTTTCCTCCAGATAAAGGGCAGGTTTATGTGATGTTTATAATAATAAAGATGGGACCTCCATACAAGGCAAAGTTTGGAGCTGTTTTTGTGCAGCCCCCTTATAAGAAATCAGGGTTTCCTACAGGTGCAGCATTCACCTGTGCTGCTTCATGTCGCCCCTGTGACATTTGGTGGGATAAGAAGAATTGGCATAATCATGAAACTCATGCTGCTGGCTCTGTAGTGAGTACTAAAGTTTTCTGTCTTTAACCTAGGAAATCATGTCTTTTGCAAATATCCATGAAACTATGGCAAGTTAATTTTGATGGCAGAGGAAAATCTCAGATCCTACACATTCAAGCAAGTTATTGACGTTCAACTGAGTTGTTTTTTCAATGGTAAATTTAGAATTCTCATATTCATTGAGTTCACTTAAATCTATAATTTTATGCTATGTATGATGACACAAACGATCTAGCATGATTTAGTAATTCTCAGTGTATTCCCCAGACCATTTTCATGAGGATCTCAAGAATATTTATTAGGTATACATGTATGCCTGGGTCAAGCACGGCAGTTATTGTGACAAAATCTTTAGGAGTGATGTAGAGGAATCTATGGTTTAAAAATATCCTGAGGCAATTCTGAAGCACTCTTCCTCCTTTCCATTTGTTACATTACTTTGCTTTTTAAAGTTAAATGTTTTGGTTTATTGGAAAGCAGATTTTGGACAAATAGATTTGCTTAGAAAAAATAAATAAGTTAGAGAGAAGGAAGTGGCTCTCTAACTCTGTCACAACAAACACGAGACTTCACATTTAAGAAAATTCTTTTGAGTTTCTAAGCAGTCTATGATAATGCTGTCATCACTTTATATTTTTAGGTTTGCAAGTTTAGCTCTTACAAGGTTGCTTTTAGTTTTTTTGTTGGTTTGTTTTGCTTTTAAACAATTACTCCATCTTCTGTTTTTACCTAAACAGTGTTGCTGACTTAATCTGTTTTACTTAACTGTTTTACTTAGAGTCCAAAACAATAACATTTCAACAAGTAGAGATATATAAGTAATGGACATCAATACTATCTGCAAATAATCAGAAATTATTATTTCATATTCAGAAAAGATTCAAATAAAATATTTTTTATTTGTTAGCAAAATCAAAATTATACAGTTGGTGCAATAGGCTGAAAAGAGTGTGGTTATGGATTAAATCCTGGCTGTTTCTCTTGTTGGTTTGAGATTTATCAAGAAATCACAATATTTGAACCTGATATAAGCAGAAATGTTTGGATGGGATATAATCATCAACTAACGTGATAATAACTGTTTCCCTATCACTATAGCTTTTCAAATTATTGTGTTTAAGTTCAAAAATGGGAGTTATCTTTCTGCTTTGAATTCTCCTACTCTGATTTGAACAAATGGTGCTCAAAAGTTTTTCGAAACTGTTTCAATGTCTCTACCTCTATAATATCACTCAGAAACTTTTAAGTTAGATAATACCCCTAAATAGTCTATTTTAAAATTTTGAAGTACTTAAAGAAATGAATTCTGTATGATAATTTCATTAATGGATTTGCAACCTTTTCTGTTTCTATGAACATTTTGATTTAGTAAAATGTGTGTCTGTTGAGTTTTGCACAAAACATACTAAAAATAACTTTTTTTTAAAAAAAAAGATAGTATGTTAGAGATTGGAAATTGATCAATGAGTTAAAGAATTAAGAACTTCCATGATCAAGTTCACTTTTACTGTATAAATCTGTCTCAGATATCCATGAAATGTGCATTATGTGGTCTATATATAGAAGAATATAGGTACTATATCAATCAGAATTAGTGTTGGCTACATACAGAAGAAAAAACTCAGATTAAGGACTTAAACAAGATTCAGTTTATTTATTTATTCTCCCACATTAAAGAGACACAAAAGTCTCAGGCTGCAGCTGATATGGGTGCTCCATGTGTTCTGACCTAACCTCATTTCTCCCCAGCCTGTGTCTTACACCTCATGTTGGAAGGATCCATGATCAGGTATTCCAAGAAGCAGAAAAAAGAGTTTTAGAAGAAATATATACTTCTTCTATTTTAAGAGAGAGAGAGGAGAGAGAGAGAGAGAGAAACTTTCCTCAATGCCACTTTATTTTCTTACCTTTTCACTAGAAGAATTTAGTCTCATGGTCACACTTAGTTGCAAAGAAGTATTAGAGCAGAATAGAGGCTTTTATTTCAGATGACAATATTACCATGCTATCAGCTAATAATAGGAATTTGTTATACTAAGGAAGGAAATAGTTTTGGGGAAGTCTATTAAAATCTTTGCCACAAAGGTCAAAAGAAATTATTGGGAGGAACAAGAAAAGGAGTTGATATATATATGTATTCATATTGGGAACCTTTTAATATTTTGAGAAATTTCTTTAAGAAGCATCTTTCTAACAACTGAAAAGTTGATTTGCCTACTTGAAAAGGCAACTTAACCTCAGTTAAAAAGAAAACAAAACAAACAACAGCAACAAAAAATCCTCTGAATAGTATTATGTCTTCCACTTCTGAGATGTGGAAATGCATGCTGTCAAAAACAGTTTGATATATTATTGACATTACCTCACGTATATATTCAGATGTGAAAGTCTAACAGTGTATCATGTAGGAAAATAAATTCTGAAATATTAAGTTTCCTGAAATAAAGTTATCTCTGATATAATCCACTCCAACTTGTTCTATAAAGAAAAAAAAAATGAGTAAGTGGTTTGTTCTGATTCCATTAAAAGAAATCCTGACCTCCCAAATTCAATAACAACATTCTTTCATGTTAAATTTTCAGGAAAATTCTTCGTAGTTTATTTTACTCAATCTCTCTCTGTCTCTGTCTCTTTCTCTCTCCCACTACATATTATATTTTGAAATATTGTGAAAAATAATAGATAATGCTTTTATGATATTTAATCTGCATATATTAAGCATATGAGGAATGTAACAGGCTATGTATTAGGTGACAATTAACTTTAAACTTTGGAAAGCAAAAGTAATGTGGAATATGTAATCTACATTTTCTTTCATGAAGTAAAACTCAGTGAAAATATTGTTTATTTTTGAATAACAGAGACATAAATTAGCAAACGATTAAAATATTGATGTTCATGTAAAATGAAGGAAGAAAGTAGAAAGACCAAACCTGGTTATGATTCCTCAATGTCAAGTGTCCTGGAATCCTTTTATCTTTACACCCAGCGCTTGTAGCACATGCATTCATTTACACAGTAGCCTCATGTTTGCATTAGATGAAGTTCCAACCATCGTATTCTCATTGCAAATAGAGGAAGACAGGGCACAACAAGGAATTTGCTGATTGAATCAACCCAAACTAATAAGTTTTCCTAGAAGCCCTATGAATGACATCTGACTATAAAATTGAGCCAAAGCATTGATCACATACCTACTCCATTTCAAAGAGAGGCTTAGAAATGAACTTTTTCAGCTGGCTATATCAACCCTCATGAAAGCAGACTCCTGTCTTTAAGTGTGAAGAGGACACTGGACACTGGGTTTATACAAAAGAGTCTCAGCTACAGTGTGACCTCACAGAAACTTTTAAAAAAATACGTGACTTTTACAGTAGCCCAGGATTTGTGAGGCTAAGATGCCTCCACAACCCTAACCACCTTCTGGGAAATGATCAGACTTCTGGTCCTCAGTGGGGACTGAACCCCATTTCAGCAGTTAGCAACTCTGTATAGAAAACAGTGAAATAGCACTAAAAAGAAAGCATTTATCAAGAAACTAAAGGATTATTCTGCTGGAGAGTTTCTCTCTGAACCTTTCTAGAGAAACAAATACCAAAAACAATTATCTCCTTTTGGATAAAAAATAGAAGAGAACATTGTTTTTACAGGAAAGAAAATTGCCTAAGACCTCAGGACTACATTTCTCATTTTCTTAAGAAGTGTTTGGTACAACTGAATATTACTGTGCAGTCCTATATCTTCACATCAAACTACTACCTTCTCTAATCATTTGTCTAACTGTAAGTATGAATAGCACTTATAATTTCTTCACATAAACAATTTTCAGTAAATCTGTAGTCAATTTTCTTTACAGAAATCAGATTCTGATAAATAAATTTGATGTTCAATGTGTCCATGGAAACAGAGTTTTGAAAATAACTCCTGATAATAATCATGGCTTACTAAAAATATCCTTGCACATTTTTAAATGGCCTTCCTATTTGTAATAATATTCAAGGAATAAGGAAAGTATTAATGTACATCTGTTTTGGCATTATCCAATATTTCCGTGTTTAAATTTCCAGAAAAGATACAAAATTCCCGTGTAGATTGTTTCAGAATAAAATTTTAAATCAGTATTTACTTGTTCTTGAGTCCAAGTACAGATGACAGAATAGGTTTTAAACTTACTTTTAAGACTCAGAACTTCAGCATGACATCACCAATGGTTTTTTAAAAGGTAGAACTCCAAATTTACAACTAAGTAGCAAGTTCCTCACATTCTCTTTTCACGGAAGAGAACATACCATGCACTTCAACCTGTGCCGTTAAGGAAGATAAGGTAAACCCAATTTGGGAAATAGGTAGCTACATTATCACAATCTCTTTATTTATTTATAAATTGCTTATTCACTGGACACACATTTTAATTCAATATCTAATATGCACTGGGTCTCTTATGGATTGTTCAAAATTCTAGGTTGAGAAAAATATTTTTTGGTCAACATCTGTATTATCTGTTTACTTATCTCTCTTCACAAGAAAATTGATACCTCAGTTACTTCCCCTCCCTCTAGCTGCAATATCAGAGAATACTATGAGATGACACATGGTTCTAAATGGGATATAATCCAATGTCAACATCCATGGCACACCTAATAAGTGGTTTGGAAGGTCAAGACAGGGAAGTCAACATGGACTGGGGTTATTGGAAAGTTGACAGATTTAAAATGACTTTAGAAGATTGCAAGGGTTAGGATGGACAGATAAGAGGGGTCACTTTACTCATAAGAATAACCTTAGCAATATGACTAGTTTCCAGTTATGAAGAAAGAGATGCTTCAAAAACAAAATATAAGGCTTCTACTATGGGTGTGGTGGTATAAATGTAAAACATGGATGAAGGAAAAATATAAAATATGCAATTTATTTGTAGCAAAAGATTCTTTTTAATAAGCCCATCAATCCATATTCCATACTTCATTTTAGTGGTGGAGCACAGGGGGGTTGGGTCAGTCTTAAGTTACAAGGATAGAGGAGGAAGGCAATTATCAAAGTCAGAAAGCTCATGTCAGTTTAAGAGCAGAGAGGCATGCATATGCTCAAACCAGAGGCAGAATCACTGGTAGTGAGTCTGGTGGATATACCAAGTGGAGACAAGCCAAAAATGTCTGACAACACGGTTATGATGCTTGGGGTTCCAACTACTAGACATGGGCTTTGTTGTGTAAATGTCTTGGCTACAGTTAATTGCAAAGATATAGAGAAGGAAACTTTAAAATTATCTTCCTTCTAAAATCTGTGATGTTCCTACCATATCTCCCCAGTTTCAGAAAGCTAAAAACGATAAGGGTTTCTACTTGACTTAGAGATAATAAAAATGAGTGAGCAAAGGAATTTTAATGTAAATTTTAGTATTATGAAATTCTGCATTTTGAGTAGTTAAAATAGTAGGTATGATATGTTTGTTGATAAACATATTTATATATAAGTTG
This sequence comes from Rhinopithecus bieti, assembly GCF_001698545.2. Lineage (NCBI taxonomy): Eukaryota > Metazoa > Chordata > Mammalia > Primates > Cercopithecidae > Rhinopithecus > Rhinopithecus bieti. The sequence goes on from NW_016807022.1 coordinate 72,091, forward strand.
AACTTCATAAAACTATAGACACTTATAAGGATTGTATACAAATAGTTTTCCATCTTGGATATCGAAAGGGGATATTCAGACTCCTTTCTGGTTTGTCGCATAGTACAAGGAAGCTTACTAGAGAACATTAGTATGATGCACAGTGGGACAGAGGTTGCAGATATTTCTGTTACACAAGCCAGAGTGTCTATAAAATGCGTATTTTTATCGCTTTAAGTCCATGAATAAATCCTCTTTCTAACTAGATGTGTCATACTTTCAACAATTACCTTAAAAAGACAATAAATTTACATGTGTGTATGTGTGTAAAATGAGAACCACAGGAAAAAAGACAACTTCACAGATTAGTTTGTGTAACTGAATCCTCTAAATTTTAAAGCAAAAAGCCTGACTCACAAAACAATTGAGAAATTCAGCTCAGCTTGAGTCCAAATGGCATATTTGTTAAAGAGAATACTTTTGAGTAAAACTAACACAAATATATGGATTTGATCCAATAGATAATGGAGGGTCATGGTACATTCTTGAGCAGAATGGTAATGTGTTAAAATAAATGGTTTTAACATAGTAATTGAGGTAGCAGTTACAGTTACGAAGTTTGAAGAAATGGGGTAATGATGTCTTGCACTTTGATGTGAACAGTGAAAAAAGAAAGCAAAGGAAGATCAAAGAGATAGTTCTGAGACTTCAGCCTTATTGAATCTTTTGGAATAAGTAACATGAAAAGTTAGGTTTGACTTCTTCATTTTGAGTCTAAAAATTAGAATGGTTGTCTCTGCCATTGTAAGATACAAGGGGAAAACGGAGATAAAGGGTGGAGGAGGAGAGGAGAAGAGGTAATTTAAACACAATCTGAATTTGGGGGTGTGTGGGATGTCATGCAGAAATGCTGCGAACATAATCATCTTTATCATCTGAAGACTTATTAAGAATCAAAATTAAAATTAGAATTTGAGAGTTTCAATAGGGAGGCTAAGAATAAAGGCAGAGACTCAGATTAGTTGTAAGAAATATATAGGTAAAAAAATCCCAAAGTCAAAGATTCACAATTAAGGAAGATTATAAACAATGGATAATTAGGAAGAGTAGAAAAAGGAAGAGAAAAGAAGATAATAAGGGTTCAATTACTGTGCCATTTTGTATGCTAATTTTCATATTTTTGTGACATATAAATTTTGTTACTCTGTTTCTGCTAAAATTTCCTAGAAAAAATATATGCTGCATCAAATTTAAGTTTTGTTCTCCTGTGTTTATATTTAGTGGGTGCTTGATAAAGTGTTGGAAAGGCAACTGGTCATGGGCCCTGGGCATTCCCGAACATTCTTGGGAAAATTTTTTGCTCTATTGTCCTTACCAACTTAGCAGTAGGTTTAGTAAATGAGGCTAGAAGGTCTCCAGAAATTAGACCGTCTCCCTTTGGCTCTTAACTAGGTAATGATTAAGACAAAATATGGTCAAATGGACCTATTTTGAAGATTTGAGATTCCACCCTGATCTTTCTACATGATATGTGTGGATATAAGTAGGGGCTGATTGGGACATAAAGGTGAAGTTATACCTTCTGCACTGGGACACATAAATTTGTAGTGATAGAGAAGAAGCAAAAACTTTAGCGTTTGGGAAATGAACATATTAGACCTTAGGAGGTTCAGGAAGTGGGTGAGGGCTATTAAGTTTTGCTTTGTTCCGTAAATCTGGGACCACCATCTGAATCAGGGAGCAATTGAGGCTGGCAATCTGATTTGCTGTTAGGTTTGTCATCTCTGTTCAAAGGCTATAAAAACAGAAAAACTCATATGGACATGACTAGCCCTGTGCTATGCTGCTCTGGTTGATGCCCTCTATGGTACCCCAAAGTGAGTGTATTCAGACACACAGACTACCACACTTTTGTTTCTATATAAGTGATAAAATTTCATATACTTTTTATGTCCGAGTAACCTTGTCATAAATGGTGGTTGCAGGTTCAAATATTCAATGACTGTGTCATGTGATTTATACGGATCGATGAGATTCATATAAGAGCAGGCTTGCTTTTGCTCACTGACAAAGCAGTAAATCTGCCAAGTTCAGTGGTTCCTTCAGATAATACAGCAGACTGATATGCAGGCATCTATGATGAACCCTTTACCCATCATGGCTTAAGGGGAGCATAGGAACCAGCACAAACCAATATAAATTTCTGGCTACTGTTCTTCCTGTCAGTTATAATATAAGTCCTGTTTCATCCACCTAGGAGTCTGTGTCTTCTGCCAGACTACACAAAACGGTAATAGGATAACTGCTTAACTTGTAAGTAGGGTAAAATACCAAACTCGTCACAGTTCTTGACAAAAAAAAAAGTGTCTTCTCTACTGCTTCGTGATAGAAAAATTCATCATTGGCAGAAAACTCCAGTAATATGTAGCTAGGATTATAAATTACAGAATACAAATTTTTGTATCTGACTACTGATTTTAGACTTTTGTAATTTAGATAAATCGCATAACCTCCTGATCCCTTATCTTCCTCCTCATATTTGTTATATGTAGATAATAACAAAGATACATTTGCAAGTTTAAGTTTAAGTGCTTTGGCATGTTTGGATTTAAAACAGCTTTATATATGAAAATAGGGAGCAAAGTTTTCACATGATAGAATTTTGAAGTCTTTTATTTCTTTATGTCTTCATCCTCCTCTGCACATTTTTATGAACTTTATAGATCTTAGAGATAACCGGAAGGGAAATATCTTCAAGATCAGCATACTAATTTTCAGAGAAATATTGGTGAAAACTATAATAATCTACCACATACATGTTGAATTTTGTAAACCAAGTACCTCCCTGATGAAAAACACTTTTACACTTAGCTAACTACAGACTTAGTGGTGACATTGCCCATGGCATTCCTTAATATAAGAACTAGAGGTATGATAGGGATAATTGGCTTCACTTTCTCTCTTTGACCTAACCTGCTAGCAACCTCTTTCTTTCCTTCTTTCCTTCCTTCCTTTCTTCCTTCCTTCCTTCCTTCCTTCCTTCCTTCCTTCCTTCCTTCCTTCCTTCCTTCCTTCCTTCCTTCCTTCTTTCCTTTTTCTTCCTTCCTTTCTCCCTCCCTCCCTCCCTCTCTTCTTTCTTTCCTTCCTTCCTTCCTTTCTTCTTTCTTTCTTTCTTTCTTTCTTTCTTTCTTTCTTTCTTTCTTTCTTTCTTTCTTTCTTTCTTTCTTTCTTTCTTTCTCTTTTCTTTTCTTTTTTTCTTTTTTCTTTTCTTTTCTCTTTTCTTTCTTTCTTTCTCTTTCTTTCTTTCTTTCTTTNNTTCTTTTCTCTTTTCTTTCTTTCTTTCTCTTTCTTTCTTTCTTTCTTTCTTTCTTTCTTTCTTTCTTTCTTTCTTTCTTTCTTTCTTTCTTTCTTTCTTCTTTCTCTCTCTCTTTGTTTCCCTTTCTTTCTTTCTCTCACTCTCTCTTTCCCTCCCCTTCCCTTCCCTTCCCTTTCCTTTCCTTTTTTTCTTTTTTGCTAAAACTTACCAGTCACATCTTCCAGAGAACCAGCATGCAAACAAATTTGGATGAATGATTTCAATCACTGGGAAGATCTCTGAATTTTAAAAATCTTAGTTTTAATTCCATTTAGAAATCGAAGGCAGAAGAATCATGTTTGAGTTCTAAGGACAATAATTTGACTTCTTTGGATTGAATAATTTGTATCTTTTTATGGTAATTCTTTATCATTTTCATGGTAAACAATCAGATTAATATAGGATTAAGCACTTCATAAAATACAAAATGTTCTATTTCCCTAGAGCATATGTATTTTCTAGACTGCCATAAAAAAGTAACACAATCTTGGTTGCTTAAAACAACAGAAATTTATTATCTCACAGTTTTCAATTCCAAAACTCTAAAATTGAGGTATTGACTGGGACATGCTCCATCTGAAGCCTCTTGGGGAGAATCTTTCTTTGCTTTTCTCAGTTTCTGTAAGTTACCCCAAATATCCTTTAGATTGTGGCAGCATAACTCTAATCTCTCCCTCTATTCACATTGCATTCACCCCTCATGTCTCTGTCCTCTTCTTATAAGGATACCAGTCGCATTGAATTAAGGCACTATCCCACTTTGGTATGACCTAATGTTAATTTAATTTCATCTGCAATGACCCTATTTATTAAAAAAAAAAAAATGCCACATTCTGAAGTACCAGGTATTAGGATGTTAACATATATTTTTGGGGTATACAATTCAACCCATAACAGCACACCTCTGTCCCCACAAAATCCAAGTTATTTCCATATAAAAATATATTTACTCTATACCAACATCCCCCAAAGTCTTAATCATTCCAACTGAAATTTTGAGTGAAAACTCTCACTTAAGCAATATCAACTCAAAATCCCAAATGTCGTCATTTAAATCAGTTATAGGTGACTCAGGGTATGACTCATTTGGGGGCAAATTTCTCTTAATCTGTAAACTTGTAAAATTAGAAAACAAGTTATCTTCTTCTGAAATACAATAGTGGGGTGTGCATATAATAGATAAGAAGATAAAGTGGTACAGCCACTTTGGAAAACAGCTTGGGAGTTCCACAAAAGGTTAAACATGGAATTATCAGATGAAATAACAATTCTACTCCGAGATATATATCCAAGAGAAAAGTTTTGTACACACAAAAATTTGTATGCAAATATTCATAATGGCATTATTCATAATAGCCAAAGAGTAGAAACAAGCCAAACATCCATTAACTGATAAATGGATAAAGGTGACACATCCATGCAGTAGAAGATTATCCAGAAATAAAAAGAAATAAAGTATACATGCTACAGAATGAATGACCATAAAATCATTATGCTAAGTAGAAGAAGCTAGTTACGAAAGAAAACAAATTGTATGATTCTGTTTATATGAAATGTCCAGAAAATGGAACTCTCTGGAGACAGAAAGGAAATCAGTGGTTGCCAGAGGCTAGAGGAAGAGGGATGACCAGGACTGAGTGCTAATGGGTTATGGAGTTTCTTTTGGGGGTGATAAAATACTTAACATTAGATACTGGTGATGGTTGCACAACTCTGTGTATTTGCTAAAAGATAATACAGAGGTGAATTTTATGGTATGTGAATTATATTTCAATACAGTTATTATATATATTTTTAAAAAAGAACCATATACCAGGTGCTTGATTTTCTTTCTTTTAAAGTGCCACCCAATGGAAGGATTGAAGCATAGAAAAATGCCCTTAAATTTTACAACCCAGTCATTTACTGTTTCTTGGGTTTGGAAATGGGAGTGGAGCAGTGAAACAAGGGGAAGAGACATAGAGAATAATCTTTTACGTCTCATAAGCAGCAATGGAAAGAACACGTGACTTCTGTATTCAGACAACGAATTCTTGTGTACATTGAGATCCCAATTGACTTTCTAGTGTGGTGGTGTGGCATACAATTAACTTCTCTGTGCTCATATTGCATTTATAAAAAGTCTGCAATAGCACGATTCTTAAAAAATTATGTCTCCACAGGCTTACTAGTAATGATACTTCTTTGGGTATTTCATTTTAAGAACTTGAACTCATTAGTGACTATCTCTTTTACTTCCTTTTACTTGCGTACCTAGCACCAGGTTGGAGGGGATAAATGACCTTCAAAACAAGTAAAAAAAAAAAAAAAAAACATTTGTTTTTTCTGATTGAGTTCAATACAGAGTAGACATATGCAAAATACAACAATGAGTCTATTTCCGAGTTTCCGCGGCCTAAAATGATTCTTACAGATCCTTCGCCATTAATTTTCTAGCGAGTTTCTTTTGAGTTTAATTTGACTTTAATTATGTGTTTTTGTTTTCTCTTGCTGTGGCGAGGTACATTATTTATCCCTTGACTATTACCAATAGCTTACAGAAAGGAAAGCTTGATTTGCTGTAATGATCATTAATAATTGCAAAGATAAAGTGGGATAAAATCAAGACCATTAGAGTAAAATGGAACAAGATATGTGGCTAGGCTCTGAGCTTTTTAAAGAGATTTAAAACTGATGGTTAAAAAAATTAGCATCAAAAATATTAATCCCCTAATTGAGAATGTGTGGGAAACAACTTCCCCACTAATAAAAGCAATTAAATTGATCTAGGCAGATTAGTCATGTATTGCTGCAGAATTATAGTAACATCCACAAAAGTCATAGTGGGTAGAGGTTATGCAGTACTGATTTATGTGCCAAGTGCTGTTATGTGGCTTTTATATATATTAATATTAACTCATTTGAAAGTTCTAAATAGATGTTTATTTTTGCACATATTTATCATTAATCTAAAAGATTTGCCAGCTCTTCTTTATCCCTTTCTTCTTCATCCTCATTTTAAACTGGAAATCAAATTCTCACTGATTGAAGAATGTTTCTAAAATGTTGGATAATTGCATGAACTCTGTATTTATAAAATCAATAGGTTCTTTTTGGCCAAGTTTACTGATTTTCCTCTAGTATATTTTCTCCCACATAAATGAAATTTCTAAAATTAACTAAGTCCATGGCCACCCAGAAAAAAAATCTACATTTCTTAGCTTCTCTTGTAATTATGCATGACCATGTTACTAACTTTCGGCCGATGAAATGTAAATAGAAAGAGTATGCGACAATAATTAACATAAAAAATTATAACAATCATAGTGACTTAAAAGAGCAGACATTGATTCTTACAGTTCTGGAAGTCACAAGTCTGGAATGGGTGGCACTGGGTTAAAATCAAGGTGTCACCAGGGCTACATGCCTTCTAAAGTTTCCGGGATAGAAATTGTTTCCTTGTCTTTCCTCACTTGTAGAGGTCTCCTGCATTCCTTAACTCATAGCCTTCATTCATCTTCAAAGCCATGAGGCAGCATATTGTCTTCAGAACTCTATGCCTCTGACACTGATTCTCCAGGCTCCCACTTCCACTTATATGATGCCTTGAGATTGCATTAAACTCACATGGGTAATCCAGAACACCATCCTCAAATTAAGGTTACCTGATCAGCAATCATAATTTGCAACTTTCATTCTCCCTTGTCATAGAACATAGCAAAGTCACAGGTTCTGGAGATTGAAATGTAGACATCTTTGAAGGTGGGGCATTATTCTGCCTACTACAGAATTTTCAACATGCGTCCTTAAAATAAGTGGATGTTTCTGCCTTCCCCATTGTTGGAATGCAAAATTTGATGGTTGAAACTGGACTGTGGTGTTAACTAACTTGGGAATGAGGTCATTTATGGCACAGCTCAACACCAGCAGCAATCAGAATCATAGTGGCAGTCAATTGCAAAAATGAGTATACATTTTTCATCTCCTCTTGCAATGTGACATTATAACTCTTGCCTTCAGGAACTGGAGTCTTTCTACACTCCTTGAACATGTGCTGACTTGTTCCTTGCTCTGGCCAATGTAAAACTGATGCAAACGTAGATTTGGAAAAATGTTGGTACACCAGAACTTGCTATGTAAAAAAGCTCATGCTAGAGGATGTGAGAACACATCGATAGAAGGCCCAGTTATTCTACCTTTCTCGGGCGAGGTCATGCTAAATAAACTAGTCTCAGTGGACCTACTAGCTGACCATATATCCCAGCCTACAGATCAGCCAAGCTCATCCCAAACTGCCCAAACTGCAGAGTCAAAGAAAGTAAACAAGATACATGGTTGATATTTTAAGATATTTTAAGATATTTTAAGACACTAGTATTTAGACAATTGTTGCATAGAAAAAGCTAGCTGGTAACAAGCTAACACATATACAGTTTACCCAGTGCTTGGAAATGTTCTGAGTTCTGAGTTCCTTATATGTATTAACTTGCTTAATTCTCACAACAATCTTATGAGATGTTTATTATCTCAATTGTAGAGGTGAGAAAACTGAAGCACACAGAGATAGAGTTATATTACTATAGGTTATATATTAAGCGGTGAAAGGAAACCTGAACCCAGGCAGTATGGCACCAGATACCATAATCTCATCCGCCCTTTGATACGAGGACCTTAGATGCAACACTGTGAGGAGTCCAACACTATCCACTGGAATATTATGTTTTAATCACTTTTATTGTGCATATTCTGCTACTTGGCCAAACCTAATCTTGATTAATGCAGACTTTGGTATCTCACTTATGGTGCCATAAGTAACAAAACCTAAACCTATGACATTGGATTAGAAGAATTTGTCATATGTTAGGCAAGAAGGATCAGACATTAAAAGGTAATAACATGTACTATTCAGTAACAAAATATTTGGCAGAAATTATGTACTGCTGTTTGTTCAAAGGCAGATCACACACTAAAAGAGGCTACAGCATTAGAGCAAATGATAGGAAATTTTCAAAGTGTAGGTATTTATTGAATATTCCTAGATGCTTAAGAGAGAGCAATACTTAGCCTAGAATTTGCCAGTCCAAAAGTAGAGTTGACAAAGATTATCATTCTGCCTAGAAAAACAAACTGGGCAATTTTCATTGATGAAAGCCCAATAATTTGGTAACTCTGTAGATTAAGAAACAAATATACTCATGCTCCAAACCAAAGCCATCATTGATGGTAGCTCTCACACATGGACTTGAACATAAAACTATTCCCCTAAGCCTATTTCAAACACATTTTACTCTCTGTAGAAAAGATCAGATTAAATTGGTTCCTTTTCCACCCAAGGCTATTGTTTCAGATATTTTTAAGTAGTTTAAAATGAGGAAAAGGATGATAAATAAAAGTCTTTAAGGCTAAAATAATATTTATCATCAAAATATTTGGCTGCAATTGCTTGCGCATGGAATGTTCTAGAAGAAATTAACTGGAAACCGATTAAGTTTTGAGGGAAATTATACTGTCAAAACCACACACTCTGACTGATAGACCTTGTAATTTCTTATATGCTAAAGAAACTACAGGCCCGATCATGGGCTGGCAGAAAGCCTGCTATGAAAGCTGAGACACCTTCAGGTGCGTTGCACTCTCCATTGCTAAACTCAATGATAGAACCTATTGGGGATGATTTGTCATGGAAGGAAGATTTTTTTCTATCCTTGCCTCGTAAGATTGAATAAAAGTTATAGTCACTGATTGCTGTTTATTTTCTATCATTCATTGTCATTTCATTATATTTATCCTGTTTCCATACCAGTTGGGTGGGAATTGAATATTCAGAAGATTTTAAATTGTGATATGGCTTATAGGTCACTAGACTATTGTGATATATATGTAGCATATCCTTAAGACATTTTGGACTACAAACTGGAAGTAGTAATTACATAGTTCTCTGAGGTGTTTCTCATAGAAAGCAATGACTCTGTTTTATATGTGAGAAGAAGAATACTTGAGACTTTTCAGGGTGCAGAATGTTGTTTTATAAAATTAAGTTCCTTCTTGTTTCTAAGCAATAGTGTTTCGACCACCCAGAGCATTTATTTGAGATTTCCCATCTCTTCTCTTACACTCATATGTGGTCCTTGACATCATTGGCTAATGAGATATAAGAGCATGGGCAATTTTTAAAAGGCATGTTTAAATGGAAAAAACCATATCTTTCTATTTTACACTTCTCTCTCCTGCTGGCAGAACAGAGTTGGAGCTGGAAGCATCATCTTCAACTATGAAATGAACTGTGGCCTGGGACCCATGCATGACAGGGCCTCAAGTTACAAGGAGCCTGGGTCCTGGAGTGACAATAGCCTGGCATTGTTCACTATACTTCTACTTTTAAACTACTCATCGCATATGGATAAATCTAACCCTAATTAATAAAAAAAAACATGATTTCTGAAATCATGACATACATGCACACATGCTATATACACCAACACACACACATATTGCCTCCAATAAAGTCTAGTAAGGGCCCTCAATTTGGTATAAATTAATAAATGCTCTTTGAAAAATTCTTATATTTTGGCCAGGTATGCGGTGGCTCATGCCTGTAATCCCAGTGCTTTGGGAGGCCAAGGCGGGTGGATCATCTGAGGTCAGGAGTTCGAGACCAGCCTGGCCAACATGGTAAAACCCAGTCTCTACTACAAAAGTTAGCTGTGCATGGTGGCGGGCACCTGTAATCCCAGCTAGTCAGGAGGCTGAGGCAGGATAATTGCTTGAACCTGGGAGGCAGAGATGCAGTGAGCCAAGATCGTGCCATTGCACTCCAGCCTGGTCGAGAGAGCGAGACTCTGTCTCATAAAGAAAAAAAAAAAAAAAAAAAAAATTCCTGCAGTTTTACATGATACTGCAGGAGAAGAAGGAGATAAAAGATATGGAGATGTGCATAACTATTATGACTCAGTGAGGGGACAGAATAGTCAAATGTAAACTACCAAAATCTACTAGGTCAGAGATATTGATTGAGTACCTACTATGATGTAACAGGGATAATAGTTACAAAAAATATAGATAGCAGTAAAGAAACCACTGAAAAATCTCTGCCATTATGAAACTTTCATTCTAGTGAGGAACACAGCAATAAATATAATAAATACTCTATTTTAATAATTCTCAATCTATATTTTATATATTCTGAAATCATAATGCATCTATGGCATCGGTCAGTTGACAACACATTTTTCACAGTACTACATAAAATAATGTTGCCACTTACAACTGATAGTGTCTTCAGTATAAAATACAGTAATTTAAATACATAATAGTAGAGATTTAAAGACTAAATATTTAAACCAAACCGTCATCATATAGCCAATAATTACATAGTTTTCCATTTGTTATATACTATTGAGTGCTGAGAAAAAATACAAAGCAGTGAGGGATTTGTTACATTTGGAGATGTTGCAATTGTATATAGAAAAGGAAAACATCTCCATAATAACATATGGTTTTGTGTAGATTGAATGAAGTGGAAGAGTGAACCATGAGGATTCCTAAGGGAAGATCATTTAAGCATAAAGGAACAGCACACACAAATAATCCAGGCCGCAATCACACCTGGCTTGTTCAGACACAAAAGAAATAAAGTGGTCAGTGTTCCTCAAGCAGAAAGAAGAAGGAAAACTGTTAGAAACAGAGGTAGAGCAGTAATTGAGGGTCTGCTCATACAAAGTCTCATAAGCCATAGTAATGACTTGGGGTTTGTTGCTTCTGTTTCTCAGTTGGTCATTTCATATTTGCTTTAAAATACTCTTGATCAGATTAACTACTGCCTTGAAGAATGGTATAGAGAAAGGTATGTGAGAATTTAAAATATCTTGGTTGCTTGTTAGTGCTCGGGATAGAGAAACAAAAACAGTTTCCTCTCTTTTACCAACTGGGATATACAAAAGATTTAATCTTTATATAATTCAGTTTTCACATTGTGAACTTGGGGAATGTCAGAAAGCCTTAATAGTTGAGAATATTATTAATGATAAGCCTTCGATAGCCTAAGAGATGTTCACTGGAATTCATTGTCAGGAAGATGCAAAAGGCATAGATGGATATAAGGACACCTAAGGAAAACAATTAAGAGATATTCAGAGATACAGTATTGTACTCTTGTCTCTGATATAGCATTGAAATTCAGCTTCCTAATAGAATATTTGGCTAAAATGTGTATTTTTAAATGAAAATTTGATTTGTGTATCACCTTTCATATTTCTTCCAAGGCAACAGAGAAAGTTGAAGAGTATATGACTTCAACATTAGAAAGTTTCCAGCTCTGCCCATTCTCTGAGTTACCTAAGTATAAATTAAGCAGAAGATTTTCACCAAGAAATCCTAGATCATGTCATCTGACTGTTATGAGGGCTGTGATTAAGACATTTCTAACTTCATGTTCCATTTCTTTTCATATTAGTAAGGAGTTTAAGAATAATTATCTGGCCCTTTTGCATTAATATATATTTAAATATCCCAGCTGTACTATAATTATTAAAACTAATAATGATAATGATTCTTAGTACTATTATTAAGTAAATAACAGAATCTTTTCCCAATAAAGAAAAGTCAAGCCATACAGGATGCAGACTCTAGTCATTTTCTTTTTTCTTTGCATGTGACATTCAGATTTCTCTTTTTGTGCAAGGAAGTCAGATAAACTATGTGCCATTCTTTAGTTTATATTTGTATGGTTTCAGTTTATATAATATAAATCCAAAGACAAAGACATTCATGCTTATGAAAATTAGCCAAAATGTGAATTCTATCATGAGGTATTAGTGTATTCTTCCTCTTATATAAGTTATTGTCTTTTTTCTCTCTAAGCTTGCCTATTCATTCCTTTATCTGACAGAGTCAGAGAATTAGTGTCATGATTCAGTCCTTCAGTTACAAGAAAAATAATTTTTTCATATTAACTTCAAAAGAGGCAAAAAGTCTATCTAAAGAGTATATGATATTGAATTTTCCCCTTTTATATATAATATAATGGGTTGCTTGTTGTTTTTTAGAAGGAAGTCTAGCTTTTTAATCATTCAAACATCAATTGACTTTTGAAGTGAGATGTTGATCAAAGAGATCGGCCTAACTAAATGCAAGCTGCGTAGCTCAGACTTATTTTTGCCTCATTTTCTTTCCTTCCTTCTTTCTTCACACTTCTATCCATTTACTTACTCATGATCCAATAATCATAATGTAGCATTTAAAAAGAATTAATAGAACTATAATTTTATGTGATTATATATGCCCAATTACACTTTAAATCCACTGTTGCTTGGTTTCTTATGAGTGCTTATAAGATAATGGTATCCATAATCCAAGTTTATAATTATTACTAATTCTATCAGTGAGCTACTTTTTAAAATGTAATAAAAGTAATGCCTTTCTACAACTGGAGAGGAGACCAATAGTTGGTCTAAAATATAAGAAAAAAAAGTAGGAATTGTAATAACTATCCATGAAAATGTAAACTTTCTACTTACTATTGAAATTAAAATGCACTTTAATTTTTTAAAAGAGCAAATATATACAGAAGAAATATAAGTTATGGCAATTTGAAAATCATGTTCAATATACGGTTACAAGCAGCATGTGATAGTTTCTATAATTGGTGGCTCCATTTTGTGAGTTTTACTGTTTTGAAGTATCAGTTGAATTAACTAAAGACATTTTGATAGTTCCCCATAAAGTCTAAAGTCATAATTGGATTTTATGGAGCATTCTGAATGCTAACAGAAAAACAGAAAATGCAAATGGTTTTTAAGCAGATATTAAAAGAAGTACTGATGCAATGCGACTGCACGTATTTTGTAGTATCACACTTAATTGTAAGCAAAAATTATACAGGACTTGTGGGAAAACATCATTGATTACTTGTGCTATTCTAAGACAGCACTTAAAATATTAAGCTCTCAAAATATAACAGCATACTTTAAAAAATGCATTTTGGACTCCAATTTTTTTTTTATACATAATGAATTCCTGATACCCAGAAGTTTGAAAAACTGATCCCCTTCCCCTGACCTTCTGATTATTCCTTATCCTTTCCTGATGTTTATTACATAATGGGCTCTTTCTAAAAAGGTATGCATTCTCCTATACACACATCAAATAAATGTGCTATGCGGAGATCTCATGTGCTTCATGAGGAAATCATCGCAGGAGTCGTCCAGCAAACATTTTGTTAATTATCAAAACTTAGATGGCCTAACCTTTGCTACATAACAATAGAAGTTTTTGTTCCATGGATCTGAGTTCAAAATGATATATTTTGCGTTAATTCACATATAAAATAGAACTTTATTCTCATCTGAGCTATTATAATTTCAATCTACAAACATCAACCCAAACCACCAGAAAAAAAAATGAACAATATAACGGATACCTGCTAATATTTCCATAAAATATGTGGGACTTGTTAAAAATTAAAATTATGGTAAAACACCAAGTTTATTTTTAACACAATGGCCAGGTAAACATTAATTTTATATTCATGCAAGTAACATTAATTGTGCATTCACTCTGTATAAAATATTAGGGTGGCAATTAGGATCAATGAATGGAGAAAGACAAATGACAAAGTTTAATAAATCAAGATTTTTGCCTATTAAATACCTTACAGTAGAGTTGATAAAAAGGACATGTACATTATGGACCAGACAGAGTGGTAAGGAAGTTTGACTTGGGGCTGACAATGTCTAGGAGTGACTTTTAGTTTAATTTTTTTTATTCAGTTGATCTTTAGTTGATATTTAGCTGACTTTTAGTCGATATTTATTGATATTTAGCTAATTTCTAGTTGATATTTATCATTTACTTTGTGCCTAAAGTTGTGCTAAGTTTTAGGTTAAGTATATGAAATTGCCAATATCCAACTGCTTTAGATAAATTAAAATAGAAATATGTCTCTTGAAAATAGAGCACAGTTATATCTGACTACACATTTATTTCATTGTGGTATTAAGATTTAATGAAAGAGATAGTCAGGAACACATTTTTATCTATACACATCTGTGCTTCTTTATATAAAACACATTTTTCTTTGCAGGGACTAAATTTATAAACTTTATTCCTCAGTATATATAATTCCAGGCTTAAAACATCTCATTTGTTTCCAATTATCTCAAGGACTATTACAAATTTATCTAAAACTAATTTTAATACATTTTGCTATTAAAAAGCAGGTGATGTGGTCTTTTAGAAAGTAGGCACTAGTATCATGAAATGATAGCCATCAAAAAAGTGGGGAGCCGATTGATGAAGAATGCTTCAGTCAAAAGAATAGCATGAGAAAAGGCCAAGTGGGTGGGGGAAAGAATGACAAGTCTAAAGAACTAAAAGTAATTTTAATCAAAATGCCATAAAATTGAAAGGTGAGACTTAATCCCAAATACATAAGCAAGAGAAGATTATGAAAAACCTTGAACATTATATTGGAAAATTAACCTCAATATAACGAAACAAACATGAATCTGTTTGGGGGGAAAAGAGCACTGGCTGTGATAGACACCATGGAGCACAAAGAGGAACTGCTCAACTTGACCTCTGTTACTGGCAATGATGTGAGAACAGGAACAAAATCATAGAGGTTATAAGTGACAACTATAGGTTAGACACTAAGTGTGTGAAATTATAGTGTAGAATATTTTAAATCTTAGCAGTTGACAGGTTGGAATAGCATTAAAATAGCATGAATATACGCATTAAGGAAGATTTTCTCCAATGATGCACTATTATTCGTTCACTATTATTCTCATTCTGTGCCACTTCACTCCAGCCTGGGAGACAGAGTGAGGCTCTATCTCAAAACAAACAAAAAAACCTTGGAATATTGAGAAGGGTTAAACACATAGCAGAGCATGAAAAATGTTTGCTGAAAGGAAATGAAACATATTTACTAGCAAATGTACTGTGAAAGTTGTATGGTGTATCCATGAAGGTAAATGAGGACATGGCATACTCTTAATGTTAGTCCTTCCCTGGATCCACTTCTTTGAATGAATGGATGCATGGGATGGACAACTGTTAGAAAGGGAAACAAAAGAGAAGTCAGATACTTTAAAGTTTTGATGACTTGGCAAAGCATCAAATAGTAAAAAGAAGTCAAGATGGGGATGTGATTTAGGGCAAATATATTTTATTTTGCATGTTTAGTTTATACACTTACATCTATTGTGCATGGAAGTTACTGGTAACAATTTTAAGTGTAATTCTTCCTTCTTTCAACCGTCAGATATCAACACCTGCCATTTTATGAGGTGTTGTCATATTTCAGGCAGCATACGAAGAGCCTTATGTAACATCTTATACTTTATAATTTAAAAATGCTGCTAAGCATGTATCATAATACCAATTTTAAAATGTAAAAAAAAGTCAATGTAACGTTTCATTTACATAACTGAGTGAAAAGTTCATGATTTCAACTTACATATATCAGATGCCGAAACCCATGATCTCAGTAAGCTTATTGTCACTACATAATTTATTAAGTAATTCCTCTTTGCAGGCATTACACAATTAACTGTAAATGCAAAAACAAAAGATAAAATATGACATCAGTATCTGCCATTGATCAGGAGTAAAGGAACCAGAGAAATATAAAGATAATTCTTGTATATTATGATAAAATTGTATAAATAAGCCAATAGAAAAATGTTAGAACACTTCAACAAGAATGTATACAAATGTCAAACAAACATATGCAAAAGTGTTTGGTTTTATTAGTAATGAGAGAAATGCAAACTAAAAGCACACTATTTATTTAGATAAAACTACCCAACAAGGAATGAAAACATAAGTATGAAAATTGTGGAAAGAGGGGAACTATCATACAGTGCTGATATGAGTGAAAATTTGCAAACTCACTTTGGAAGACTGTTTGGCATTGCTGTCATAAACTAAGTCAGTGTATACTTTATGATTCAGTAATTCGAGGCCAATAATACAGGCAACAGAAATTGGTATCCACTTACACTAAGAATACTTGACAAGAATATTAATATCTGCTTTACTCATAAGAGCTATAGACTGAAAATAGCCCAGAGTTTCATCAAGAGTAGAATGGGTAAGGAAGCATAGATACATTTGTGTAATGAAATAGTATACAGCAACAAATGAACAAACTTTGAAAAATTTAATGCTATTCACCACAAAAAGGAAGAATCTCACAAACATAATATTGCTGAAAGTAACTATTCAATAAGTAAATAAATTATTATGTTTAATGTTACTTACTTACATATAATTATTTTTTTAAAAAACAAAGAAGTGATGAACAAAATAATGCAGGATGGTGTTATATTTGTAGAAGTCATTAGTAGATAGCCAGCAGGGGCTTCTCAGTTACTGGCAATATTCAGCACTTTGCCTTTGTTTGTGGCTATGTTAATATCCATGAGATGCACATTGTTTTGTACCCACTTGTGTATGTGTGTTCTAGATCATAAACAAGGATAAAAGTATAGATTTTGAACTGAAGACGACATAGTTGAGGAAGTAAATATCAGCTCTTAACCTTAGTGATATAACAGGCTCAGAAAATTTGTCAATCAGTTTGTAGAGACTGGTAAATGTTTCTCAAAAACGTTTCTAGTATATTCACCATAAACTAAAAAGAAAGAATCAAAAGAACTGAGGCAGTAAAAAGGGAACTAGATCAAGTAAGACAACTAGAGGATCTAGTTCACAGCATTTTTTGATGTTCTCTAACTTGACATTTTGTTTTCCCGTAAAAGCATCTGTAAAGGCTGTAATAAGAAAGGCTTTGTCCATGGGCTTTAGTTTTGTTAATAGTTGAAAATAAATGTACCTTAGATGCTCTTGTTTTATTAGCATATTCTCAGAGATCTGAGGAGTGCACAGGCTGAAACTGGGACATGGAACCACGGGACAAGCATTCACAGACCAGAACCAGAATTTATCATGACTTCAGAACAAGGTGTTAATTAATTGGCCAAAAAAACAAAACAAAAAGAAAAACACCACTTATAAGCAATCTAAGGCACAAATGGCACTGTCTGTGCAGAGGTTCTCAGGTACATTGACAAAGCTGAAATTTATTTTCTGTATGTAAATGAAGCTGTTATCCCTAGGGATAATCTTTATGAAAAAGATACTCTGCATTTCAGCCTAAACTTGTTTATTTTTTGTTTGTTGGCAGAATTTCTCATATTAATTCATCCTTTTATTCCTGATATAAATCTTGATTAAACACAGTATGTTATTTCTCATGTCAATTGCTGTATTTTATTTTCTAATGGTTAATATAATACATTTGATTTCTATTCATGAGTGAGATTAATTTACAGTTCCATTTTTACATTACCAATATCAATTTTTTGAAGAATTATTCTTTATCAAATAATTTAACAAATCTTCACATTTTTCTATGGCTTTACATATTTTAAATATCATTTATATTTCCAATTCAAAAGATTAGATACAATTAATATGTGAAACTATCTATGGTAATTGGTGTATTTGAATCTTCCACTAACTCTATTGTCAATTTTGGACATTATTATTGACCATTTTGCCAATTCAGATTATTTGGACAGAAAATTTGTTCATTCACTCTAGGCATGCAATTTTTTTAATTAATAGATTTTTCTAGAATAGTCTTAGTCTTATAGAAAAATTGAGTAGAATATACAGAGTTCCCATATACTCTATCTGCCATCCCTGACTTCCCCTACTCAGAGTTTTCTGTTTCATTAATATCTTGCATTGGTGTGGTGCATTTGTTATAATTGATGAGCCTATATTGTTATATAATTATCTAAAGGTTGATAGTTTACATTAGGGTTTATTCTTTGTGGTATACAGTCTATGGGCTTTAACAAATGTTTAATGACATGAATTCACCATCAAAGTATTGTACACAAAAGTTGCACTGTCTTTAAATTCTTCTTTGGTCCACCTATTCATTTCTTTATCCTTTTCCCCACTCTAAAACCATAGTAATCACTGATGTTTTTACTATCTCTATAGTTTTGACTTTTCTGGAATGTCAAATGCAGTCTTACATCACTTAACAACGATGATGTTTCTGAGAAATGCATCATTACGTGATTTCACCATTGTGTGAACATCATAGAGTGTACTTAAAACAAACCTAGATGGTACAGCGTACCTATCACCTACCTAGGCTGTATGGGATAGCCTATTTCTTTTAGGCTACAAACCTGTACATGTTACTATACTACATACTGGAGTCAATTGTAATGTAATGGCATTTGTGTATCTAAACATATCTAGGCATAGAAAATGTACAGTATAAAAGATTAAAAATGGTACACCTGTATAGGGTACTTACATGAATGGAATTCAAAGAGCTGGAGGTTGCTCTGGGTAATGGTAAGTGAATGTGAAGTCCTAGGACATTGTCCTACATTGCTATAGGCTTTATAAACACTGTACACTTAAGCTACACTAAATTTATTTTTAAAAATTATTTGTCTTTCCTCAATAATAAATTAGCCTTAACTTACTCCGATTTTTTACTTTATTAACTTTTAAAACTTTTTCACTCTGTACTAACACTTACCTTAAGACACACATACAGCTGTACAAATTGTTTTCTTTCCTTTCTTTCTTTGCTCTTTCTTTCTTTCTTTCTTTCTTTCTTTCTTTCTTTCTTTCTTTCTTTCTTTCTTTCTTTCTTTCTTTCTTTCTTTCTTTCTTTCTTTCTTTCTTTCTAGACAGAGTCTTGCTCTGTTGCTAGGCTGGAGTGCAGTGGCATAATCTCAGCTCACTGCAACCTCTGCCTCCCAGGTTCAAGTGATTCTCCTGCCTCAGCCTCCCAAGTAGCTGGGATTACAGGTGCACACCACCACGATCAGCTAATTTTTTTATTTTTATTTTTAGTAGAGTCAGGGTTTCACCATGTTGGCCAGAATGGTCTCGATCTCTTGACTTTGTGGTCTGCCCACCTTGGCCTCCCAAAGTGCTGGGATTACAGGGGTGAGCCACTGTACCCAGCTTGTTTTCTTTCTTTATGTCTTTATTCTATACATTATTTACTTTTAAAATTTTTGTGTTAAAAACTAAGACACTAATGCATATAGTAGTGTAAGCTTACACAGGGTCAAGATCATCAATAACAATGTTTTCCACTCATCATGTCTCACTGGAAGGTCTTCAGGGGCAATAACACGTCCCTCACAGAAGTTGTCATCTCCTATGACAGTAATAACTCTTCTGTAATACCTCCCAAAGGACATGCCTGAGGCTGTCTCAAAGTTAACTTTTATAAACCTATGTGTGTAGAAGAAATAGCAAAAATAATGTTTAAACTTATAGTATAATAAATATATGAATCAATAGCACAGTGTTTTGTTATCATTATCAAGTATTATGTACTAAACATAATTCTATGCACCATACTTTCATACAAGTAGCAACATAGTAGGTTAGTTTACACCAGCATCATCATAAGCACATGAGTAATATGTTGTGCTGCAACACAACTAAAGTTAGGACAACTAAAACATCACCAGGCAATAGGAATTTTTCAGCTCTGTTATAGTCTATGGAAACACAGTAATATATGCAGTCTGTTGTTGACAGAAATGTCATTATGCAGCACATGACTATAGTTAAAATCATACAATATGTAGCCTTTTTAGATTGGACTCTTTCACCTAGTATAGTAATAAGCATTTAAGTTTCCTCCATGTCTTTTTATGACTTGTTAGCTAATTTCTTAACACTGAATAATATTTCATTGTGGAGACATACCACAGTTTATTCTTTCACCTTTTGAAGGCATCTTGGTTGCTTCCAAATTTTGGCAATTATGTATGAGGATGCAAGATTTTGTGTGGGTCTAAGTTTTATACTCATTATGGTAAATACCAAAGAATGAAATTGCTGGAATGTATGATGAGTATGCTTAATTTTGTAAGAAAGCACCAAGCTGTCTTTTAGAGTGGTTGTGCAATTTTGCCTTACCACAGCAATGAATGAGAATTCCTGTTGCTCCACATCCTCACCAACATTTAACGTTTATTGTGTTTGGATTTTAGCCACTCTTAAGTGCTTAGTGGCATTTCATTGTATTAGTTTATGCTTTCCTAAGGACATGTGGTGTTGAACATATATACTTATTTGCCATCTGTAGCTCTTCCTTTGTGAGGTATCTGTTCAGGTCTTTTGCCCATTTTTTCTTTGAGTTCTCTGGCTTTTTTTATTGTTGAATTTTTGGAGTTCATTGTGCATTTTTGGATAACAGTTCTTTTTTATTATTATTATACTTTAAGTTCTAGGGTACGTGTGCATAACGTGCAGGTTTGTTACATAACGTGCAGGTTTGTTACATATATATACTTGTGCCATGTTGGTGTGCTGCACCCATCAACTCGTCAGCACCCATCAACTCGTCATTTACATCAGGTATAACTCCCAATGCAATCCCTCTCCCCTACCCCCTCCCCGTGATAGGCCCCCGTGTGTGATGTTCCCCTTCCCGAGTCCAAGTGATCTCATTGTTCAATTCCCACCTATGAGTGAGAACATGTGGTGTTTGGTTTTCTATTCTTGCGATAGTTTGCTGAGAATGATGGTTTCCAGCTGCATCCATGTCCCTACAAAGGACACAAACTCATCCTTTTTTATGGCTGCATAGTATTCCATGGTGTATATGTGCCACATTTTCTTAATCCAGTCTGTCACTGATGGACATTTGGGTTGATTCCAAGTCTTT
>NW_016807022.1:94127-141901 GCF_001698545.2 Rhinopithecus bieti
ATCTGCAAACAGGGACAATTTGAATTCTTCTTTTCTTAACTGAATACCCCTTATTTCTTTTTCTTGCCTGATTGCCCTAGCCAGGACTTCCAACACTATGTTGAATAGGAGTGGTGAGAGAGGGCATCCCTGTCTTGTGTCAGTTTTCAAAGGGAATTTTTCCAGTTTTTGCCCATTCAGTATGATATTGGCTGTGGGTTTGTCATAAATAGCTCTTATGATTTTGAGATACGTTCCATCAATACCGAATTTATTGAGAGTTTTTAGCATGAAGGGCTGTTGAATTTTGTCAAAGGCCTTTTCTGCATCTATTGAGATAATCATGTGGTTTTTGTCTTTGGTTCTGTTTATATGCTGGATTATGTTTAAACAGTTCTTTATCATATAAGTGTTTTGCAAAGATTTTCAGGCTTGTCCTTTCATTCTCTTAATAGTGTCTTTCACAGAGCAGAAGCTTTAACTTATAATTAAAATAAATGTAAACTTGTATTTTTAAATTTTAGTTTTTTAATTTAATTTTTTTGTTTACTTAAAAAACTTTTTTCTACAGTGTATACCTTTGGCATTTCATATTGCTGAAAATTGACCTGCTTTTGCCATTCCCTTGATTACTGAAGCATGCCTCTCTCCTTTTTTTACTTTTTTCCCTGACTGAATTCAGTTTTATGCATTAATTCACTCAATATGTATTTACTAATGATTCTATATACCAGGTGTGTCTCTGTGCCCTGAGAATAGAGTGGTAATCAAGACAAATGAGAAAAGTGTCCCTATAGAGATGATAATGATGTAAACTGGTTCAGTAACCCACTGTAAATAGAGATGATGTCCAAGAAACAGATCTCTGAATTATAAAATCTTAAGCTACATCCAGATTCTGAAAAATAAAGAACTGTTCATTTTGTAATTTCAGTTACCAAAATTCCAACTGCTGTAATGTGTATATCTCTGCTTTCTGGATAAGATTTTCAAAACTAGCTAAAGCCGAAAGGTAAACTATTCAATAAACTTTATGTATTGTTAAGACAACAGTTTCTAAGTGTATAAGGTATTCTTGTTACCAAAATTATTTTCAATTTACGTAACATAGTTTTCTTGGTCAGTAATACAGAAAACATTATTTAAATGTCTTTAATTAAACTACATGGGTTAATTTTGTAAAAAAAAATGTGGAAATTCCTAGGAATATAAATTATTTTTAAAGTAATTGGGATATAATGTAATTGTTAAAAAGAGATCTAAGTTTGACAGACTGTTTTTTTTACAGCACCTCATGACAGAGTAGGTTGACTAATTATCTGGTGAAGACACTCATCAATCTTTGAAATAGACTGGCTAGTAATGTAACTATAACTGTATCATTTCTCATCATTTTTCAAGAGGAACTCACACTTACTGATCTGCTAAAAACTAGCTTACATGAAGAGTAACTTACACATACCCATTCAAAGTAATAGAGATTTATTGAGCATTTAATCTGTACCAGGACCATGTTAGGCACAGGAGATAAAATGGTTTAATAAGACAGTGGCCTATACTCAAACAATTATAATAAAGTCTGGGACAGGAAAACTCTATATCATAATGCAAAAAATTAGAAAAATGCTAATGGAGATAAATAGGTTGAAAAAGAGCAGCTTTCTATGACAGCATTTAGTAAGACAACATGTTTTCTTATACCAGACCCCTGTCATATGACAACACTGCATAAATGTGTGTACATGAGCCCAGACATACACTTTATACACACAGCTGTCTACCCACACCACATATGGTGATTCCAAGGCTTTACATAATTAAAAACTGACTCCTTCCCATAATGGGTATAGTATCTATGAATTAGAAGTTACATTTAAATTTATTCAAATATGCTGCACCTGATAAGTTTACACTGAGAACTTTTCATTCTTTGAAGCTGAACCAGTGTCTCTGTTCCTAATCTGATGATTTGAGTCTCAGAACAAGCCAACACATACCATGTCTTGGACTACTTCTTACTCATAGAAGAAATTATTATATAATTTTATACCTGGATTTCTGATGATTATATATATATAATTTTATATCATGCTTTTACTAAATTTAAGAATATGAAAAATATCTTGTCATAATTTTATACTTTCATTTAATGGCTGTATAGTATTTTATAAGCTAGATGAACTACAATCTTCACATTTATTTTATTTTTATAATTGTGCTAAAAAGCTATTGTCAAGTTTCCTTGAAGGAACTCCCTGTTTGGGGAATATATTCTGAGAATAGATTAATAAGTGAGAATTATGAACATATTTAAAGATCTTTATGCACATCCTGAAATCGTTTTTTAAATAGACTAGGTCAATCCAAATTCCAGACATGCTTCAGTAATCAAGGTCAATCAAATACCAGTAAAGTGTAACACTATATAGCATACCAAACCTTCCTTAATATTAAATATCATAATACAAAAACACAACCACAATTATTAGATTAAAATAATCATCTTTACATTTCTATTTTCTTTGTTATTTGTGAGATAGACATATATTCTTTTTCTTACCTTTTTTTGGTGTATTCCTTCTTATTAGAATTATTCCTTTAAGGAATAATTACATCAAACATTAAAATTTGTTTTATTTTCTACAACTATTTTATTAGTAAGGTTTTTTAGTATTAATTATATTTATGATAAATTTTGGAAGATAAAAGTTTGTAAATTTTACCTGTCACCCTAGTAATACTTTTAACAATACTTTTTATGTGGCCATAATTTTTTAAAATTCTGTTTTATTAAAGTACAATTTATATAAACCAAAATCTGCATACATCTAAATAAGGTCCTCAATTTTTGTTTTGACAAGTTTATACAGTCATATTAATTTTTGATAATTATATACACTCATAGAAATACCACCCAAACAAGATAGATAGGATATTTGTATTCTCCTAAGAAGTTTTTTTGTGCCACTATCCAATGTTTCCTGCTTCTACCTTCCTGAGGCAATTGCTTTTGATTTTTATCACCATAGACTCTTTTGCCAGTAATTAGAACTCATATAAATATAAAACTCATAAAATATTCATTATTTTATATCTGGCTCATTTTTCTCAATATAACATTTTTGAGATGTATTCATTTTTTAGTATGTAAGTAGACCATTTCTTTTTTTCTCTCAGTATTTCGTTATACAAATATACCACAATTGGTTTAATCTGTTTCTTATTGATAGACGTTAGTTTCCACTGTTTGTGTCTTATAAAGATATAAATATCCTTGAACATATCTTTTTTGAAAATAAGGTTTCATTTCTTAGCATGAATACCGAGGAGTAGAATGGCTAGGTCATAAGGTAAATAAGTGTTTAAATGTACAAGAAATTGCCAGACAATTTTACTACTAATAATAAGATTTTACAATCCCATCAACAATGTGTGGGATGCTCAGTTGCTCTTATCTTCACCAACATTTGATATAATCAGACTTCCTTAATTTCAGTCATTCTGTTGCATGATAAATATCTCATTCTATTTATAATCTGCATTTCCCTGATGGCTCATAATATTGACTACTTTTTCATATGCTTCTTGGCCATTCTTCTATCTTTTTAAATAAAATTATTCCCAAATTTATTCAACACATAACTCTAGTTCATTCATTTTGACTATCACATATTATTAATCATTTACATTAATATAGAAAATTTAACTTATCAATTTCCTATTTCTGGTCATTTATGTCATTTCTAATTTTTTACTAATGAAAACAAAACTGCCACTATCTTTCTTGTATGTGTTTCGTGTAGAAGATCCTACAGATTTGATATGTTTATTTTCATCTTTACATTTTCTGAAAAAT
Source organism: Rhinopithecus bieti (assembly GCF_001698545.2). Lineage (NCBI taxonomy): Eukaryota > Metazoa > Chordata > Mammalia > Primates > Cercopithecidae > Rhinopithecus > Rhinopithecus bieti. The sequence goes on from NW_016807022.1 coordinate 97,963, forward strand.
ATATATTAGTTGATAATTATATTAATTAGTAATTCTGATATTCAATTATTCTTAGATTTCTTGCATATGCCCTTCCTGGTGTGTTTCTGCATTTACATGTGTGTGTGCATATTTGTTTGGAATACTAATGGAATCAAATATCTAATTTTACTTAGATTTTTAATGCTATGTTGACAACTTAGTTTCTGTATATAATTTCTTCCTATCACTGCCCTTGACCCTGGTAACAATATTATATTAAACTTATGCAAATTGTTGTATGACACAACTTATTTATTAATTGAATTATTCTATGAGATGTAATTTTTTTTCTTCACAATTCAGTAATATTGACCTATAAATATTACCTAAACCCACTGCCTATTGAAGGTGGGAACTGAATAATGAGAATAAGAGTATAAACTCATTAGCAAAGATTGATTGTATATTATCAAAATGTATTTTTTAATTTTCGAATGCTTGAAAGAATGTTTATAATATTTTCACTAAATATATCAGTTTTCATTCAGCTTTTCAACATTTGGGGCATAAAATTAATCACATTGACTTTAACATTTTGTATATTTTTATAAAAGTGAAACACTTTCCATTCTAAATTTTGTTGTTGTTATTCAATTGGTTAACTGGTTGGTTGGGTTTTCATTTGTTTTTGCTTTCTGACAACATGAGGATAGATTCATGAGAAGTCTAGCTTTGGCTTTGCTCACTTTTTTAACTTTTTATTGATTAATTCATTTATTCTATTTTATTAATTTCTTCACTTACCTATATTTTCTTCTCCCCTGTCTTTGATACTCCACTTTTGTTGCTTTTCTTCTGTTTTTTGGTAAATGCTTTCATGATTATGGCTTCCCTATAAATAATATATTTGTATTGGTAGGCTTTGAAATAGAGTACTTTGTCTTTAACCCATGAATTAATTAAAGGTATAACATAGATTTTAAAATTTTAAAATTTTAATTTTCAAAAAAGTTTTCTGAATTATGATTTTCAGTGTTAATATTTTGTCAGAGATGATCTTCCACACTTTATAGATTTAAAAAATTTATAGGAACCTCTTTTGTGAGTAGTATACATTGATTTTTTATAGGCTTTTAAACATGTATGCGCTTGAATAACTGCAGCAATATATTTTTTAATAATTATGTTATTTTAATCTACATTATTATTTGCTTCATGATATAAACCTTTCTGATAGAGATATAAAAGGATATCACGTTTTGATTGTAACTTTATCTTCATTAATTTACTTTATATCTTATAATGTTTTATTGGTAAGTAAGCATAAGACAATAATCATTATCTTTTGTGAAATTTTACCATTTATGCCTTGTGTTAGTTTGTATTCTAACAGCTACATACATTTGTTTGGTTGGTTGGTTTTGCTATTGTGTTATTTTAATTTACTTTTGTTATTGTAGGTAGATACTTTTTTTTATATTTCTTTAAAAAAATTGTATTTAATTCCAATAAGAACCCTTAATATGAGATATCCTTTTAACAAACATTTAAGTATTTAATATATTACTGTTGACTACACCTAGGCAAGATGATTTGTGCGCATAGTTCCAGCTACTTAGGAAGTTTAGGTGGGAGGATCACTTGAGGCCAGGAGTTCTAGACCAGCCTGGGCAACATAGTGAGACTCCATCCTAAAAAATATAATAATAAATAAAATAACATTAGCATTGACTGTAAATACAATGCCATACAACAGCTCTCAAGAGATCACTCATCTTGCATAACTGAAACTTCAGGTCCATTGATTAATAACTCTTCATTTTTCCCATCCTTCAGCCCCTGGCAACTACCATTCAACTCCTGGATTCTAGAAATTTGACTATTTTAGATACCTCATATCAGTGGAATCATGTATTATTTGTCTTTCTGTGACTGGCTCAACATAATGTCCTGAAAGTTCATCCATATCATTGCATATTCCAGAATTTCTTTCTTTTTAAGGCTAAATACTATTCCACTGTATGTCCATACCACATTTCTTTATTTGTTCATCTGCTGATTAAGATTTAGGCTGCTTCCTCATCTTGACTATTGTGAATAGTGTTAGAATAACACTGGAGTGCTAATATCCAGGAGTATGATTTCAATTAATTTGAAGACACACATACAGAGAGAGAGAGACAGAGAGAGAGAGAACTTCAAATATATATATATATTTAACATCACCTTACCCTGTCTCAATTTCTAATCATGCTACTTCAGGTAACCAAGATTATCAAACAGAGACAGATACTACCACAACCACCTTCCACCTTCCCTATATATTACAGGAGAAATAGAACTATAGTGTATGCATGACTCTGCATAGTTTTGCTTTTCACTTGGTTGTATTGCATGCATTTCTAGGAGTCAATGTATATAGATCCAACTGTCCTTGTTATAGATTTTTTACTCATAAATACACATATTCAATTAGCATTAAAAAGTTTCTGCCACATAAACTCTTTATTGTGCTATTTTTTTCTTCTCTCTGCAAAATTCTTTCTCTTAATTTCTTCCCACATCTACATTTACCCTTTGTAAATTTGTTAACAGTCTGCCGTGTATCAGTCATCTGTATGTTTAATCCATGTTCATATAATGATGAAAACATACCATTTTCAATGTATTAATAAAGATAAGAAATCATATACGAGATATGTGCTCTCATGCTCTCATTGAACACATTTCTCCAAGTCAACTTTTACAACATCACACATTATATATACATAATATTGTGTGTGTGTATATGTGTGTATATATGTGTGTGTGTGTATGTATATGTATGTGTATGTATATATATATATAGAGAGAGAGTGTGTGTCTTGCTCTGTCACCAAGGCTAGTGCAGTGTGTAATCTCAGCTCACTACTGCCATTATTTTAATTTAATACATTATTCCATGTTATCTATACAACATAAAATATTCAATAATTCTCCTATTGGCATTCATTCAAACTGTTTTTAGTTTTTTTTTGTTGTTGTTTGTTTGTTTTTTTTTTGCCACTATGCATAGGGCTACGATAAACTCTCTTGCACATATATTCAAAGCAATGTGTTCTTTTATTTCTATGTGATTGATTTCTAGGACTAGGATTTCTGTGTCAAAAATCTATGTGTATCTTTAGTTTTCTGTTTATTTGTTTTGAATTTTAGTAGATGCCTCTAGGTTGACTTCTAAAAATATTCTGAAAATTTATATTATTTAAAATTATATTATTTAAAATTTCCATCTTCCCTCCTTCTTACTCAAAAGTGATATTAGTCTGGCATTTTTGTTGTCCAGTGTGTGTTAGTTAACCTTTGTTAATTTAGCTTAGATTTTCCTAACTTCTAGAATTTTTTAACTCTGTGTATTGCTTATTTTGATTTGTTCTTCTCTGAATTGTTGATGTATATTCTTTGCTTATTTTCCTATTAACTTATTTTATTTCTTGATATATGAAGAACACTTTCTATATAAAATATTTTTTTCCACCAATATTAGTTTTCTTCTTAATGAAAGATTTGCAGGTACATCTTGATTTGTTAAATTTATTCTAATTATTCTCTCTTCCAGTATTGTCACCTCAAAGTAGTTTTTAAGTTGCCTCCACTTGGCCCCTGTTCTCCAACTCATAATCAGTTACCATTATTGGCTTGGGGTGTCCATACTTGGTGCTTTGGAGAATTCGTAGATTAGAACATTGAATCATTAAATCAGCTAATAACATTGCTTCAGTTTTTACTCAAAGACTTTCTATTTCCCCTCCTTTTCTGCATTGCTAAGCAGTTTTGCAGAAACTAAAGTGCTATTAAGCATCTGATACAACTTTATTCAAACTTTTTCACATCAAAAGGTAGAACTTATTTCCCCTCCTCTTGACTCTTGTCTACCCTTGTCTCTTGCTTTGACCAATGAATGAGGCAAAAGTGATTCTTTGTCAGTTCTGGACCTAGCCTTTAAGAGGACTGGATGTATTTGCTTTCTCCCTGTTGGAAATTAGGCAACATGCAAGAAGTCCAACTATTCTGAGACCATAATTATGTGAAAGATCCCAAGCTAACCTCATGGAGATCCATTGTTAAGGAACACTTTCCTACATGAATGAAGCCTTCTTGCAACTGAATGCTGCCAAACTAGTGATCCAGGCAGGCATCATGTGGAAGAATACAAGAGTCCAACTGGGTCCTGTCAATGAAAAAATTGTAAGAAATAGCAAAATTTTTTTGTTTAATGGCTCTAAGGTTTTTCTTTTATTTATTTATTTATTTTTTAACTTTTAAACTCAGGGTTACATGTGCAGGGTGTGCAGGTTGGCTACATAGGTAAACCTGTGTCATGGGGGTTTTTTATACAGATTATTTTATCGCCTAGGTATTAAGTCTAGTATTCATTAGTTATTTTTCCTAATCCTCCCACCTTACATCCTCCAATAGGCCCCAGTGTGTGTTGTTCCCCTCTATGTTTCCATGTGTTTTCATCATTTAGTTCCCACTTATGAGAACAGGCCATATTTGGTTTTCTGTTCCTACACTAGTTTGATAAGAATAATGATGTTTTTGTTTTAAACCAATGTGTTTTGGGGTGTTTGTGCTGTAACAAATAAATGATAAATCATTTTGATGGTATTTAATAATCACTCTTAGTAAACCTTTTGCTTATAGTAACTTAAAAAATTTTATATATTAATGAGTTTCCCTTTAAAACAACAATATACTTTATTGTGATATCCAGATGCCTTCTAATTAACCTGAGAAAAACAGGAAACACTCACTGTCACCCTGAGTATTTAATGTTATAGTAGACTGTAGTTCACACAAACAAATGCTTAATAGAAGGCAGAGTGGCAGGAGTATGAAAGAGAATCATATTATTATTAGCCAATTCTATGACTCTTTATCAAAAGATAATTTTAAAATTAAGCCAAAGAGCAAAGGTCAACAAATTAAAATAAATCTCCCATTACAAATTAAAAATAAATTGTCTCATTCAGAATATACCAAATACACAAAACCTTAAGGAAATCATTCACTAGCATGAACAAATATGGGATAAAACAAGTTGTTGATAAAGATAGAAGTACATTTTTATTTTAAATTTACTTTATAAAGCTAGCCAATTAAAATATTCACAGTTATTTGCGTTTGCTAGTTTGTTTGTATTGTGGTGCACATAAGGCTCCAGAGAGTGATTCTCAAATTTTTCTAAGAGGGAAAAAATAAAACATACAAGAGAAACTACTCTTGAAATTATTAAAAATTATTGAAAGTAAAATAGTGGGCTTAATCAAATAGTAACTCAAGCAAATGACTGTGGTATTGAAATACCAATTAAAAGACAACTCAAATGCCAACAACTAGGTCCTAATTATAAAAATTTGGTATAAAATTTACAGCATAAACACAAAAGAAAAAAGACTATATATTCTACTGTGCTGAGATACCAGTTTTAAAATGCTAAGAACTCATTAGAAACTCAAATTATTGTATTCAAAGCTCTATTTTATCTTCCATATAGTGTTAAATATAAAAAATAAAAATAAAATTATAAAAAAATGGAAGAAAGTTTAAGTGTCTATTTCTATTGATCTACACATTCAAGAAATGAAAATTCAAATGAAGCTTGCATTGAGAAAATAATTAAAGGACTTTCAATCCGGTTATGACATAAAATGTCATTAAAAGTTGTCATTCTCACACTATCCATGAGATCTATCTGGATAATTTACAAAATTTTAGTTCGTTTTACATCCATTAAAGCAGTGCTGTCCAATAAAACGTTCAGTGATAAAGAAAGTGTTTTATATCTGTACTGTTCAGTGGAATAGTCTCTAGCACAGTGGTTGAACTAGTTTACACTCCCACCAACAGTGTAAAAGCATTCCTATTTCTCCACATCCTCTCCAGCATCTGTTGTTTCCTGACAAAAAAAAAAAAAAAAAGACAAGACAAGACAGTGGTCCTATAAGATTATCATGGAACACATATAAAAACCTGATATATGGAAACTGATACTGGCATTTCAGATCAGGTAGGGGAAATGGTTGATACTCAATATTCAGTAATGATGTTGGGACATTTGGTTTTTCACATAAATATATAGATATGTATATGTATTAGTATATATACCATCTATGCTTTTATAAGTACACTCTGATGTTCATGAAATGATAAAATCACTTAAAGATACATTTTTCATAATGTATCCTTGTGGTTACATTAAAAATAAATTGTCTCATTCAGAATATACCAAATACACAAAACCTTAAGGAAATCATTCACTAGCATGAACAAATATGGGATAAAACAAGTTGTTGATAAAGATAGAAATACATTTTTATTTTAAATTTACTTTATAAAGCTAGCCAATTAAAATATTCACAGTTATTTGCGTTTGCTGGCTTGTTTGTATTGTGGTGCACATAAGGCTCCAGAGAGTGGAGCCTTGTGGTTAAGGGATACATGACTGTACTTGCTAATCGTCATTTTTATTAAAGACTCTTTGGAAAGAAAAAAGAAAAGAATAGTATCTAGCCACATATGGCTATTTGGCACTACAAATGTGGCCTATGCACCTAAGAAACTGAATTTTAACATCATTGAAATTCAAGTCATTTAACTTACAATATAGTCATAGGTAGCTAGTAGTTTCAGCATAGCATGGAATAGCTAAGGATGCAAACAAAGCTAAATGCACTAAAATACAGAAAGCATAGAGTCCTTTAAAGGAGAAAAAAGATCTATGTCTGCTTTCATCTTGGGCAGAACAGCGGACATAGGAGGAATTCTCCAGAAATGGTAGTAAGTAGGAACCAAAGACTTAAAGAACTTTCAATGTGACAGATTTAAACTTTGAATAACAGGAAAGAGTGAATCTTCACATATCTATCAAAATACTTCTTCTTCTCCATCCTGCTGTCTTCACCAAAGACAAGGGATACGTCAGCCAAGTTTAGGAGCTGGGCAAGAGAGCTGGAATACATCTCTCCTGATGTAGGTAATACCTTTCCCAAGTGCAGCGTAGCAGTTGCTGAAGGCTGGGGTCAGGCAACCAGGTGAAGAGATGGTCCAGACTTGACCATCAAAAGCCTGGAAATAAGGCAATAGGGTAGAGAAAGATCTCCCAAAGTTGAAAAAGGCAAGGGCAAGATCGAAGAGCAAAAATAACTCCCTATAACTATAAAAACAGACATCTAGGCCCCTAAAGTTTATATCTATGCTACAAACTCTGTAGTGTTTTCAGTCTTTTTGTTACAGAAGGTATTCAGTAGTCAGACATGAGCAAGGCAGGAGATCCCCCAACCACCCATCAGGAATTACAGGTGATCATTAGGTGATGGTCAGGCAGTTGTTAAGCTGTCTCAGAAATAATAATTGGTTGCATACGGTGCCATGGAAAGGCAGTCTCCCAATAGAATTTTTAAAAAGATAACCTGAAATTGGTGATTAGCTTCCCAAAGATCTCAAGAGTTGGACCGGTTGGCTCAAGCATGTGCACTAGAAGTAAAATAGGGGATTTTAACTAATATGTGACTGACATGGTTTGGTTCTGTGTCCCCATCCAAACCTCATGTTGAATTATAAATGCTAATGTTGAGAGAGGGACCTGAATAGAGTTAATTGGATCAGGGAGGCAGATTTCCTCTTTGCTGTTCTTATTATAATGAGTGAGTTCTCACGAGATCTGGTTGTTTGAAAGTGTATAGTATTTCCCACTTTGCTCTCTGACTCTTTTGCTCCACCATGTGAAGAAGGTGCTCGCTTCCCTTTTGTCCTTCCAACATAATTGTAACCTTCCTGAGGACTCCCAACCATGCTTCCAGTACAGACTATGGAATTGTGAGTCAATTAAACCTCTTTGCTTCATAAATTACCCAGTCTCAGCTAGTTCTTTATAGCAGTGTGAGAATAGACTAATACAGAAAACTGGCACAGGAAAAGTGGTACAGGGCATTGCTATAAAGATATCTGAAAACGTGGAAGCAACTTTGGAACTGGGTAACAGACAGAGGTTGGAACAGGTTGGAGGGCTCAGAAGAAGACAGGAAGATGATGGAAAGTACGGAACTTTCTAGAGACATGTCGAATGGGTATGATGAAAATGGTGATAGTGATATGGATAAAGAAGTCCAGGCTTAAGTGGTCTCAGATAGAGATTAGGAACATATCAGGAACTGGAGCAAAGGTCACTTTTGCTATGCTTTAGCAAAGAGACTGGTGGCATTGTGCCTCTACTCTAGAGATATATGGAACTTCTAACTTGAGAGTGATGATTTAGGTAGGGTATCTGGCAGAAAAAATTTCTAAGTAGCAAAGCATTCAAGATGTAACCAGGCTGCTTCTAAAAGCCTAAACTCATTTGCATAAACAGAGAAATAAGCTGAAACTAGAATGCATATTTAAAAGGGAAGCAGAATGCAAAAGTTTGAAAAATTTGCAGCCTGCCCATGTGGAGGAAAATAAAAACCATTTTCTGGGGAGGAATTCAAGGCTGCAGAAATTTGTATAAGTAAAGTGGAGCTCAACGTTAGTAGCCAAAGCAATGGGGAAAATGCCTTTAGAGCATGTTAGAGATCTTCACGGTACCTCCTCCCATCACAGTCTTAGAGGCCTACGAGAGAAAAAAATGTTTTGTGGGCTAGGACCAGGGTCCTGTGCTCTGTGCAGCCTCAAGACATGGTACCCTGAATTCCAGATGTTCCAGCACCAAACATAGCTAAAAGGGTCAAGGTACATCTTGGACCATGTCTTCAGCAGGTGCAAGCCCCAAGTCTTGACTGCTTCCATGTCGTATTGGGCCTGAAGGTGTGCCAAAGGAAAAAGTTGAGGCTTGGGAGCTTCTGTCTATATTTCAGAGGATGTATGGAAATGCCTGGATGTCCAGGCAGAAGTCTACTGCTGGAGCAGAACCCTCATGGAAAGCCTCTACTAGGGAAATGCAGAGTGGAGATGTGCAGCTAGAGCCCCCACACAGAGTCCCCACAGGGGCACTATCTATTGGAGTTGTGAGAAGAGGGCCATTGTCTTCCAGACCTCAGAATGGCAGATCCACCAAACAGCTTGCACCATGTGCCTGGAAAAGCCACAGGCACTCAATGCTAGCCTGTGAAAGCAGCTATGGGAGCTACAGCCTGCAGTGCAATGTAAGATGAATGTAAGAACGTAAGAACGTAAGAGATGAAGCTACATAAGTCCGTGGAAGCCCACCCATTGCATCAGTGTGACTTGGATGTAAGATATGAAGTCAAAGGAGATTTTTTGAAGCTTTAAGAGTTAATGACTGCCCTGCTGAGTTTTGGACTTCCATGGGACCTGTAGCCCCTTTCTTTTGGAATGTACCTCCACTGTATCTTCATTGTATCTTGAAAGTAACTAACTTGATTTTGATTCTGCAGACTCATAGGCAGAAGGGACTTGACTTGCCTTGTCTCAGATGAGACTTTGGACTTGGACATTTTAGTTAATGCTGGAATGAGTCAAGATTTTAGGGGACTGTTGGGAAGACATGATTGTGTTTGAAAGTGTGTAGAACTTTCCCCTTTGCTGTCTCTCTTCTACTCTGCCATGTAAACAAGCTGCTTGCTTCGTCTTTGCTCTTCCATCATGATTCTACATTTATCGAGCTCTCCCCAACCATGCTTCCTGCACAGCCTGTGGAACTCCAAGTCCACTAAATCTCTTTTCTACATAAATTACCCAGTCTCAGGAAGTTCTTTATAGCCATGTGAGAATGGATTAATACAATGACCTTATAGAAACACTTGACTAATAAGGGAAAAACACTTCAAGTGAGCATTCGTACAACTCTAGTAAATACACTACATACACAGTCCCTCCCAACCACTAGCAGGACACTGCACAGGCAGACAGCTCACCCCAAGGAAAGAATCAGGGAGTAGTAGTGCAAGACCCTGGAAGCATGCCAATGTATAAAACTCTAGTCAAAAGTCAAACTGTGCACTTCATCCCTCAAGTTCCCTTCTTGGCCTTCTTTCAAGTACACTTTACTTCCTTTTGTTCCTGCTGTAACTCTTTTTAATCAACTTTCAGTTGCTCTAAAACTTGCCTCAGTCTCTCCCTCTACCTTAATCCCCTTGACTGAATTCTTTCTTCTGAGAAGGCGAGAATTGAGGTTGCTGCCAACTAGTATGTATGCACTGCTGCTAACATAATTTAGTGCCACGTGAGTCAGATATGTTCTACTTTTAAAACTTTTATTCCAAGCCCTACCTAAGAGAATGTTCTAATTATTTCTTCAAAATACTTTAAATGGTTGTGAACTAATTCTAACTAGAGCTGCAATAAGTCCTAGAACAAGCCCAAATAAAGATTAGATCAACCCAGCCATTGCACTAATAGTCTGAACAGAGAGGAATATTCTATCCTCCTGAGATTGTATCCACCTGCTGTATAACTTCCTTCAGTTTCTACATTTTTACATACAATATTTAGAGTACCAAAAACAAAGAAAGAAAAGTGGGAAAAAAGATGCAAGACATTCATTGTCCAGATAAGAAATAGTCAATACAGTCACTAGAAGCAAAAACAGAAAAAGGTACAGATATTACAGTTTTCAAAGTGAGTCCCTTTTCTGAATTCACATTTTGGTTTCAAACAATTTACCTTGTTCTGAACAACTGTTTCACATAGGATATATCACAGTAGATTATGAGCCACCCAGGCTCTGTATCTTGATGAGACCCAGTAGGTTTGAGGTTTCAATCCTATTTACTTTTTATATCTTGTATATATATATATATGTGTGTGTGTGTATATATACACACACAAGTATATATATACACGTATATATATACACACACACATATATACACATATATATACACACACACTATATATATACACACACATATATATGTATATATATACATATATACATATATTTTTCTTTTTCAGGACCCCATGCATCTTCAGGACTGGCAAAACATAGATTTATATTCCTAAGTTCTATGGCATTTGAATGGCACATGCGTTCTGTGTTGCCATGATTGCCCCATTTGAAAGTGCAGTAAAATATTCAGGCTCAATGAGCCAGCTCCCACCTTATATGAAAATCCACATTAGATAAATGCATGGTTTATGTAATTTCTAATTTAGGCAAAGTCCCAATTTTCAGATGGTTAGTAGGAATTAAAGTTATGTAAAGGTAGTTAAAATGCATTAATAACATCAAAATTTTATTTATCCCTAAATGATCAAGAACCTTGCCACTTCTTCTTTTAGTTAAATCTTCCATCAAAGCTGCTAAGAGAAAATGCAGGTAATTACATTTCAGAAATTTATGTCTATTTTTCTAAACTTCCATTGGATACACTATCAAGCTAATTTGTACCAAAAAAGAGTTTGTATTGCTGTATTTTTTACCACATACAAATTCAGTAAACCATAAAACCAAACTATTTATGCCAAACTGGTGTATCAAATTAAATATCAATAGTTACCCATATTTCTCCAATGGAACCTGGCTCAAGCAGGAGCACATACACATTTGAGTAAATATGAAATGTCTTTTGATGAGCTAACAAGCAACATTTTTGTGTATCTAGTCACTTATATTTCAAAATCAGTGCACTGGCAATAGAGGTAAAATGTAATGGCACTTGCCAGTCTGGGATCTACTTCACAGTAAATTCTTTGCATGAATTGCTCTGCTTTTGTTAGTATCATTCAACTGCCAATTTTGCTCGTCCTCCTGTCTTCTAACTGGCTATCAGGAGAAAACAACACTCCGGCTGCTTCAGCACATTTTTTTGGTTTTGTGAGTTCTGAGAATGTATATGCCTGTGTTTAATGTTATAGCCATGATATTCTGTCCTCCCCCTCATAACCATACATTTCTAAACAGTCTGGGAACCAGCAGCTCTGAAAATAAAATTAAATTAACAAGAATTAAATAGAACTGGTTGTGATCTATAGCACTCACTAGTGTTCGCCCCCATGGAGATTAATCATATCTACACGCCCAGACAAAAAATAAAATCCCCACATTTAATTACTTTTTTATATTCATTTAGTAGTTAATTCCTTCATATTACCTTGATCAACTTAAGAGGAGAAATGCAATGCATAGAAACATTATATAATAATTTTTAATTCCTATGAATACTTTTAACTCTGCTTGTAATTTTTTTGACCTAATCCATTTCTATATTCATATACATAAGGCACCTTCTGTTCTGCCCACAACTCCCAAAGCAATTGTTACTTAAATTTTAAGCCCCAGATTCAACCCTTCCCTGCCAATTAACTGTTTACTGAATTGATTTATAAAATATACCAATTTATTCTGCCATTCTTAATCTAAACCTTATAAACCTCCTACACCTTAATTACTGGTGCATGTGATCCAGTTAACTTTAATGTGTAAAGTTAATGAAATTCACAAAGCAACACCTCAAATCTTAGTAAAATGACTTAAGGGAAGGCATGAGTTTTGTTTTTCATCTTTTTCCTTTCTAAAGATTAGAAGAAAATGCAAGTTTGAGTATTATAGATGAGAACAAACAGAAAATATAACATAAAAACCCTTGATTTTTCAGGATTCTAAACACTGAGCTTTTAAGAACTACAGAGGTGACTCACACCTGTAATGAAATCGCTTTGGGAAGCCAAGGAGGGAGGATTGCTCGAGCCCAGGAGTTTGAGACTAGCTTGGGCAAGATAGTGAGACCAAGTCTCTACAAAAAAAGAAATAATAATACTTTTTAAAAAAATTAGCCAGGTGTGGCCAGATGTGGTGACTCACACCTGTAACCCCAGCACCTTGGGAGGCCAAGGCAGGCAGATCATGAGGTTAGGAGATCGAGACCATCCTGGCCAACATGGTGAAACCCCGTTTCTACTAAAAATACAAAAATTAGGCGGGTGTGGTGGTGCATGCCTGTAGTCCCAGCTACTCCGGAGGCTGAGGCAGGAGAATCGCTTGAACCTGGAAGGCAGAGGTTGCAGTGAGCCAAGAACCCACCACTGCACTCCAGCTTGGGTGACAAAGCGAGACTCCATCTCAAAAACATAAATAAATAAAATAAAATTTGCCAGGTGTGGTGGTGCATGCCTGTGGTAATAGCTACTTGGGAGGATGAAGTGGAAGGATAGCTTGAACTCAGGAGGTCAAGGCTGGGAAATTGAGGCTGAGCAGTCAAGACTGCAGTGAGCTGTGATCATGCTACTACACTCCAGCCTGGGTCACAAAGCAAGACCCTATCTTAAAAACAAAACAAAACAAAATTTAAAAAAAGAAAAAAAAAAAAACTAGAGAAGCTGATATAGAATTATATACTCAGAGGGTTTTATATTATGCCTTATCACTACTGTATATTTTATCTCTGAAATAGACAATAAATTCCTTAAGGATAGAAAATATATGTAGTGCCAAGTACAATACAATCCCACAATAAATACTGTTGAGAGAATGTATATATGAACATTGTTGACAATAAGTTTTAAACATACAGAAAGGTTTGTAATAATGTGTTAGTGACATGCAATAAAAGGAATATGAAAAGAATGTCTTCATAGAGTCTCTGAATAACTTTTTCATAAGTAACTTCAGATATTGGCAGGAAAATAGCTGATTTCATTGTATAATTAAAATAATAGCTAACCAGCTGGAATTTCATTGCTATTCAGATCCCTCCTCTCATAATGACCTTTTCATAAGCCAATGCAAGGAACTAAGAATCCTGACAACAAAACATTCTGACCCAATTATATACCATTTGCAGCTGTTTCAATTTGGGATTATGCTAGACCCAGCAATTGAAACTTAAAGAAAATATAATCTATTTGAGAAATTGAGAAATTGGGATATTTAACAATGTCCTGTTCTCTATAGAAGTATATCCTCTGAACTATTTTATGAATATGATATAAAAGTCCAGATTTATTTGAATTCAGAACTCTAGGACTTTTGAAGACAGTGCTGTCTTTTTCATTAAGTTTTACAATGTTCATTAGGTCTTCCAACCAGAAACTGTTGACAATCTTTTCATCTCAAATTTCTCATCAATTCATGCTTACGTGACCTGAATAGAGCTAGTAATTTGCATGCCACGTTGCCAAAATGCAGCTGTCACCATTTCTATGACTGTATATAATTATGTTTTGATGTGGGTTCTTCCAGTGAGACATAACTTCCAGTGAGACATTTCTACAAGGTAGAAAATGGCCACTTCCCTCATGCTGTGCCCACATAATAAACCACCTTCACCTGCTTCCCTACTCCTTGTTTTCTTAATCCATTTTCAGTGTAACATTCTCTTGCAATAAAAATGTCTAATTTCCTCTTAAACTTATTTATACCATTTGCTTCAATCACCATATGTTCCTTCTTATTTTTTATACTTATTGTCCATTGAGCAAAACCTAACTAAAATCATTCAGAATTAACTAAAATATGCACAGGAATAAGAAGTCGCATGTCCTATTTCATTCCACCAAATATTTCCAAATCACATTGAATACACAATTATTCCCCTTTGCCTGCCTGGTTAAATAAGAGTAACTTTCACAAATAAGGAAAATTAGAAATTCTAGGAGTTTACAAATCTCCAAGGCCTATTTGTGTATTGGTCAACTTGGAAAAAAGACCAACACTTTAAATATTCTGTGTTTCTTGGATTTCGTATAATGCAGTTTTTTTTTTTTTGAACACTGGACCACAAATAATTAAATAATTAAATAGATTTTAATATGTTACCTTAAGAAAATATCCATCAATTCTACAATTGTTTTGGAAGAACAAAACCTTTGCTTGTCAGATAGGTAACTATTAATATTTACACTGATCTTAAAACAAACACAATTGCGGACTTTCCACCAGCATCTAATGGAAGAACTATTAAGTTAGGTAATGCAAAAGATTACTTTTAGAAAGCACTGAAACCATAACCAAGGATTTTATTTTTTGATAATTATTTAATTAAACATAAAATAAGCCATTTTCCCTGAATTTTAAGGACTTGGATCTCAGTTAGCTGTAAGGCAATATATTACAATGATGGAAACAACTTTTAAAAATTTTTCACTGTACATCCCTCCCCCTGCCTTATATACAGAGGGATAAAATCCTTGTATTCTCAAATTAGAAAACAGAGAATTTTGCAGTCATAACATTACCGGGGACATCTGGTAAGACATGTTAATAATGAGTGGGAGTTTTGACTTGGTGGACTGTCAGCACTGTTTTTTTAAAGATCCAGAAATGATCAAGAAGTTTTGCAAATCAAACATAACTAATGGCCATCACAGTAATAGAAATCAAGCATTGAGCCAATTTGCTGTGCTTGGGAAGAAATAATTCAATAAGATTTTAAAATATTAAACGTGAAGACCAGGGATTCATGCTGATACAAAAATGGGCATATTTACTTAAGTTTGCATGAAAAATATGTCCATATTTAACACAATCTCATAAATATCATCTACACAAATTATCCATCCACTTAGTCTCAGTTTCATCTAAACAATGACTATGAAATCACAGTTCTCCTTCTGCTAAAATCCACACCTAAATTTTTGCCTAAACTTTAACTTCCAGGAAGATATTCAGCTTCTAACAGTGGTGGTGGTATATTAGGGAATCAAACTGAGTTTTCTGCATCAATATAAAATTTAGCATTCTAACATTAAATAAGAGTTTGAAATTCAATTTTTTTATTTGACTGCCTTAAAATTTGCCTTTCTTATTTTGTTATTTAAATTATGAAGTCATAATAATCCAAAGGACAATGATACAGCATATTTGCCTTGTAGTTGTAGAAATTCGACAAAGTGGTTTTGGGTACATACATGTACACCCATATAAATTATCTGGTTTATACACAAAGTTTATAGTCTTTCAACTATTTTAGCAATTTGGGGATAGAATATTATTTTAGGACTATACTTTTTTTGTCTTGACATGGTCAAATAATAAGTGGATATTATTTAAGATAGCAGAAGCGGCTGTGCATCATAGAGTCCTTTCCAGTTTATCACATAAACACCAAATGTCCTTAATCAACTGGGGTTAATTACAAGACAAAAAGACCTAGATAAAACCAAAATCATCTTAACATTTTAATCTAATACTACATTTCTTTTGTCAAGCACTTTAAGTTTATGACAAAATAAACATGTATTTTTAATGTAACTTAAGAAAACTAAGAGACAAATTTTGGTATGAAGACAGCTCTAGGAAGGATGCTAGAGCACAATTGTTTAAGCTAGAATAGTTGGTGGAAATTAGAAAATAAGAAATTACTTATCGTCACTCGTATTCCACTAGTCAATGTGTATATTCTCAGGAGTAGCTATGACACATTGAAGGATAAATTATTCTTTGGATCTTCTATGTTTATCTTAATAACAACAATGGTTTATAAAAAGAGATCTCAGTGGACCTGAGAGTTTGTTACTTTCAGGGACCTGACTTATTTCTAAAGATTAATTTATGCACAAGGGAAATTTAGATAATTATTAAATTAGCCATTTTTGTCTGCATCCAATGAATCTATTCTTTACGAAAGAGAGATAGGTAGTAGAAACTGTTTAAAGTGTTAATTATTTCATTATTATTTTGAAATTCCTCTATTAAAGACAATAATGGATATTCAAAAACAGTAGTGAAATAGGGTTTTGTTTTGTTTTGTGTCTATTTCTTAGCTCATGCTAAAATATCCTTATAATACAGAAGACACTTTTCCTCTTTTCCTTGTAATAATAAAAGAACATTTACGAAAGTCTCTGGTGATGCCAACACTCGGAATTTAAAATTATCTGCTGAACTACAGCCTCTCCAAAATGAACTGAATTTTAAATTCTCAATTTAAGAAATCAAATAAGTAGAAGTTACAATCAAAATCAAAATAGTTATCTGTAATTACATGTATGATTCATGTAAAACTATCAGGTATTAAGGCATCTAGTTATAAAACTATTTTAGATTAGCATGATTATACCATATTTGTTGCAAGAAATCAATATATTGCGAAGAATCATAATTGTACATGATACTGAGTAGTAAATATGATTTTTTGCTTGTATTACTTACTACATCATTGATATATTTCTGATACAATTTGTCTTTTTTTCCTACTGTTCTTCCATTGATGTAAAATCAGGTCATTGGTTGAATGCAATGGCTCATACCTGTAATTCTAGCACTTTGGGAGACCAAGATAGGAGGATTGCAGAAGGTCAAAAGTTCAAGGCCAGACAGGGCAACATAATGAAACCTCATTTCTACAATTTTTTTTTAATAACTTAGCTGGGCATGGTGGCATGTGCCTTCAGTGCCTAACTACTCAGGTGGCTAAGGCAGGAGGATCGCTTGAGCCCAGGAGGTTGAGGCTGCAGCGAGCCAAGCTTTGGCCACTGCACTGTAGCCTGGGTGGCAGAGTGAGACCATTTCTCAAAATCAAAATCAGATTACCAATGCTCTTGAAAAGTCACAGAGGAGCCTCAGTAACACACAGTTTAATGAGCAGTTTCTTTGCGTGTTACACATATTACTGGACCTGGCATTCTCCTTGAAACGTAATCAAGCCTAATCTATTGCCTCTACATGACCACATTTAACACATTCTAGACACGTAAAACTGTGCTTTTTGTTTTTAAATAGTCGAGAGGGGAATACTTTTAAAATAATTTTAACTTTTATTTTAGATTTAGGAAGTGCATATGCAGGTTACTTACATGGGTATATTGTGTGATGCTGAGGTTTGGGGTACAATTGAACCCAACAGCTAGCAAGTGAGCGTAGTTCCTAACAGATAGTTTTTCAGCCCTTGACCCCCTCTCTAGTAGTTCCCAGTGTCTACTGTTACCATATTTATATTCATAAGTACCCAGTGATTGGCTCACACTTATTATATCACACTTCTAAGTGAGAACATTTAGTATTTGGTTTTCTGTTCCCTCTTTAATTCACTGAGGATTATGGCCTCTCATTGCATCCATGTTACTGCAAAAGACAGGATTTCACTCTTTTTTTCACAGCTGCATAGTCCTCCATGATGTATATGTAGCATATTTTCTTTAACCAGTCCACCATTAATGGGTATCTGGGTTGTATTCTTGCCTTTGTTATCGTGAATAGTGTTGGGATAAACACCTGAATGCATGCATCTTTTTGGTAGAATGATTTATTTTCCTGTGAGTATATACCCAGTGATGAAATTGCTGGGTCAAATGCTAGTTTTGTGGTAAGCTTTTTGAGAAAGCTCCAAACTGCTTTCCACAGGGCCTGTACTGATTTATATTTTCACCATCAGTGTGTAAGCATTCCCTTTTCTCCACAGCCTCACCCAATGTATTGGTTTTGACTTTAATAGCCATTCTGACTGGTGTGAGGTAGCATCTCATTATGGTTTTGAATTGCATTTTCTGATTTTACTGATGGTAAACATTTTTTCATGTTTGTTGGCTGCCTGCATGTCTCCCTTTGAGAAGTGTCTGTTCCTGAGCTTTGCCCACTTTTGGGGAGTTTGGTAAAATACTATTTTTTAAATATTTGTGGGTAGATAGTAGTTGTATATATTTATAGGGTCCCTGAAATGTTTTTATATAGGCATGCAATGTGAAATACATACATCATGGAAAGTAAAATATCTATCCCCTCAAGCATTTATCCTTTGTGTTACAAAAAATGCAATTACACTCTTTAAGTTATTGTGAAATGCACTATTAAGTTATTGACTATAGTCACACCATTGTGCTATCAAATAGCAGGTCTTATTAATCTTTCTACTTTTTGTACTCATTAACCATCCCCACCTCCCCATCCACCCCCTGCTACTCTTCCCAGACTTTGGTAACCATTATTCTATTCTCTACATCCACGAGTTCAATTGTTTTGATTTTTAGATCCCACAAATAAGTGAGAGTACGTGACGATTGTCTTTCTATGCCTGGCTTATTTCACTCAACATAATGAACTCCAATTACCTCCATGTCATTGAAAATGACTGGATCTCATTCCTTTTATGGCTGAATAGTACTCCATTGTGTATATGTACATTTTCTTTATCCATTCATCTGTTAATGGACACTTAAGTTGCTTCCAAATCTTAGTTATTGTAAACAGTGCTGCAACAAACATATAAGTGCAGATATCTCTTCAATATACTTATTCTTTTGGGCATATATCTAGCAGTGGGATTGCTGAATCATATGGTAATTCCATTTTTAGTTTTTGGAGAAACAGCGAAAATGTTCTCCATAGTGGTTGTAATAATTTACATTCCAACCAACAGTGTACAAGGGTTCATTATTCCCACATTCTCACCAGCATTTGTTATTGCCTGTCTTTTGGATATAAGCCATTTTAACTGGCGTGAGATGATATTGTTTGGATTTTCATTTCTTGGAGGCTCAATTATGTGGAGCAGCTTTTCACATGTCTGTTTGCCACTTCTACATCTTCTTCTGAGAAATGGCTATTCAGATCATTTGCCTGTTTTGATTGGATTTCCTATAAAGTAATTTGAGCTCCTTATATGCTCTGGTGATTAATCACTTGTCAAAGGGGTAGTTTGAAAATATTTTCTACTATTCTGTAGGTTGTGTCTTCACCTCATTGATCGCATCCTTTGCTCTGCAGAAGCTTTTTAACCCGATATGATCCCATTTGTCCATGGTTGCTTTAGTTGCCTGTGCTCGTGGGGTATTGCTGAAGAAATTTTTGCCCAGACCAATGTCCTGGAGATTTCCCTCATGTTTTCTTGTAGTAGTTTCCTACCTTGCAGTCTTAGATGTAAGTCTTTAATACATTTTGATTCTATTTTTGTACATGGTGAGAGATAGGGGTCTAGTTTCATTCTTCTACATATGAATATCCAGTTGACCCAGCACAATTTATTAAAGAGACTGTTTTTCCTCAGTGTATATTCTTGGCACTTTTGTCAAAAATAAGTTCACCGTATGTGTGTGGATTTGTTTATAGGTTTTCTACTCTGTTTCACTGGTCCGTGTGTCTATTTTTATGCCAAGATTATACCGTATTGGTTACTATAGCTCTGTAGTATAATTTGAAATCAGGTAATGTGATTCCTCCAGTTTTACTCTTTGCTTAGAATAGCTTTTGCTATTCTGGGTCTTTTGTGGTTCCATATAAATTTTAGATTTTTTTTTTCTATTTCTGTGGAGAATGTCATTGGTACTTTGATAGGAATTGCATTGAACCTGTAGATTGCTTTGAATAGTATGGACATTTTAACAATATTGATTCTTCCAGTTCATTAATAGGAAATATTTTCCATTTTGTTTGTGTCCTCTTAACTTCTTTCATCAGTGTTCATAGTTTTCATTATAGAGATCTTTTATTTTGGTTAATTTCTAGATATTTAATTTTATGTGTGGCTATTGTAAATGGGTGACATTTTTATTTCCTTTTCACATTGTTCACTGTTTGCATACCTTTGCCCACTTTTTAGTGGGGCTATTTGTTTTTTGCTTGCTGAATGGTTGAAGTACCTTATAGATTCTAGATATTAGACTTTGTGGGATGCATAGTTTGTGAATATTTTCTCCAATTCTATCGGTTGTCTGTTTAGTCTGTTGAGAGAGAGAGAGAGAGAGAGAGAGAGAGAGAGAGAGACAGATAGATTAGATAGGTAGCTGTGAAGAAGCTCTTTGTTTTAATTAGGTCATACTTGTTAATTTTTGTTTTTGTTTCCATTGCTTTTGAGGACTTAGTCATAAATTATTTGCTAAGGCTGATGCTCAGAATGGTATTTCCTAGGTTTTCTTTCTAGGATTTTTATAGTTTGAGGTCTTACATTTAAATATTTAATCCATCTTGTGATCATTTTGTATATGGTGGTAGGTAAGGTTTGAGTTTTATTTTTCTGTATATGACTAATCAGTTATCCTATGCCATTTATTGAATACCATCAATTATGAATATTGACAGCTGGTCAGACTCAAATATATGCTGTTTACAAGAACCAAACATTAAATGTAATATAATTATATGCATATAAAGACTTTTTAAAGTATAGGTAAATATGACATCTAAGAACTGTATAAAGGTGGGATTATTTGTATGACTGAGTAAAATTTATGAATTTGCCACCTCTTTTCTGTATGATACATTTGTTATTTGTGTATTTTTCCTATTTTTCTGCCTCAGCTTAATGAGGCATTTCTGATGATTTTGTTTTATCTTTACTATTAACTTATTTTATAGACCTCTTTTTACAATGTTTTAATTGTTGCTCTAGAATGCTTAGAATTCACGTATAATTTTAGGTAAAATACGAGTTATATTGAGTTAAATTAGAATAATATATCTTTTTCCTTTTGTTTCTTCCATTATTCATTCCCCATCTTCCTTTAAGTCTTCCCTTTTTTTCCTAAAATTCCTACTTTGTGTATGAGAATGCAAAACGTAACAGAAATTCAACAAAAGTGAGGAGATAGGTAAATATAAGTGAATAAATACTAACTATACAAAACAATAATTTTAATGTCTTGAAATGTTTAAAATACATGCTTAATAAAATAATATAAAAATCAAGAGGGGTAAGTGGAGGTAAAGTTTGTTCTAGTCATATCATGGAATGGTAGTGTTGATACTTTTTTTTTAGGTCAAAAAGCAGCAGGTCCTACATCTATCCCTCTGACATGAAAAAAGTAGAAAACTGTAGAAAATAAAATGAAATAATGATTTAATAATTTTCAAACCAAAGACACCAGGCAACACAGGGCTCTGAGCCTCAGTGATGGCAAACAGGAGACCAGCTCTATAATCACACCAGCTTTCAACATTCAGGCATTTTCTGGACCACAATACAGTAAAGGAAAAATAAAGAAGATAATAGTGGGCTCATCAAGGTAAAGAGATAGTAACCAGTTTTCAGGGAGCATGAAGCAGCTAGAATTTGGGGACATAATGTTGGAGAGAAGGAAGCTATCTTGCAATGTTTTATAAACTATGAAGAGTTTGAGATTCTACCCTAGTTTTAAACTCACATATTTGCCTACCATGACTTCATGGATGTTAGAAAATATAAGACAGTTTGTCAGACTCAAATATATGCTGTTTACAAGAACCAAACATTAAATGTAATATAGACGTACAAAGACATTTTAAAGTATGGGTAAATATGACATCTAAAAACTGTATAAAGGTGAGATTATTTGTATGACTGAGTAAAATCTATCAATTTGCTACCTCTTTTCTGTATATTTGTTATTTGTCTATTTTCCTTTTATTCTGCCTCATCTTAATGAAGTACTTTTATGATTTTATTTTATCTTTACTATTAACTTATTTCATAGGCCTCTTTTAACAATGTTTTAATTGTTGCACTAGAGTTTAAAAGATACATATTTTAAACAAAGGGGAAAAAAATCTTATAAACCCATCAGATCTCATGGGAACTAACTCACTGTCACAAGAAGAGCAGCACAGAGGTAACACACCCCATTATTCAATTACCTCCCAACAGGTCCTTCCTATGATACGTGGGGATTATGGGAACTAAAATTCAAGATGAGATTTGGGTGGGGACACAGGCAAACCATATCATTCTGCCCCTGGCCCCTCCCAAATCTCATGTCCTCACATTTCAAAACAGAATCATGCCTCCCCGACAGTCCCCTGAAGTCTACCTCATTCCAGTATTAACCCAAAAGTTCAAGTCCAAAGTCTCATCTGAGACAAAGCAAGTCCCTTCCATATATTAGCCTGTAAAATCAAAATCAAGCTAAGACCTACAGTAGGCAAGTCTAGTATATCTCAACTAAGATACTGTATGGCCGATATAGTTTGGCTGTGTCCCCAGCCAAATCTCAACTTGATTTGTAGTTCCCATAATCCCCGCATGTTGTGGGAGGGACCCATTGGGAGCGAATTGAATCATGGTGGTGGTTATCGTTATTAGCAGTGTGAGAACAGACTAATACAATAAACTGGTACCAGAAGTGGGGTTGTACCCTGCAAAGCCAGGGCAGAGTTACTCAAGGCCATGGGAGCCCAACTCTTGCATCAGTGTGACCTAGATATGAGACACTTAAATACCTATATTTGGCATACTCAAGATAACCTCGGGTTTGGTGATTTGCTATGAGAACTCACAGTCTCAGCATATAGACCTACTTTGGCTATAATTTATTATAGTGAAATGATACAAATTAAAATTAGCAAAAGGAAAATGTGTAATGGGTTGAAGACCAAAGAAACTAGCCATAAGCATCCAGGAGTTCTCTCCCAGGTAAGTCAGACAGAATACACTTAATTCCATAGCATTAAATTGTTTAAAATGTTGTTTACCAGGAAAGCTCATTAGACATTCAGGGCCCAAGGTTTTTATTGAGAGGTCAATCACATAGGGGTACTCTATCTAGAGTGTCCACAAATTCTAGGCTCTCAAAAGCAAAGTAAGTATTTAGCATAATCCACATTGCTTTTATTTAAAAAGTAGGCACAGTGAGCCACCATTATCAATTAGGATATAGTAGGGACTTCCAAAATCCAAGTTCTCAAACACGAGCCAAGGCTAATCTTATAAGCAGCTTTTTTTATAACTAGTCCTCTAAGGCCTGCTATATTAACCTTTTTCTGCAACATAACAAATGAGTCAAAGAGGAAGCTAGAAGAGAAAGCTAAAAATAATTTTAACTGAATGAAAATGAAAACATGCTATGCCTAAATTTGTAGCGTGCAGTTAAAGCAGTATTTATAAACCAAAAAAAGTACATAGTGCCTTACAATAGAAGAGAAAATTAAAAAATAGTAATCTGTACTTCATCTTAAGCAACTAGAGAAACAAGTATGAAATAAACCTCAAGAAAGAAGAAGGAAGTAAATATTAAAATTCAGAGTAAAAATCAATAAGATTGAACAAATAGCTATTAAAATCAATGAAATCAAAATCATGTATTTGAAAATATAATTTAATTGCTAGATTTCCAGGCTGGCTCACTAAGCATGAAAGAGAGATAAAAGAAACTACAGTATCTGGAATGAAAGAGGAAACATCATTTATTCCACTGATATTAATAAGATAATAAGAGAATACAGGAAAAAAAAAAACTCTTCATGTCCACAAATTTGAAATTTTAGATGAAATGGACCAGTTCCCTGAAAGACAAAACTACAAAATCACTCAAGTACAAATAAATAAAACATAATTTTATGGCTACTAAAGAAATTGATTTCATATTTTTGAAAACACTCAAAAAAATCCAGCCACAGATAGTTTTGAGGTCTAATTTGACCAAATGCTTAATAAATAATACCAAATCTATACAATCTCTTCCAGAATTTAAAAGAGAATAGAACACTTCCCAACTCATTTTCTGGGGTCCAGTATGATTCTAATACCAAAACAGAACAAAGACACAGCAAATAATAAAATTATGAACTAGTCCTTCATAAATAGGAACACAAAAACTCTAAGGAAAAAAAAAATAGCACATTGAACCTGCAACAGAGTAAAAAAGATAACACATCCTTATCAAGTGTTGCTTATTTCAGGAATGAGAAACTCATTAAATATTTAAATATATGTGTAATTTATTACATTAACAGACTAGAGTGGAAAATATCCACATGATTCTCTCCACAGATAAAGTATTTGACAAAATTTAGCAGTCACTCAAAGTAAGAACTGTCAGCAAAAGACAGTTTCTTTAATTCCAAGATGGGCATTTAAAAAAAAATCAGAGAGATAAAGCAACTACCATACTAACATACCTACTGGTGTTAGGCTAAACTGTTTTCTTCTAAGATTGGAAATAAGAAAAAGAAAGAAAGATGTCATCTCCCATCACTCTTATGCAACGTCATGTAGAAATACTAGCTAGGGCAATAAGGTATGGAAAAAAGTATACAGATTAGACAGGAAAAAATAAAACTATATAGGTATAGCTATTGTATATATAGAAAACTCTAAGAAAGCTACTAACTAGTTAGTTTTCTTGTTTTTTGTGTTTTGTTTTTTTGTTTTTTTTTTTTTGTTTGTTTTGTTTTGTTCTTTCCATGCAGGATACTGGTTAGCAGTTCTGTAGCTACTGTGTGTGTTAATTGGGTTAAACAAACAAGTAAATGTAGAAAATGAGAGTCAGATTTCTCGCTATAGCAGAAAGAAATAACACATCGAGAATGTAAAAGGCGAGAATAACTCTGTGGTATTGAATTAGAATTAAAATTATTATGAATTCAAGATTTTTAAACTATATAAACAGATAAATATAAACTAAACTTTCTATATATGTGCATTACATAATACACGTTTATGTGTATACAAATAATCTCTCTCTCTCTTTCTCTCTCTTTCTGTCTGTCTGCTGATAAGGTCTAAACTCTGTGCCAGTCTAGTAGCAATAATTATATCTAGTACCTTGATTCTGGCTTATATACACAATTCTTAAACAGAAGGAACTAGAGATCCTTAAGATGGTTGTTGATTTCATAGCTGAGGGAGGAATATACAAGATGGGCATAGAATTTCTGCGATAACTAGGAACAAAGTAAGAAAGAGCTCAGAAAATAAGAGCATGTTCAAATTGTACAAGAGGCATTCTGAAAGTACCTTCATGACGAGAGCTGAAAAAATTTGACCACCATAATTACAGGGTGTATGTTAACTGATTTCAGGGTTTATTATAAACATAAAGTTACCCAAAGAGTTTGTAGTGTGGTGTGAGATTAAGTGTATGGATCAATTAAACATTACAAAGAATACAGAATTAGATATACACATATATGGTCAATTGATTTTTGATCAAGTTTCCAAGAAATTTCAAGCAGTAACAGCTGGATATCCAAAAATGGGGGAAAAGTGAATATTAATACTTTAATCTCACTATTGTATAATAAAAATCACCTGCAAATGGATGACATCTTGAAAGATAAAAGCTAAAATGATAAGATATCTAGAAGACGATATAGTAGAAAATTCTTATGGTCATCGGTTAGGCAAAGATATCTTCATATAATACATGCACACACACACGCACACACATACCACAAAGCAAAAACAAACGAGTGAACTGCACTTTATCTACATTAGAATGTGCTGCTCTACAAAGCATATCATTAAGAAAATAAAAGTAACAATAAAAGCAACAAAATAGCAGATAGCATTTATATACGTATATTTGTAATATTGTGTGTGTATGTGTTTGTGTGTATGTAAGTATATAATTGACCCTTGAACCATGCAGGTTTGAAGTGTGTGAATTCAGTTATACACAGATTTCCTTCCACTTTTGTTAACCACTAAGACAATAAAAACAACCTCTTCTCTTCCTCCTCAGCCCGTTAAACGTGAGGAAGACAAGGATGAATGCCTTTATGATGATCCACTTCTATTTAATAAATAGTAAATATATTTTCCCTTTCTTATGATTTTCTTAACGTTTTCTATCTTGACCTCACTTTATTGTAATAATATAGGATGTAATACATGTAACACATAAAATATGTATTCATGGAATGTTTATGTTATCTGAAAGGCTGCCAGTCAACAGGAGGCTATTAGTCAAGTTTTGGGTGAGTCAAAAGTCATACTCAGATTTTCAGCTGCATGGAGGTTGGAATCCCTAGCACTCGCATTGTACAAGGGCCAATTGTACACACAATACACACACACACCTCTACATACACACACACAAAGTAAGCAGGATATGAAAGAAAAAAGATCACTGGCCGAGCATGATGACTCATGCCTGTAATTCCAGCATTTTGGCAGGCCAAGATGGGAGGATTACTGGAGCCCAGGAATTCGAGACCAGCCTGGGCAACAGAGCAAGACCCCATTTCTTAAAAAAAAAAAAAAAAAAATGGAAAAAGATCTCTGGTATTACTATCCAACTCAATACAGAATAAAATGTGCCCATATTAAGGAGATCCGGGTCTCAAAATGCATCATTTTTCTCTAGTAGGACCCACACATTCCAGGATTAGAGAATTATTCTTCATCTCAACGTGATGAGTAATCTGCACATTTAATTTCAATCCATTTTATTAACTGTAGCATTTATCATATGAAAGAATTTATATGGAACTCTAGATTCCTAAGTCACATAGATAAAAACAAAGTATGTATGAATAGTAAATTTTTTTCATGGTCCATATAATTTCACTCACTTTCTAAAAGATGAGCCTGAGACAATTTTCTTAATATCAAGGATATTTTGATAATTTGAATTTAATATAGTCAAGATTGTCACACCTTGTGATTTTTTAGAAAAGATTGTTATAGTCTTATTTACAAAGTATATGATGCCATAAAAATTAGGGTTATTCAACCAGGAAAATAATATCTAATATGGAAGCTGAATTTGATAATTTAGAGAAATTTTACTAATACATTATGAAGCAGTGAACTATTAAACCACATAGGAGAAGTGGTTTATGGTAGTCATTTCCTGCTAAGTAGTTAAAGTTACAAACACAACTCTGACAATTTTTTGCAAAAATAGAAGTGCCATCATTTTCAAATTTCAATAAACAGGTAAAAGCTGTAAGTACTATAAGAGAAAGAAGGGAGAAGAAAAACTTGGGAGTCTGAAATTATTGTAGACACAAGGAAATTAATAGAATAGGATGGGTAAAATTTGGATTAAAAAATTGATTCATTCATTTACCGTATTAGTTCCTGACATGTTTCAGACACTGTTCAAGGTTCTGGGGATAAAGAATATAGTGTTGACCAGAACCTTCTGTAATAGGGCTTATACTGTAGCAAACAGAAACAGACAACAACCAAATATACAAATAATGTCTAATATACTAGGTATTTAACCATGTGAATAAAAAAAGAAAGTAGGTTTAATGATAGAGAGTACCTGAGGATGGTCAGAGAAGGGTTTTTTGAGGCAGTATTTGAGAGAGACCTGAATAAATCAGAGCATGCATCTTTCAAAAAAGGATATTCTAAAGAAATGCAGTATTTAGTGAAAATACCATGGAATATGACATTTTTAATATGTTCTTAAAATATTTTTCACATGGGAATCACAGAGGCATCATTGTAGCTGTAATACAGGGTTTCTCAACATCTGCATATTGACATTTTGGTCCAGATAAACGTTGTGGGGTTTGTCTTATGCCTTATAGCAGGGGTCCCCAGTCCCTGGGTCACTGACTGGTACCAGTCCATGACTTTTTGGGAACTGGGTAGTAGGAGATGAATGGCAGGTGAGTGAGTATTACCGCCTGAGCTTCACCTCTTGTCAGATCAGCAGCGGCACTAGATTCTAACTAATGCCTGAAGATCTGAGGTGGAATAGTTTCATCCCAAAACCATTCCCCATCCCTGTCCGTGGAAAAACTCTCTTCCACAAAACTGGTCCCTGGTGCCAAAAATGTTGGGGACCACCGCATGATAGGATGCTTAGCAGCATCTCTGGCCTCTTCCCACTAGATTGCAGGAGGAAGCCTCCGCACATCCCCTCAGTTGTATACACCAAAGATGCCTACGGAAGTTGCTAAATATTCCTGAAGAAGAAAAGTTCACAATTACCATCTCCTCTTTCTCCCCTCACCCACTTCTGTTTAAGAACCACTGATGCAGCAAATGCAACAAGACAAAAAATAATAGGAGATGTGGGCAGAGAGAGAGAGCTGGAATTCAATATGGGTAGGACCCCATGTAACATTTTCAGGACCTTCATTGAACTGATTTGAGCCAAAAAGGCTAAAACTGTAGGGTCATTCTGACTGATGAGTAGGAAATAGGTTGTTGGTGAGCAAGAGTGAAATCAAGATTAGTTTAGGATTAGATCCTGGTTAGGATACGAATAACCCCAATAACGAAGAAATCGTTATGGTAGTAGATGAAGTGGTAAGAAATGAACAACTCTGTATCTACTTTGAAATTCAGTTAACGGGATTAATTTGGAGATATAAGAGGAATAAGGGTTTTTCTTAATGGTCTAAACAACTGAGAACTGAAACTGTCATTTATTGAGAAAAATGACTTTTGGTGACACAGGATTTCGACAGAGTTAAGAGATATATGAACCAGGAGTTCAGTTTTGAATATGTTAAATTTGAGTTTGTTGTAAAACATATAGATTAATAAGTAAAGATATTGAAAATTTGGATATAAGCGTCTAGATTTGAGGTGAGAGTTTGGTGGTGTAAATATAAATTTGTGAATGCTCAAAACCTGTGAGATTACTCAGGGAGTGAATGTAGTTAGAGAAGAGAAGAACTTCTAGAATTATATTCTGTGACACTGTGACAATTAAATGTCTGGAGGATAAGGAAATATTTATTATGAAATAGAGTGAAACATTTTCATAAATAGTTAAGATAAAACATATATCTTAACTGTGTATATCCCTGTAGAAAACTTTGACAGGTTTAAGATAAGGGAAAGTCCACAGGTCCCCAGAGGAGCTACATATTACAGATTACGCATAGGAAGGATGCTTACATTGTCCAACAGAGAAGGGGCTCAGTAAACATCAGTTAGTGTAACTGAAGCCTTGAGCCTAAATGAGTAGAGAGGTAGTGAGGCTCTTATTAATGGAAATTAGCAGAATCAGTGGTACAGCTTAATCTGTGGGAACACTAGTAGTAGACACGGAAAGACCCTGAGATCAAACAGGACAGTACAGGTTGTAGAAATAGTCTACAGCAGGAGTCCCCAAACCCTGGGCAATAGATGGATACCACTCTGTGGCCTGGTAGGAACTGGGTCGCACAGCAGGAGAGCACAAACCCTATTGTGAACTGCGCATGTGAGGGATCTAGGTTGCATTGCATGCTCCTTATGAGAATCTAACGATAAATGTAATATACTTGAATCATCCTGAGGCCATCCTTCCAAACTCATCCATGGAAAAATTGTCTTCCATGAAACTAGTCCCTGGTGCCAAAAAGGTTGGGGACCACCGATCTACAGGATGCTAGAGATGTGACACTAGAGACAGAAAAAAATATATATGATTTTTAAAAATTATTAATCAAGCATATATATGTTTATGGGAGTAGACAAATTTTCCAAAGAGTAAGGAATATATGTGAAGAGAGGGCAAGAACTAAATTGGGAGAAATGTTCACATTTTACAAACAATGAAGGAAGAGAAAAACCTGAATGAGAGAAAAAAGTTTTTAGGTGAGAGGATCAGAATATTGGCCATGATGCCAAATTTTCCTGAATAAGGAGAAGATGTGGAAGACTAGAATTCCACTCTAGTAGAGAATATTATTTTTACTTCTGCATGCTCAGAAGAAAGGTCTGCAATGGTTTGAATGTGTATGTACCAGCAAATTTCAAATGTTGGAACCTAAGACTCGATGTTGTTATATTGAGGTGGGGTTTTTATAAGATGGGGGGTTTTAATAAGATGATTAAATCTCATAAATGGGATTAGCACCTTTTTGAAAGGACTCAAAGGAGCTATTATTGAGGCTCTTTTGCCCTTCCGTTTCTACTTCCATGTGAAGACCCAGCATTCATCCCCCAAGAGATGCAGTGGGGGTGCAGTGACAAGAGATCATCTTGAAAAAAGCTACCAGGTTTTCATCTCACCAGACGCCAAGGCAGCTGGTGTCTCAGTCTTGGACTTCCACCCTCTAGAACTGTGAGAAATAAATTTATTTTTTTATTATTATTAAAAGGATTTTCTTTTTTACTTGAGATTCAGAGGGTACATGTGCAGGTTTGTTACATGGGTATACTGTGTGATCCTGAAGTTTGAGGTATGACTGAACCCGCCACCCAGGTGGTAAGCATAAAACTTAATAGGTAGTTTTTCAAATCTTGCCCCACTCCGTGCCTCTCCCATGTATTAGTCTGTTTGTGCACTGCTATAAAGAACTACCTGAAACTGGGTAAGTTACAAAGAAAAGAGGTTTAATTGACTTACGATTCCACAGTCTGTACAGGAAGCATGGCTGGGGAGGCGTCAGGAAACTTTCAATCATGGCGGAAGGCAAAGGGGAAGCAGCCATGTCCTACATGGCTGGAGCAGGAGGAAGAGAGAGAAGGGGAGATGACCAGATCTGTGAGAACTCACTATTACGAGACTAGCAAGAAGGAAATTTGCCCCCATGATTCACTTACCTCCTACCAGACCCCTCTTCCAATAATGGGCATTACAATCATCAAAAGATTTGGATGGGGACACAAATCCAAACCATGTTGCCCATCTTGTGGTTTCCAGTGTCTATCGTTCTCATCTTAATGTCCATCCATACCCAATGTTTAGCTCTGTCTTACAAGTGAGAACACAGAGGATTTGGTTTTCTGTTCCTGCATTAATTAACTTAGGATGATGGTTTCTAGCTGCATTTATGTTGCTGCAAAAGACATAATTTTATTCCTTTTTAAGGCTGTGTAGTATTCCATGGTGTACATGCACCACATTCTCTTTATTCAATCCATCATTGATGGGCACCTGGGTTGATTCCATGTCTTTTCTATTGTGAATAGTGCTGCATGAACACACAAATGCATGTATACTTTTGGTAGAATGATTTATTTTCCTCTGGATTTACAACAAGTAATAAAATTGCTGGGTTGAATGGTAGTTCTATTTTTAACTCTTAGAGAAATCTTCAAACAACTCTCCACAGTGACTGAACTAATTTACATTCCCACCAACAGAGTATAAGCGTTCCCTTTTCTCTGCAGCCTCACCAACAACTGTCGTTTTTCGACTTTTAGTAATAGCCATTATGACTGTTGTGGAATGGCATCTCGTTGTTTCAATTGGCATTTCTCTGATTAAGAGGGATGTTAAACATTTTTTCATGTTTGTTGGTTGACTGTCTGTCTTATTTTCAGAACTGTCTGTTCATGTCCTTTGTCTGCTCTTTAGTGGGGCTATTTGTTTCTTGCTCATTGAACTGTTGAAGTTCTTTACATATTCTGGATATTAGACCTTGTGGGACGCACAGTTTGCAAATCCTTTCTTCCAGCCTATAGGTTGTGTGTTTACTCTGTTGCTAGTTTCTTTTGCTGTGCAGAAGCTCTTTAGTTTGGTTAGGTCTCACTTGTCAGTTGTTGTTTTTGTTGCAGTTGCTTTTGAAGACTCAGTCATAAATTCTTTGCTAAGGTTGATATGCCAAATGGTATGTCCTAGGTTTTCTTCCAGGACTTTAATAGTTTGAAGTCTTACATTTAAACCTATAATCTATCATTGGTTAGTTTTTGTATATGGTGATAGGTAGGAATCCAGTTTCATTCTTCTGCATATAGCTAGTCAGTTATCTCAGCACCATTTATTTAACAGGGAGTTCTTTTTCCATTGTTTATTTTCCTTGTTTGTTTTGTTTTGTTTTGTTTTGTTTTTTCCGAGATGGAGTATCGCTCTGTTACCCAGGATGGAGTGCAGTGGCGCAATCTCGGTTCACTGCAACTTCTGCCTTCCGGGTTCAAGCGATTCTCCTGCTTCAGCCCCCTGAGTAACTGGGATTACCGGCGCATGCCACCATGCCTATTTTCATATTTTAGTAGAGATGGTGTTTCACCAAGTTGGTCAGTCTGGTCTCGAACTCCTGACCTCATGATCCACCTACCTCACTCTCCCAAAGTGCTGGGATTACGGGCATGAGCCACCATGCCCGGCCCCATTGCTTATTCTTCAAAAATTAAAGAGGGGTAAAAACAAGAAAACAGGATGGGAATATTTAACATTAGGTCTATAATTAGAAAGAAAAAATGTTGTTCTGAATGTGGAATAAAATAAAATAAGTTTCTGCTTTATATATTTTCCAGTTGTAGATACTTCTTTATAGCAGACTAAAACAAGAAAAAGTGTAGTCAGAAAAATTATGCAATAATTTGGTTAATTTAAAGCCCCATGGGGAATTGAAGAAAAAATAATTCCTACGTGTCACATAAAAGAAGGGGTAACATTTAAGAAGGCAATGTATATTTTAGTTTTATAAAAAACATCTAAAATGTTTTACCTAAGGTAATATTTAAAACTAAAACAAAAAATAAGAGAGAAAGAGAAATATCCAGGTATAATTAAGATGAAAATGTGTTATTACACTTGATGTCAGAACTTTGTGGCACCTACAAATTCAAAAATAAACAGTGATATAAGAAGTCAGGTGAGAAAAGTTAATATACTATATTTAATTTTCAAAGAAGTTGTGAATGAAGAAATTTAGGACTGTAGAACTATACCAGAAAGTCAGAAGAAGAGATTCAGTTATAATCATAGGTTGAAACCAATAAGTAGAAAATTAGAATTTTTTGTTATCTTTGAGAGATACTCAGGAAACCTAACATAAAAAAAGCCTGCAATAGTCTCATAATATTTAAAATAGAGGGTGGAGCCATACTTACCCTTAAAATAAAAACAGTGAATTTTGAGGGATAATGTTTGATGAAAATTGGCAATAGAATATGATATTGGGCACAAAATACAATAATAACACGGAACAAAGAAAGGAAATTTTAATATGTAAAATATTGGAGTAGGTAAAGAGGAAACCTAAGGAGAAGGCAGGTTGGGGGTGATATACAAGACAAAGGCAAAACCGAAGTATTATTCAGCCCCAAAGGAGAGGGATTATTATTAAAGAATGAGTGTAGATGTAATGTGGAAAAGAAAATTATTTCACTGCATTTCAATAATACATACATTTTAGTTAGTTGGGTTGATAATTATTAAAAAACTACATTTAATGATTATCATATAATGATATAATCTAAAAATATTTAAAATAATTAATTATATCCAGGTACTATATGTGACATTTGATTAAAATTGATAATTTCACTCTTTAATTATTACCAGAAACAGTTGTACTAATGTAGTTTCTTGAACATTGAGAAGGGAGTGCCTGTATGACATAAGTAAGCACTCTCTTTATTCTTTGGAGTCCTCACATGTAAGTGAATTCCAACTAGCAATCATGGAGCACTTACAAAGGGTCAGAGTTAGCCAGATGTTAGTGGGGTGGGGCTAGGGGGTGCAAAGATGAGCAATACAGTTCCTGTGTCTTCAGTCAACAAAGTCTGATAGGCATGTATATTTAGGATTCCAGAATAATATATTACATGCTAA
Organism: Rhinopithecus bieti; assembly: GCF_001698545.2. Lineage (NCBI taxonomy): Eukaryota > Metazoa > Chordata > Mammalia > Primates > Cercopithecidae > Rhinopithecus > Rhinopithecus bieti. The sequence continues at coordinate 131,932 of NW_016807022.1, forward strand.
AATCAGAGTGTGAAATCAGAGTAAGGTTGCTTTGTTTTGACATTAAAAAAGGGGTGTTACAAAGAGGGGTAAAAACAAGAAAACAGGATGGGAATATTTAACATTAGGTCTATAATTAGAAAGAAAAAATGTTCTGAATGTGGAATAAAATTTATGGAATTATTTTTTCTTTAATATTTATTTTGTTATTGATACATAATGAATGTACATATTTTGGAGGTGCATGAAATAGTTTAACATACTCATATCATTTGTAAAGATTAAATTAGTATAATTGGGATATGCATCACCTTAAATATTTGTCTTTTATTTATGCTAGAAACATTTGAATTATTCTCTTCTAGTTATTGTGAAATATACACTAGATTATTGAAAACTATAGTCACTCTACTGATCTATAAAACTAGATATTTCTTTTATCAAACTGTTGATGCCCATTAATCAACCCATCTTCAATCCCTTCTTCTCCCTACCCTTCGTGGCCTCTGGTAACCACCAATCTACTTGATATTTGTATAAGCTTCACATTTTTAGCTCTCACATATGAGTGGACATGTAATATATAATCTTTCTGTGCTTGGTTTATTTTATTTAACACAATGACCTCCAGTTCTATCCATGTTGCTGCGAATGACTGAATAACATTGTATTTTGTATAAATACCACATTTTCTTCGTTCATTTATCTACTGATGGGCACATCAACAGATAATTGATAGGTTGATTCCATGTTTTGTCTATTGTTAATAGTGCTGTAATAAACATAGGATATGTTTCTTCAATATTTTGATTTCCTTTTCTTGGATCTATATCCAATAGGAAACTGCTGGATCGTATGATAGTTATATTTTTAGCTTTTTGAGAAATCTTCACATAGTTTTCCATAGTGGCTGTTCTAATTTATACTCCCACCAAAAGTGTATGAACCTTCCCCTTTATCCACATCCTCACCAGCATCTGTTATTGCCCATATATTTTATAGAAGCCATTTTAACTGGGGTAAAATATTCATAGTGGTTTTTATTTGCATTTCTCCAATGATTAATTATGTTGGGCATACTTTTCCAATACACCCTTTGGCCATTTGTATGTCTTCTTTTGAGAAATGTCTATCCATATTTTTTGCCAATTTTACATTGGATTATTTGTTTTCGTTTTCTGTTTTCTTTTGCTACTGAGTTGTTTGAGCTCCTTACATAGTCTGCTATTTATTTGTTTAATGCTTAAATTTCTTTATTTTTAATTACTGAGGGTACATACTATTGAAAGGAGTTAGTTAGCTTGTCTTAGGTGGATAACAAGGGAAAGGTCTCCAGAGAACTCCCGACCCATGGGTCAGTGCCTCATACCCACATAAGCTGCAGGCACAGATAAGGGAAATCTAGCACAGGGTGTTGTGCCTGGAGACATGGCCGCAGCTACGCAGACAGGAAAACGTCCAGGCAGCTTGGATAAAAACTTGCACAAACCTCCAGCTCACTCAGATAAAGGAACAAAGACCTGGCCTTTGGCCTTTGTATAGTCAGTGGGCTCCCAGGAAAAGTTTCTTTTCCTTTTGTAGGCATGGGCACAGTGGGATCCAGTGGATTCCGGTGCGCACTCGACTTTTCTGTATTTGGACTGTAAGTCCAGCTTCTATGAATCATCACTTCAGCCTCTGATTGGTCCTGGGCCAAGGTCCCAGGCCAAGCTTTCACTTCAGCCCCTGATAGGTCCTGGGCCAAGCTAAGTAACTCCTACTAATCATTATTTCAGCTCCTGATTGGTCCCGGGCCAAGGCCCTGGGCAAAGCTGAGTCACACCGTTCTCCAAGATAGCCCGTGGACTAAGCATATTCCTTCCCCTTCCCATAAAAATCCCACATGTGGTCCATAAAAACCTTGGACCCCAGCTTCATAGAAGGCACCCTGTTCAGGCCCTCCTCTCTGCTGGCAGAGAGCTTTCTTCTTTCACTTATTAAACTTTTACTCTAACCTCACCTTTGTGTCCACACTCCTTATTCTTCTTGGAGGTCGGACAAAATCTCCAGACATTATCTCAGACAAGACTGTTACATCTTGGTGCATTGCTGAGACTACAACACTATGTGTATATATTTATAAGGTATATAAGATGTTTTGATATAGGTTGCAATGTGTAATAATTGCATCATGGAAAATTGGGTATCTATTCCCTGAAAGATTTTATGCTGTGTGTTACAAACAATCCAATTATTCTCTTTAGCTATTTTCACCCTTTTGTGCTTATCACCTAACAGTGTCTTAGATTTTATCCTGTTTTATATCCTATCTTCATTGGCCTTTACCCTGAAACCTCAATAAAGAAGACTGAGACTAATACATGTAATGTATGATGTGAGAGGTTAGATAATTGTTCAGAAAATATTTACTTCTCTCCACCTCCTCTCCTCTCTTACAGCAGACTCTACTTCCTGCTACCCTCCTTACTTTGAGAATGGCCACGTGAATTACTTTGCAACAGAATGTGAACAAAAATGATATGAGAGATGCATTAATTTGCTTTCATGTTTGGCATTCTTCTTATCCTTTTGCCATCTATCATAAAAACAGCATGCTCTGTTCTCAGACTGCCAGTCAGGTTGAAGTAGTCTGAAGCTAACTTATAGTCTGAAGAAAAGCCACTAGCTATTCCAAAGACCCTTGAGTGATGAAAAGAGCACTTATTCTTCTAAGTCTTTGAGATTTGGTGTGTGTATGGGGATGAAAGACAGGTATTGGTTTGGTGCTTAGCATTATCATAATAGACATCTTACTAAAATGTGTGGTGTCAGATAAATATGTATTAGTCAACTGCCTCCATAATAAACCTATGTAACCAATCTCCCCAAAACACAGCATTTTTAAATAATTATCATTTATTTTCATGAGCTTCTGGGTCTGTTGAAACGGTTCTACTGATGTAGGCCAGGAATGCTTAAATGATTCTGTTTTGGGTTGTAGCAGCTGGACAGCTGGGTAGCTCTTCTTATGACTACAGGTCTGTGCCTTAGCTAGGGGGTATCACTGCTGCATATGTGTTCATTCAGGGGCCCCAATTCATGGGGTAGCCATTATTCAGGGAATGTATATAAGACTTAAATCATTTTGAAAGATATTGGGCAGAGTAAAATAACATTTTTTTTTCCTTCACACTAAAGAATAAATGACAGGTCCTTAAAATACCTGTTAAAAGAAATCTAGTGATCTTTGTCACTTTTAGTAACTTTCTATAACTTTTAGTGACTTTCTATAAAATTTATCTTTCATGAGCTAATCTTCTCATATTTATGGCAGACATGCAAGAGGACAAACAGAAACATATGAGGCTTCTTAAAGCTTAGGTTTAGAACTGCCACATTTTCTGCTATTGTCCAAAGCAAGTCAGATGGCCAAGCTAAAATCTACAGGCCACAACCCTGAAAAGGACATGGAAAGAGCATAAATGCAGGAGTGGGGAGAAGAGACAGATAAATTGGGCCAAACAATTTTTCAATCTTCCATTATAAATACATCAGTAGTGTTTCATTATAAAATGCAGTGTTGCATATATTCCTCCAGATGATAATAATGCATTTGGACTAATTAATTTCGGGAAGTAGTAGAATAGCCTTTCTCAAAGAAGCTCATTTTTTAATTCTTCACTTGGTGGAATGACTTGCCAATAATTGTAATATTTTTACCTATTCCTTTTATAGAGCTGTTTTGAACACATGCTTCTCTTTATTTTTAATCCAACATTAATCCACTCAACAATTTGTAGCTGAAATTCAATTTTGATGTGCAAGATAGTAACACTTTTGTGCCTGCTCACCTAATCTACAACAGAAAACACAGTACATTATCCAATTACATGTACTATTATCTTGTTAGACACTATATATCATCTGCTTATTTCATCGAGGAAGTTTGTTATCATTATGTACTTGAAATAATTCTTAGTGCCAATCAACCCATCCTGAATTGCCGTTGAATGCCCTTCAGTCTCACCAAGCATTGTAGGCTACTTCAGTTACAAGTTAGACAATTTTTTCTCTATAATTTTGTTTAACATCGAGTATGCATCAGTTATGAACTTTCTGAATAGCTATAAATTAATTTTGCATTTTACCCCATATATACAGAAACTTGTTAGAGTTAATAATCAAATTGCATATAGTTATCATTTGCTGATGAATATGTCACAAAAATGATATATTTGTCCATGTAAACGAAACGAATTTGGAAGTAAAAGACTCATTTTGTGGAGTCTGACTTTCAGAACCCCAGTCAATTAAAGCTATGCCACTGCAATGTTTTTCATTCCCTGAAATTTTCCCAACTGGAATATGTCATAGAAGCATAGGACTAGACAACATTTCTAGCAGCTCTAGCTCTAAGACAGCTCACTACCAAATCGATTTTTTACATTGGTATATTTTCAAAAATTGTCCGTCTTGTTACTTGCAGTGTCAAAACTGCATATAATCTAGAATAACAAGAGTTGCCATCAAGGGTAATGACTATTGCTTATTTTCTCAAATGGAGGATTTCCCTGCATTATCAGTCAAGTCACTATTTCTTTGGTGTCTGGAATTATCCAAACTATTTGATTCTGGAGGAGAAAAAAATTATTGCTTAAAGAAACATTCAGGAGCTTGTTTTTTAGTTATTCTATTATCCAGAACTACCGTTCCCCCTTTATCCAGTTATCACTGTCTGTAGCATCCCTCTTGTATCTTAATCTGTTTGAAATAGAGTCACCAGTAGGAACAACAGCCTTTGGAATCAGGTCATTCAGAAGTCTTAGAAATATTTCTTAATAATGAAGGAAAAAACTCACCCCTAACGTGTTTCATACCTTATAGCAGAAAATCATAATTCTTTTTGGAGAAGTCATATAGGTTTTTTTTTTTTTTTGAGAAGACAAACATAGCTAAAAATTTACAAATATATATGTATTATATACATATGTATTATGTTGGTACATATGTATTATATATATGTATTATGTTAGTAGCAGAAGTATGTATGTGTATGTGTGTGCATACACATATATATGTGTGTGTATGTATATGTATATACACACTCCTGCTACTAACATAATTCTCCATGTCTTTCCTTTAACTTTGGAAAGAGAAATTATGACTTGCTTTATAATCTTGAAAAGAAAAAAAATAACCAAGAGTTAAGTTTGGAAGATAAGAATTCATGAACATGAGCAGATGGACAATATGTCATGTGGACTTAACATTGGTTTATTCCTGTAAACTAAACATTAGTTAGGAGATTGTTAAAGCACAAGCATTATCTAATTTTTTTTTTTCAGAGAAATACATCACAAACTACCACTTCAATGGAAATAAAAAGAGATATTGTAAATCTATTAGACAAAGGGTCGGCATCTGCAGCAGACTATTTGAAAATGGAATAATGTGAAGGATAAGTTTCTAAGGCTACCATTTCATACCAATTGCAAATAAATTTAACACAAAATTGTTTTAAAACATCTGTAGTTCCATCATGCTTGATGCCAGAGAGAAGCATATGTTAGGATATTGTATTTGACAAAAAACAAGTCAGATTCTATCGTGGTAAGAGCAAAAGTAAGGGTTTATGTCTATTCTTCTGAAATTGTGCAAAAATTAATAATCTCCAAAATAAATTTTCTCATTCAAAAAATGTATATTGGGCACCTACTATGTAACAGAAATTTAGGTCCTGGAAACATAGTAATAGAGATATCAAAATCTCTGTCTTGCATTGTGGTTGACGACTAACAATAAAAGAATAATAATTTATATTTAAAAACAATGCAGGGCTAAGTACCGGGGAGAAAATAGAGCAGTGTAAGAGATCAGGAGTGCTGGGATGATGCAGGATGGAGGGAACATAGTAACTGCTATTTTAACTAGAGTGTCCAAGAAAAGACCCTCAGATAAGGCAACATTGAGAAGAAAACTAAAGGAAACAATTAACTCTATATAAACAACTCCTTCTATATAAAAACAGCAGTTACTGTGTACTGAGACATGTGGACATCTGGACAGAAGGTGTTTAAAGACAAGCAAATAGAAAAGTCAATGGCCTTGAGAAGAGAGCGTCTTGGTATGATTTTTCAAGGGCGCGCAAAGAAGTCAGTGTACCAGAGAGAACAAAGGTACAGTATAGTGTCACATGGTTAGAATGTGACCAACTAATAAATGCCCTTTTGACTTTTACTCTAAGTGACATAAGAACCTGTTGGAGGACTTCAATCTGAGGAATGACCTAATCTGAAGTCAAAATTTCAACAGAATCTCTCTGGCTGCCGTGTAGTGCAAAGCCTATGGGAAATAAGCCGCAGAAGCAGTGACAGCATCAGTCTGAGTTCAATGAGGAGACAGAAAGTACATAGTAATTTGAAACATGGACATTTGCTACAAGGAACTATTACCTCTACATCAACGATAGGAGAGTGAACATAGCGAGGTAAACACAACACTAAAGGGTAAGGGCTAAGGGGCAGACCTAAGGAAGGGCACACTTGAAAGAGGAGCTCCCTTCTTTCAAATGGGAGTCAAACCTCATAGGAAAAGGTAAGGTTTCAGCTCACTGGATGGCCAAAAAGTTATCTGGGTTATCAGGACCAGGACTGGTTTACAGTCACTGAACAAGCAGAAAAAAACCTAACATACAAAGGAGCAAGGCTTATGGGAAGTAAGCAAAGGGGGTTAGGCAACTGTAAGTGTAAGGCCTGGAACATGCCATGTGCACATCAGAAGAGCAACAACAAAGTGGTCACCAGGCCCAGGCTATGACTACAAAGTCAACAAGTATTCTGGGCACATAGTTGAAAGATTACCACTAGACACCCACACACCCCACACCGCTCACAGAGTATGAAATAGAAATAAGAAAATGAAAAAATATAGTATATGGGGATCAAGAAGGAAAGTCTCCTTTTTCCTATAAGATCCCTCCAATATCCTCTACTGACAAAGTTTTACACTGTCCTCACTGTGAAGGAGAAATGCTCGAACAGTCTAGACTATTTGCACGGGTACTGAAGAGTAGATTTGGGACTGAAGTACACAGTTACAAATTTATAACTATGTCAAAAAGTTATAGAGAGTTGGAATAATTTTAGGAAAAAACAGATATTGGCTATAATCACAGTGGTAGCAATGCCAGTGACACAGGACAGTTTATGAATATATTCTGAAAGGACAGCCAACAGATTTGCTGATGTAGAATGTTATAGAAAAAAAAAGGGATTTTTATATCTGATGAGCTGGAATGATGGTATGTTTATTTTATAGTATAAGGATGATTGTGATAAAAGTGGGTCTTGGGAGACATGTTTGGACACGCTGGATGCGAGATATTTAACAGACACACAGATCAAGATGTTAAATAGGCAAAGCACATGTATATAATTTGGTAGTTAGGAGACATATTTTAATTGGATATAAAAATATGCATATCATCAGAAATAGAAGATATTAAAAGGCAAAAGACAGAATGGCATAATAAAAGGTCAGGCATAAGCAGAGAAGAGAAAAGACACCAAGATTAACCCTGGATACTAAATACTAAAATTTTAGAAGGTGATGAGATGCATTGTTAAAAGACTCCTCAGAGAAATGTGGCAAGATTGTGTGGCAGCACTCAGCATTAACAGTCTGGAATTTAAAATGGAATATAAAGTCATCACTGTACAGTGTTCTTTTTAGCCACATTCAGCTGTCCTACTGCAGGTGCAGAAACAGGCTTTGATGTAAAAGCAATACTAATTGGACAAAATGATAATCTTTGCATATTAAGTGAGCTGATGTCAGAGTCTGTAAATTACAATCATGCCTACAACAGAGAATAAGTAGCCTGGCCTAATCTAAAGTATCTTTCTTCTTTAGCATTATTATTTGTTTCCACTTGTCTTCTGCTGAAGAAAATGGCTTGGATTTCTCATTTTTTTCTTTTCTGTTATGATGAGATCTGTAGTCTCATTTCATCTAAGATATAATTACTGCTGAAAATTTCAAAATGTGGAAAATAGTATTTGTAGAAGTGAGTATATGTTTAAATGAGATGAAATATGCTTTGTCGACAGTAAGAAAAGCCTTGGGAATATTATTATAATTACTGATACTTTGTTTAAAATTGTACTGATGTTTTCCATTTGCCACACTCATACTTCATTATCCCAATGATTGATGTGTCACCTAAACTACTCTCCTCTTTGTCATCAGGAGGTTGTCCCTTGTAGACTGCTTGACTTGGTTCTCTTGATCTTATTAAGCCTGAATTTGTTAATATTTTACATTATATTATTATTAATGCATACTTGAAACTTCTAAGAACAATTGAGTGCTAGCTATTTTAAATTTTCATTTAAAAATCAATAAATTGGAATGAGATATTGAGTATTTAGTAAGCACAATGGACCAGGATAGGTATTTTCAAATATAATTAAGTTGTCATTTGTGCCAATAAGTAATTCAAAATAGAATGGCTGAATTTTCGGTAAAACAGCCAGATGCAGACACAGAAATACCACGTTTTAACCCATATCTGGTAGATAAAAAGTTGATCTCACAGACTTTGGGAATAGAATTGTAGTTGCAGAGACTGGCAAGGGTAGAGGGACAAAGGGGTAGGGCTAGAGTTCCATAGCATCGTTGGGTGAATATAGTTAACGATAATTTATTGTATATTTCAGAATAACTAGAAAAGAGGATTTGAATATTCCCAATACAAAGAAATGATATATGTTTTAGGTGATAGATATTCCAGTTACTGTGATTTGATTATTAAACATAGTATATATGTATTGAAATATCCCATATGCCCCAGAAATACGTACAATTACTTGTATTCTATGTACAATTACTATGTATTCTATGTACAATTACTATGTATTCTATGTACAATTACTATGTATAGGAGTTGACAGAAGAGAGAAATAAAAAAATTTATAAATTTCTAGTGGATATAACTAAAAAATAATAATGCCTTACATAATTCTCCTAAAAAATATGTTTATAATCTTTCTGCCATTTTTCATCATTGTAACTAATTAAATATTTCTATTTTTCTTTTCCTTTTAAAATTTATCTTCCACTAACTATAAGGCAGCAAGCTCCATGAAAAGGATAAGGCTTGTCTCTTTTTTCACTGCTGTATTTCCAGCACTTAGCCCAGTGTCTGGCACATGGAATTCACTTAGCAAATACATATTTTTGAACAAACACATAAATAGAAATATAGCAAATGAATAAAGTTCAAAGAAGAAGCAGATTTTGTGGACAACCATAGGAGTCTGTTATTTTATATGTAGCATTTAAGATATTGGATCATTCATACAAAGATCATGTCTATGTGCCTGTATCTTAAATTCACTGATTATTTGATAAAATATTATTTGGCATTTACTATATGCCAGACACTGTTCTAGATACTGGGAATACATAGTGGAAAAAAAAAAAACTTAAAATTCCTGTCCTTATGGAATTTATACTCTCATATTTCTATACTCTAAGGTAATTCTCTCTTTTCTATTCTATTATTTTCAATGTCATACAAAAATTTTATTTTTTAAATTTTTTATTTTTATTTTCAGGGTACATATGCAGGATGTGCAGGTTTGTTACATAAGTAAACGTGTGCCATGGTGGTTTGCTGCAGGTATCAACCCATCACCTAGGTGTTAAGTCCAGCATGCATTAGCTATTTTTCCTAATGCTCTCTCTCCCTGGATCCTACCCTCCAACAGGCCCCCGTGTGTGTTGTTCCCCTCCCTGTGTCCATGTGTTCTCATTGTTCAGCTCCCAGTTATAAGTGAGAACATGTGATGTTTGGTTTTCTGTTCCTGCATTAGTCTGCTGAGAATAATGGCTTTCAGTTCCACCCATGCCTATGCAAAGGACATAAACTCATTCCTTTTTATGATTGCTAATTTCATATATATATAAAATTATATAATATGAAATTATGTATATATATATATATATATAA
>NW_016807022.1:142335-149693 GCF_001698545.2 Rhinopithecus bieti
AAAAAAAAAAAAAAAAGAAAAGAAAAGAAAAGAAAAAGAAAAGCAGCTCTCCATCATGTGCCTATCATTCCAGTGTCATGCCAGCTTTGGACTTTTCTCAGTAGTTTTCTATATAAACTAGAAATTCTCTTCTCCAGTTTCAGTGCCCCCCATCCTGTTACATGTCTTCATTTTTCTTCAACATTCTCATCTCCACATAATGTATTTTGTATATTTAAAAATTTGCTTGGTTTTGTGTCATCTCTTAAACTATAAGCTCCAAGTGGACAGAGATTTTTAGACTATTTTGTTCACTCCAGAATCCCACAGTAGCTGAGATATATAGTAGATGTTCAATAAATATACTTTAAATAAATGAATGCTAGAGAATCAGTAGATACTTTTAAAGGAATGAATGCTAAATAATCTGACAGTTTACTGGAAATGTTTGTTACACTCCTATCCACTTTCTACTCTTCCTTTCACAGATTTGTTTACTGTCTTTAATGTCATATATTTTTCATCTTGCTCTAGTCTAACACTTTGCTCTCTTGCAAATTTAGCCTTGCATTTCCAATTAATTAGTAAGTATCTCTACCTGCTTATACTGGCTTTATCTCAAACTTTGTATTTACAACTTAATTATTTTTCATGTTAAGTATCAAGAAGCTATGGCACCTGTTCTATGTTAATGTCATCATCATTATCAAATTTTAAAATATTATTCTCCCTCATCTTGTTGAATTATTTATATAACTTTTCTTCCACATCATACTGAAAGTTTCATAGAGGTAATGTATATATAATTCCTTTTGGCATTCTTCAAAATTCTTAGCATTTTGACTTACAAGGAGAAGATACTCAATAAATATTTATGGAGTACAAACATTATAGATAAATTATGGATACCTACTAGATGCGGATGGTATAATATTTGGTTTTGCATATACATCATTACCCACACTAAAGTAACAAACTACTTTAGTGAGAAGAGAACCAATGAACATTTAAATATACAAAGATTGGAATATACAAATATACAGAGATTGGAAGGTAAAAATCTCAGACTCCTGGCTTAGTAAAGTCATGGTAACCTCTCCATTCTACCTCCTTATAATTTTATACTACTTTGAAGTCTAGCCAAAAATGCTAATATGGTCTCTTATATGAACAATTAAAATAACTTTTTGCTGAGACCAGATGTAGTTATAAGGCCTGGAACTAAAAGTGGCAGAGTAGTCTGTTACAAACCTTCCTTCCCTCAGATCACAGAAATACTCTGCTAATCTATCGCAATTCCAGTGGCAGAAATGACCAATCCAGAAAGATGATTCAGTCAGTAAGAAACCAACTCAACAAAAGAAAAAAAAAGTGATAGAACAGAGCATCAAGTCAGCAAGAAACCAACTCAAAACAGCATAGCTTAGAAGAGAAATAATGTTTTTCTGCCAATACCTGGACTAGAGATGCCCTTAACCCTTATCCTAGGTGACCTTATGGAGGTACAGATCTCAAAGCATCAAAACTCTAAACCTGACTATGTTCTCCAGACGCTCATTAAAAAGAGAAAATATGCCAGAAAGTATTCCCGTATGGGCACCAACTTATCTGCCTTTTTCAGAATAATAAGACGCCCACTAAACTGCACAATGACTTAATCAGTATATTTTAACCCAATCAATACATAGCTACCTACATCCTCTTTGGAAGTAAAATGAGGATAGAGTGAAGATAACAGTGAGCTTCAATCAGTAAGCATTATCAAATAGAGGGTTTTGCCTTAATTTTACATATTTTTATTACTTTTTTGGATGTGTTATTTTATTACTCATTATGAACCCAAGAAATAGCTGTTGTTATAATTGTGCTTAATAGTATTTTTTTTCCAAAGTCACACATCTGCTAAGTGCCATAGCCAGTGCTCCAACTCACATCTGATGGACTTCACAGTTTTTGCTCTTTTGAACATGTTGGAAGGAGTATTTGAATAGCATAGCAAATCATTTATTCAGCCAATGCATATTTTACTCATACAACTGGTATGTCATATATATCTATATAAAAAGTTGTTCTTGACCTCTGAGAGGTTGTAATCTATTGAAGAAGTTACACAATTCCTTGTTTCAATGACTGCTTTTCTCTAACAAATTTGAATATTTGAAAACAATTGTTTCTCCTGAGCAGTTTATTCTTTCTTTCCCCAATCTACAAATTCGATTACCCTATGGCTTTACTTGGCAAGTTCTGTTTTTTACAGATGGCATAGCTACTTTCAAATTATCACAAATTCTTATTTGAATAGTTCAAATGGATGAGATATTACTTCAATGTGCAGACTTGTATTTGGAGCTTAGGAGAAAATGTAAAAGTAAATTTGTGTAAATGTCTGTCACTAAGTAATTTAATATAGTCTCATACAATCAATGTTAAGCTACATAATGAAGACTTCCAAGTCTTTATTAACAACCCTTCTCATCACCTATATTCTAATCGTAATTCTAGTTACACATATTGGTGTAGATGTCTTAAGGTACTCAGTCTTAATTTAATTGATTTTTTATTCCTGCTGAGTACCTTTTATCTGACTTTTCTATTTCTGCCATACTTCTCCCAGATATCTAAGATCAAAATATGTGGAAGTCCAAATCAACATTCTTTTTTAAATTTTATTTTACATATAGTCTGTCAACTCAAATAATTTTTAGGGTTTTTTTTCAAAGTATTGCGTACCTTTTTTTTTTTTTCCTTTCTTATTTCTATTACCTGGTTGGTCTGGTTTTCTAATGACTACATTCAAAATAATAATACATGAAAATGTATGATATCAGTAGATAGATAAGAGGTACAAAATAAGAGAGAAATATAATACCATTAAACTATCACACCTTCTCCTAACTCGGACTCACTTGCTCCATTCTCATGCCAGCCCCTCATAATCCACCTTTTCTATGGCCAACAAATCAACCTTTCTAATGTAACATCACAGTATACCAGTTTTCTGCCTTCTCAAAAAGTTAAAATTCCTCAGTAAATCACTGAAGTTCCTTTTTCCTCTTCCTTTCTGTTTTAGAAACACATTCTCCTGTCATCTTCCTATGCATAAACTACCCTACAACTAAATGAATGACTTCCATTGCTCTGGACATCTCTTGGGCCTTACCAGCTCTAACTAATGCCATTGTCTCCACTTATAATATTCTCTGTGATCCTCAAAATCTCACTTATCTTTTGAAGTGAAATCCAGTTTGTATGCTACATAAAGATATGACCTCTCTTTTCCTGGAACTTCAGAGAACTTAGTGATAATAGCACTCCTATAAAATAACATGTGCTGCTTTGAATCATAGTAATTTCTGAACACATATTCTCCATTATTTTATTATAAGGTCCTTACAACATGTTTAATACAATTTTATATCCTCCCCAGTGCCTAATAGAAAAAAATTGCAACAAGTAGGGAGACTAATATTTAATAAATGTATGGCTAAGGGCATATTATATATGATTATGAAGATTAAAACATGTAACTCGTTGTTGAGAAATGAACCTCAGTTCTGCATATGTTCACTGTTCAACATGAAATTATGTTAAGCAATGATTCCTGCAAAATTATCACTAATGAGGTTCAGCCAGCAGTAACATTTGACATGCAAATTTTAATAACCTCATAGGCATATGCATAAAAAAGATGATTCCAATAACTTCAGAATTAAAACTTGTCATTCAGAGTGAGAGAGTAAGCCATGATGTTATAGTCTCTAAAAACAAATACACAATACAGAAAATATCATATCTTTGTAAAAGCAGGAAGTGGTAGACAAGAAGAAACACTACTTAGCAGCATCCTAAGCTGATAGGAACCTTCGTGCCAATCACCTGGTGCAATTAGAGGGAGACTAATTCTCCAACGCCTTGGGTAAGAGCTGCTAACCCAAATTAGATGATGCATAAAAAAGGGAAAATACATTTTGTATCAGTAGATGGTACCAGTCCAATTCTGAAAACGAAATCTCTCTCCCTAATAAATCTGTGCATCATAGATAATTGGAGATTTAAAAAATACGTAATTTGTATTAATAAAACATCAGATAATTACTGAAATAGACAATGACATAAACACTAATGAGTGGATAATCAATAAACTAAGAACAGGAGGATGACCTACCGTTAATAAGCATGCATTCAATACTCAAAACTATAATGCAATATTTTAGTGTCAAACAGGAAATAAGTACCTGATAATATTTAATATAATTTTCAGAAGTTGTGTTAGTTTTGTTTGTTTGTTCCTCTTTTTTTTTTTTTTTTTTGGTTTGGCTTTTACTTTAAAATCATCATATATTGTGACACAGCAAAATGTTTAACAGGACATTTGCCTTGACAGGGAATGGTGGACACAATAAAAATAATTCTATAGTTTCAGGTAACGAGAGTATGACTAAGGACCTCCTCAGCCTGTCACCACTGATACACAGGTACTATCAGAAAACCTGACAACAGGTTCAGCCAGTATGTCTCGTGCCTGAGCATACCATTCAGGGGCCTGGAGACTGACCTGCCCTATTCACCACAATATGAATCCATGTGCCTCATCAGTGAGTTTGAGTATAGGCCCATTCCACCTGGTGCTGCACCTGCTAGTGCCCATGTGTCAATGGGGGCCTGGGGATCACCATGCTCTACCCACGTCACCAGTGCCTATGCACACCTCCAGGGAGTCTGAAGAGAGGCCCATCCAGTCTGCCAGTGCTCCTACACATCATCTGGGGGTATGGGGGCTAATTCATCTTGCCCGACACTGGCAACATCAATGCAGAGCCAGAGGACAGATCTCTTGAGCATGCTGCCACCATCACTGCTGGCACTCACTTGTACACATCACTTGGGGTCCTGGAGACTGGCCCACCCAGTTTGCCATTGCTGTGATTGGCACTACTGCATACCACAAGGAGGATCAAGCTTTGGCTTATTGACACAATTATCATTGACAATGCCACGCATATCACCCAAGGTCTTATAGAACTGCCCATCTACCAGCCCCATTGCTACTATACTGCCATTACCTGAGCAAGCTACATAAAAGCCCAACGATCCTCTTGCCCTGACTTGCTACCACTGGTGCCTACATACACCATCTGGTGGCCCAAGGAGCAGCAAAGTTAATCCACTGCTGCAACTACTGAAGCACGAGCACCAACCCGCATGGTGACACCACTTCTAGCAAACTTCACCATAGACTTTACTAACAACAGCAGTCTAAGCAACTTAGGAACTTGAAGGCACCACTGACACTGATTACAGCTGAAGAAATCACACATGACTACACTACTGCACTCATCCAGAATCAAAACCAAAGTGCCCTACTCAACCAATAATATAGATATATCTATAGGAAAAAGTATTTCCTTATGAAAACCAAGGAATAAAATTGAAAGAAATTATCAGATGCACAGATATCAATATAAGGACACAATAAATATGAAAAAGTGAGGAAATGTGACATTTCCAAAGCAACACAATAATTTTCTAGCAACAGATTCCAGTGGAAGAAAAACAAGTAAAATGCCTGAAAATACTAAAATAGTAATATTAAAGAAGCTCAGTAAGATAACACAGATTGGCAATATAAACAAATCATAAATTTAGTTCATGACCTCAATGACATGTTCAACAAAGAGATAGTTATAAAAAAGAACCACAAATCCTGAGACTAAAGAATTTGATAAATGAAATAAAAAAGATAATCAAGAATTTCATAAATATACTAGAACAACTTTATTCTTAATGTGGAAAAGCTAAAAGCCTTTCCTTTAACAACTGAAAAAATACAAAGAAGCCTACTTTCACCATTCTTTTTCTATATAGTTGTAGAATTCTTAACCTGAACAATCAGGCAAGAGAAAATAATGAAAGCCTTCCAATTTGGAAAAAAGTAAGTCATATTGTCTCCCTTTGCAGACAACATGATCTTATATCTAGAAAAATGTGGAAGAAGACTACACCAAGAAACTCAGGACTGATACACCCAAAATTAATTTAATTTTGCCAAACAACCAAAAAAAAAAAAAAAAAAAATCAACATAACAAATTGGTTTTTTTTGTTTTTCTTGTTTTTTTTTTTTTTTTTTTTTTTTTTTTTTTTTTTTTTTTTTGAGACAGGGTCTTTCTCTGTCACCCAGGCTGGAGGGCAGTGGCTCAATCTCAACTCACTGCAGCCTCCACCTCCTGGGTTCAAGCGATTCTCCTGCCTCAGCCTCCTGAGTAGCTGGGACTACAGGAGCGCGCCACCACACCTGGCTAATTTTTGTATTTTTAGTAGAGACAGGGTTTCTCATGTTGGCCAGGATGCTCTCGATCTCCTGACCTCGTGATCCTCCCGCCTCAGCCTCCCAAAGTGCTGGGATTACAGGCATGAGCCACTGCAACTGGGCCAAAATCGATAGTTTTCATACACATCAGGAACAAAGTAGCTGAAAAAGAAATAAAGGAAGCAATCCCTTTTAAAATAGGTACAAAAAATGAAATAGCTAGGAATAAATTTAACCAAGGAGGTGAAAGACCTCTACAAGGAAAATTAGAAAAAATTTATAAAATAAATTGAAGTGGACACTAACAAATGGAAAGATATTCCATGCTTATAGATCAGAAGTATTAATATTCTTAAAATGACCATAGTACACAAAGCAATGTACAGATTCAATGCAATCCTCTTTAAAATAGCAATGACATTCTTTATAAACATAGAAAAACAATCCTGTAATTTACATGGAACCACTAATGACCCCAAACAACCAAAGCACTACTGAACAAAAGAAGCAAATCTACAGGCATGTTACCTGATTTTTAAATATACTGTAAAGCTATTATAATCAAACTGCATGGTATTGGTATAAAAACAAACACATCGGCCAATAGAACTGAATAGAGAACTCAGAAATCATGCCATATTTTACAGCCAACTAGTTTTTGACAAAGGTGTTAAGAACATACATGGGGAAAGGCAGGCACGGTGGCTCACATCTGTAATCCCAGCACTTTGAGAGGCCGAGGCAGGTGGATCACCTGAGGTCGGGAGTTTGAGACCAGCCTGACCAACATGGTGAAACCCTGTCTCTACTAAAAAATACAAAAAGTAGCCGGGCATGGTGGCAACTGCCTGTAATCTAGCTACTCAGGAGGCTGAGGCAGGAGAATTTCTTGAACCCAGGAGGTGGAGGTTGCAATGAGCCGAGAGTGCACCATTGCACTCCAGCCTGGGCAAAAGAGCAAGGTTCTGTATCAAGAGAGAAAAGAAAGAAAGAAAGAAAGAAAGAAAGAAAGAAAGAAAGAAAGAAAGAAAGAAAGAAAGAAAGAAAGAAAGAAAGAAAGAAAGAAAGAAA
>NW_016807022.1:151129-153190 GCF_001698545.2 Rhinopithecus bieti
AGGAAAGGAAGGAAAGGAAGGAAAGGAAGGAAGGAAGGAAGGAAGGAAAGAAAGAAAGAAAGAAAGAAAGAAAGAAAGAAAGAAAGAAAGAAAGAAAAGAACATACATTGGGGAATGGACACCCTCTTCAATAAATGGTGCTTGGAAAACTGGACATCTGCATGCAAAAAAATGAAACCAGACTCCAGTCTCTCACCATGGATGAAAGTCAACACAATAGATTAAAGACTTAAATGTGAGACCCAAAACTATAAAACTAATAGAAGGAAATAAAGGTGAAATGATTAAGAACATTGGTCTAGATGAAGATTTTATGACTAAGACTTCAAAGGTATAGACAGCACAAGTAAAAATAAACAAATATGACCACAATAAACTAAAAGCTTCTGCACGTCTAAGGAAACAGTCAACAGAGTGAAGAGATACCCTGTATAATGTAAGAAAATATTTTCATAGTATTCATCTGACAAGGAACAATATTCAGAATATACATAGAACTCAAACAGCTCAACAGCAGAAAACAAATAATCCAATTAGGGCAAAGGATCTAAACAGACTTTTATCAAAAGAAGACATACAGGTGGTCAACACGTATAGGAAAAAATGTCCAACATCACTAATTATCAGGAAAATACAAAACAAAGCTACAATGAAATATCATCTTACTCTAGTTGGAATGGTTATTATCAAAAAGACAAAAAATAATAAATGATGGCCAGGATACAGGGAAAAGGAAACTGTTATACACTGTTGGTGGGAATATAAAGTAGTAAAGCCATTAGCGAAAACAGCATCGAGATTTTTAAGAAAACTTTTTTTCTTTTTTTTTCCAGACAGAGTCTCAGTCTGTTGCCCAGGCTGGAGTGCAGTGGTGCGATCTCAGCCCACGGCAACTTCCGCCTCCCGGGTTCAAGCGTTTCTCCTGCCTCAGCCTCCTGAGCAGCTGGGATTACAGGTGCCCACCACCACACCCAGCTAATTTTTGTATTTTTAGTAGAGACAAGGTTTCACGACCTCAGGTGATCCACCCGCCTCGCTCTCCCAAAGTACTTTGATTACAGGCGTGAGCCACTGCACCCGGCAGATTTTTCAAAAAACGTAAAATATAACTATCATACGATCTAGCAGTACCACTACTAGATATTTGTCCAAAGGAAAGGCAACCACTATATCAAAGAAATACACGCACTCCCATATTTTTGCAATACTATTAATAGCCAAGATACGGAATCTACTAGAGTATCCACCAGCAGATCAACAGATAAAGAAAATTTGGTGTATATATACCCAATGGAATACTGTTCAGCCACAGAAAATAATGAAATCCTGCCATTTCTAGTAACATGGATGGAAGTGGAGGTCATTATGTTAAGCGAAATAAGCCAGGTACGAAAACATAAATATAACATGTTCTTATTCATATGTGGGACTAAAAACGTTGATTTCATGAGGTAGAGAGTAGATAGTTACCATAGGTTGAAAAGTGTGGAGTGGAGGAATGAAGAGAGTTTGGTTAATGGGCACAAACAGCTAGAGGACAGAGTAAGTTCTAGTGTTTGATAGCACAGTGTGACTACTACAGTTAGCAAAAATATATTGTAAACTTCCAGATAGCTAGAAGATTTTAAATATTCCCAACAAACAGAAATGGTACATGTTTGAGATGATGGATATTCTAAATTTCCTGATTTAATTATTACACATGGATCATGTATCAAAATATTACATGTACCCCATAAATATGTACAATATGTACAATTATTATGTATCAACAAATTTTTTTTAAAAAAGTATAACTTAGAGCTCTTTGACATAGAGTAGTGCGTTGAACCCCACATCAGAAGACTATTTGCATTAACCCTCTGTGTCTGTTTTATCTTCTGTAAAAAATGAAATTAGTAAAATCTGGCTTGCCTCATAAAAATATTTGAAGGGGGGCCAGGCGCGGTGGCTCAAGCCTGTAATCCCAGCACTTTGGGAGGCCGAGACGGGCGGATCATGAGGTCAGGAGATCGAGACCATCCTGGCTAACACGGTGAAACCCCATCTCTACTAAAATAC
>NW_016807022.1:154948-160808 GCF_001698545.2 Rhinopithecus bieti
CCTCCCAAAGTGCTGGGATTACAGGCTTGAGCCACCGCGCCCGGCTTGTGTCTTCTGTGTATGCAGGTAGCTTTAGAGCTTGAGGTCTGGAAGAAATAAATGTTAAGGAGTCACAAGTTTAATTCATTGGTTGTTGAAAAGTATCCATTACTTATTCATGTCCCATGGCTAGTTTTTTCTTCTCAAAACTAAAAAGTATATCTAAATGGTACTTAGGACCAGTTTGTGCTACCACACAAACTATGGCTTCATTTGGTAGAAACTTAAAAGCAAGGAGGGGTTTCAGGAAACTTTGCAATGAAAAAGAAAAGACTTCCAGTAAGTGCACATGGAGGCTTTGGCAGAAAAAAAGTGGAAATGAGCTAACCCAGACTGGGTTATGTTTTGTGATTAGTTTGGGGAACTTAATTAACTTTTTCGAGTTGGTCCTGAGTTGAAAGCAGTGGCAGAAATTAGGAAAGCTGGCAGTCATTGACTGAATCCTGACTGTCCTGAAAGCGTATTGGTCTGGCTCCCCTTGTTGGTTGCTGTAGAGTTTACATGTGACAGTTCTACTGTCATATATAATCTGGCCATTGTCTGTATATTCATCCACTCAATACCCCCTTTTTGGTAACTCTCTAACTTGAGAGGGGTTGACGAATTCAGGGAAGGCTGCATCCCTAGACTTTTCACCATGTATGGATTGTTCAATCATCTCCATAGTCAACTGTATTGCAAGACTTTCTTGACCTTTTTGTTGTTATATCATCCTTATGATCATCTAATGAGAATAGTTGTGCAGAAGCATTTAAAACTGAATAGTAGTCTCTAGTAATTCTGAGCAAAGTAGAGAAATTTTCCTATTAAGATTTCACAATCACGAAACTCTCCTTATTCTGGTATAAGCAAGAAAGTAGCAAGGTTCAGGATTCTTCAGTGATTAATAGTAATGGGAGAGAGAGAATAACATAATCTCAAGAGATTAATAAACTGACTGAAAAAGGTGGTGTTTCAATCAGTAGTAATGTCAATACTGTATGTGGGGCCATAAGGTCAAACAGAGAACTTAGACATAGTTTAGCAGCAACATTGCTATTCAGTGCCAGCTCTTACCCAAGACAAAAGGTATAAGCTTTTCCCACAGGTCAAGGGTGAGGATATAATAAGTAATAGGTTTTTGATAGTCCCCATAAAGTTATTTAAAATTCCACGGTTTGTCCAGGTCACTCATGCGTAGTTGAGGAAGGAGGTTGTTGAAGAGTCTTTTTCAGGTTTCAGAAGACTTGTTCACTCTTGGGCCCCCACAGAACTTGATTGCTTATTGAGGACTTTGTCAACTTATAAATAGCTATTATAATCTCAGAATAATTTGCTCCCATTGTCTGCTATATTCAGTTAAACCTAGAAATACTACTAATTTTCATTTTGTAATGAATCTAGGATAAGCCTATATAGTCTTTAGCTTGTCATAAGAGAGTGACTTTCCCTCCTTTGGTAGGTTACTTCGTAATGCACAGTATTTCAGCAAAATTGTCATGTATATTTTGAAACTTTATGTCACTTTCTGCCATTGCTAAGAGCAAGCATAGATGTTTTTAAAGGTTTTCTTATTCTCTAAATAAAGTAGGAAATCTACATATTGTATCAAAACTGAATTACAGAAGAAGTCTATCTTTTAAATCTTGAATGAGGGTGTGAGAAAAATAGGAGGGAACGTCAGTGACCCCCTGGGGAATAACTGTTCAGGTATACTGTTGTCTTCCCCAGGTATAGGCATGAAGGTATTAATTTCTGATCTACAGGCACAAAGAAAGAGGCAGGGTAAAGAAACATTATAATGAAACAAGTAGCTTTATGTGAAATTGATGACAGGGTAGTAGTTGGGTTAAGTACTGCTTAGAAGAATAACAATTTTGCAGATGGACCTAAAAATTTGAATAAATAAATGTCTTCATCTATTAGGTTTCTTTATTAGAAGAACTAATTCTGCAGCTTTTTGGTCTGCAGGGCCACCTGTCTACCTTGGGTCATGTCTTCTTTTTGTTTTAAAGTCATTTCAAAATGTTCTGCCATCTGTTGCAGTTCAGGTAAATGGACTATTTTCCACTCAGTGTTTTAGAATTAGATAATCCATTTCCCATTTAACTTCAAGGACAAAATTATATGAAAAGGCTGCTGTTATATCAGTATCTTCTTTAATTGTTGAATGTTTTTGGAAGGTATTTTCTAGTCTATCCTAAAAAAGAAATAGTTTCACATTTTTTCCTGTTTTCATGATTCATTTATGGTCCAATGAATTAGTAACGGAGGGTTTCAAGTATGGCTTTTGAAAGACTGACCGGGTGTGGTGGCAGGCGCCTGTAATCCCAGCTACTCCGGAGGCTGAGGCAAGAGAATCACAATCCCTTGAACCCAGGGAGCACAGGTTGCAGTGAACTGAGATTGTGCCACTGCACTCCAGCCTGGCGATAGAGTGAAACTCCATCTCAAAATAAATAAACAAATAAAAGGAAAGACTTTGACCAATTTGGGGGACTTCTTTTTTTTCCAAGGAGAAAAAATTTCCTATAGGTCCCTTCAGGGACCTCGGTCGGTTCAACTGGCTTCTGTTATCTAGATTCTCGCATCTGAGGTTCTGATCAATATGTGCACAAGTGAGGTAGGTTGTATAACCCTACATTATATGCATCAAAATAATTCTAGGTTCTTCTATAAATAACTGTTGGTCTTATCTCGGTTTATGGAAATTCTTATTGCCCTTAATACGCCTTGGGTCTAAGGTTTAAATTCTACAGTTGGCCGCATACTTGGCTCATGGAAAAAAAAAAGTTCTTCAGAGCCACTGGCATTTTGGGTCAGAAAAGAGTCATTGGCAAGAAATAAAATAAAATAAAATAAAGTAGAGAGAGAAAGAGAGATGCAGAGAAGACAAAGAAGAGGGCAGAGGTGATGAAAGGAGAGAGACTGGAAAGATAAGGGGGTGGCAGGATAATTGGATGTAGGGAAGGAAACTTGAAGAAAATGAGAGAAGGATTCAGTTAAAAAAAAAAAAGTCTATTGTTTAAGTTTATGAAATGTTCATTATCTTTGAGCAAAGAATCATTTAGTGAAGCAATTTTTGATTTAGAATTTTGTTTGACAGCTGGAATGTGTTTCCCAGAAGCCTGTGGGTTAGAAGTTTAATCCCCAATGCAACAATGTTGGGATGTGGGACCTAATAGGAGGTTATTGGCTCATGAGGGTACAGTAGTTCTGTATGAATGATTAAAGTTGTTATCATAGGAATAAGTTCATTATTACAAGAATGAGTTCTTATAAATTGAGTTTAGCCCCTGGTGCCTCTCTCTGTTTCACATGCTCACTTTTGCTTTTTCCACTTCAGTCACGGGATGACATTCGTCAGATGCTGACAACATGTTCTTGGACTTCCAGCCTCATGAAATACAAAAATTTCTGTCCTTTATAAATTACCCTGCCTGTGGTACTTTGTCATGCAGCAAAACTAAGGCAGGGGCTTATGCTTGTCAGTCAAAAAAAAGTGCTGCCCATTGGGGCTGATCTAATTCCCTTTCTTTGCTAAGGTAAGATCAAATGAATAATTGTTTTTATGCCAATGTTCCCCAGAGTGATCACTGAGGATCAAAACCATCTTTGGTGGAGTTAAGCCATATAAAGAAATACATATAAGGACTAGGTTTATAGGAATATATATATATAAATCAGAGTATCTTTTTTCCTGGAGGAAGAGAGGATTTAGACTTCGTGTCCTGATGAGACCTGGAAACAGTTAATAGAAATGTGACATTTTGGTTTTTGTGTTTTGTTCACTCAATCTGATGATCAGCTGCCTCCAAAAGTACAGCCTACAATCTATACATCTTTCCTCTCCTGACAAGTAGACAACCAGAGATCGCTCTGAATCAAAGCCAACTTTTTCCAACAACAACAAAAAATCAAAATTATAGGAAAATTCCATCTTGTTTTACTAATGATCCACAGAAAATCTGTCCAAATGAAAACCCCAAACTCACCAGTCTGTGAAGCCAGCCTAAGCAATAGGTTATAGTCTCCATGCTTGTTATCTACTCTGGGATTTTCCTTCTTATGTCAAACAACACTTTTAGATGATACAACACAAAAGGAAGCATGAGAATAAAACTGGATGACAAAGAATGATCTGATTCCAGCAAGGATGTCAAAACAAAAATGAAAACTGATGACAAAACCGAGGTACTGAAACTGAGACTAAGAAGTAAGGAACTCAATGCAAAGAAAGAGGAGTTTAGACCCAATGCTGACTTATTAAATTGACATGAGCTTAACAAGCCATGAGTAGGAAGACACAAGAGGACTGTGTGGGTACCAAACTTGGTCAAAGGCTGGGTTCTATAGTGACAGCAGTGCGATTATATGTTGGTAGAATTTCCAAGAAAACTTTGGAAATGAACAAAGGCACAAAGGCACAAAGGAACAAATTAAAACAGAAACTATTCAGAGCTTGTTATAGCAGAGTCAGACACCATTACTTGCTTTTGGAAGAGACTTAAATGCAAGCAGGGGAGTTGGGAAGACTCAGGTATTCTCTGATTGGAGGGTGAAGTGTAAGCTTAGGGAAGATGAAACCTGGCTACCAAGAAGTAAGAATAAATGATCGATTGGTTTGGAAAGTATCTTAGTCTGTTCAGACTGCTGTAAAAAGTACTACAGACTATTTTATAAATAATAGAAATGTATTGCTCACAATTCTGGAGGCTGAAAAATCCAAGACCAAGGCACTAGCAGACCTGATATATGGTGAGGGCTCCCTATTTCAAAAATGTCTACTTCTGTGTTCTCACTTGGTGGAGGGGTGGATGGGACTAGGGCCCTCCCTTTAACCAGTTTTATAAGGGCACTAACTCCATTCATGAAGTAGGAGTCCTCATGATTTAATCACTTTTCAAGAGGCTCCATGCCTTACTACTGTTATATTGGATACTAGGTTCAACATATTGATTTTGGAGGGACACAAACATTCTGGCCATAGCAGGGAGCATATTTGACTTTATCCAGTTGACCTTGAATTAAAAGCAAGGGTTGAAATTAGGGAAGATGCCAGTAATTGATCAAGCCTTGAACCCTTTTGGGCTGATCTCTACAGAGATTACAGTTTAAATTCCTGGACTGGTTGTTGCAGAAGTCGTGAATCAGAGTACCATTGTCATATATGATCTAGCCATTGTCCATCTGTATATTCTGTCTCTCATTCAGTTATAACATCTGCAAAACATCTCTTGTGACTTAAAATCTTTAACATGTTCTTTTTTTTTTAATATATACATATTTCTGTGGGAGTCGTGCTTTTGCCTTTTTTGGTAATTTGCTTATAGAAGATCACTTTCCTAAAGGTGTCTTCCATGACTCCCCAGTATAAACCATACTCTGCATATATACCTTGTGTTTCTGCTCCAAGGCTTAAAAATCCGTCATAGGACAGAAGACCGGTGATTTCTGCATTTTCAACTGAGGTACTGGGGTCATCTCACTAGGGAGTGCCGGACAATCGGTGCTGGTCAGCTGCTGCAGCCCGACCAGCGAGAGCTGAAGCAGGGCGAGGCATTGCCTCACCTGGGAAGTGCAAGGGGGAAGGGAATCCCTTTTCCTAGTTGTTCTGTGAGACACACAACACCTGGAGAATCGGGTAATTCCCACCCCAATACTGCACTTTAAGCAAACGGGCACACCAGGAGATTATACCCACACCTGGCCGGGAGGGTCCCACGGCCACGGAGCCTCCCTCATTGCTAGCACAGCAGTCTGCGATCTATCCGCACGGCAGCAGCGAGGCTGGGGAGGGGCCCCCGCCATTGCTGAGACTTAAGTAGGCAAACAAAGCCGC
>NW_016807022.1:163912-172459 GCF_001698545.2 Rhinopithecus bieti
TGCTGACGAGTTGATGAGTGCAGCACACCAACATGACACAAGTATACATATGTAACAAACCTGCACGTTATGCACATGTACCCTAGAACTTAAAGTATAAAAAATAAAAAAAAATAAAAAAAAAACTGTCATAGTTTCTTTTGCCTAGAGTGTAAAGTTGAAATACATTTTCATGTTATACAAAATCTTCTGTGATTAAACAATGTTCTCTCTCTCTGTAATGTCTCTCTCTATATAATTTTATATATATATATATAATTTCCCCCTGTTTGCACACTCTAGGCTTAAGCCAAAGTAAATTATTTGCCAACAATCTTGGAGTGTTTGCTATCTCCAAAATTGGGTTCAAATATTCCTTTTATCTAGAAAGCACTCCTCCCTCTACACAGGCAACAAATTTCTCTTTACAGTTTTAAGAATCAAATGTTCTGAACTCTACTCCCAGCTAGAATTAACTACAGTCCAATTTGTATATTTGCTTAACATGTGAATACATCTAACAAAACAACCAGTAGTTCAGAGCAGGTTTTCTTTTCCATACTTGCTATTGGGATCTACACAAAGAGCCAGACTCTGAGTCTGAGTAACTCCCAGTGTCAGGCATATGGTAGAAATTAAGTAATTGATTGCTAAAGGAATAAATGCAGGGAGAAATGCTTAGCAGTATTTTGTGTCGTGGTGTAAATTGAATTAATTAACTGGACAGCAAACACTGCCTAAAAATAGCTGCACTTTGAAAATTTTTAAAAATTTATTAGAAGAAAGAAGTTAGAGAACCAGAAGAAATGAATAATAAAGACGAGAAGGTAGAAGTTTTAGAAAGGAAGTGAAATATTAAGAAAACAAAACATGAAATTAAAAAAGAAAACAAACCAAAAAGACCAAAATAAACAAAAAACCTTGTTATATTATACCACATTCCTAATATTCAAATCTTCTTATAGACTGAAAGAGGCACCTGGCTGTCTTCCTATAATGCGGGTGTGGGGACACTTCCTCTTCTGTAATTGTATATCCAGCACAATTATCTTTCACCTGTGAGCCAAAAGGAATTTCAGCAGCCGTCTTTTTGCATTCTGTCTGTGAGAATACTATCATCACTCCGTTCCACTGTGCTTCTGAAGTACCCTGCCAAATGCTTCATCTCAAATATTACATTCATTACATCTAAATTTCACCTTTTTCTATAATTGGATGAGCTATTTATTTGCTTCTAATGTATTGAAGAGCACTTCTCCATTATGTTAGTTGCTGTTTTCTACTAGAAAGAGAGTTCAGCAGTAAACAAAGTAGCCATTTTATTATGCCTTTGCATATAGCCTTTAATTCTGTGAATGGGTTTCAATCTTATTAAATAAAAATGCTGTGCAAATCAATATATATCATTGATAATAGGATTGAGTAGACAGGCTAGGCAAGGTTTGGAGCTAAAGTAAACATCTAATGTTTAGCATTTAACCTAATACTAATGTTTAAACTGAAACTGACCAAGAAGAAAAACTGTGGCCATAAGTTCTTTTACAAAATTAGCAAAGTATTCCATGAATTAATACATATGATTCTAGTTCTCTTTGTTTGTCTATCAGTCCTCCTTATTTAAAATGTTTATGATAAAATAATGAAATATTTTATCTGTGAAATAAGAAAATATTATTCTCCATTTAATTTTGCCAACTATTATTTTCCACTTCACGTAATCAACCTGAATTGTTGACATTAAGAAAACGAATACGGCCAGGCATGGTGGCTCATGCCTGTAATCATCCCAGCACGTTGAGAGTCTGAGGCAAGCAGATCGCTTTGAGCTCAAGAGCTCATGACCAGCCTAGATAACAGGGTGAAACACTGTCTCTACAAAAAAATCACAACTGTAGTCTCAGCTACTCAGGAGGCTGAGGCAGGAGAACCACTTGAACCCAGAAAGTGGAGGTTGCAGTGAGCCAAGATTGTGCCACTCCACTCCAGCCTAGGTAAAACAGCAGCACTCTGTCTCAAAAATAAATAAATAATAAAAAGAAAAAAAGAATTTTTTTGTTTGTTTGTTTTTTTGGAGACAGGGTCTTCCTCTGTTACCAGGCTGGAGTGCAGTGGCATGATCTTGACTCACTGTAACCTCTGCCTCCCGGGTTCAAGCCATTCTCCTGGCTCAGCCTCCCAAAGAGCTGGGATTACAGGCACCCTCCACCACGCCCAGCTAATTTTTGTATTTTTAGTGGAGACCAGGTTTCACCATGTTGGCCAGGATGGTCTCGATCTCCTGACCTTGTGATCCACCCGCCTCGGCCTCCCAAAGTCCTGGGATTACAGGCGTGAGCCACTGTGCCCAGCAGAAAAAAAGAATTTTTTTATTACAGAAAGTAAAAAGAAAATGAATGTGTCTGATTCCCAGAAAAAAAAAAAAAGGCTTAAAATTAAATATAATATACAAATATGTAGACCAAGCCACCAGTTGCAGGAGAAACAGAATAATAATATATGAAGAAATGACTTAGCAAGCCTCTTCATTACCTGAGTGAGTATACTTGCCTTGTTTATAAGTAACAGAAACCAACTTAAAACCCTAAAAAGAAAGAAAGAATAATGTATGGTAATGATAGAGACATAACTTTCGAAATTCAAGGTCCAAACTTAAGTGAAAAGCTGATAGAGTCCTTGGTAATACACTCTGTGTCTCTTCTCTGCCACTATCTACTCATCTCTGGGTTTATATTGTGTCTATACAGATAGACTTTCTCTGTTCATAGTATGCACAGCAAAACATGGCTGGTAAGCTCTCGTGGTACATGTCCTGGGCTCAGAAACATGAGATACATGATTACTTCTCAGTCTCTCTTCTAACAGAAGAAATTTTAATTGGAGAAGCATGAGCGAGGTCCTGTCAATTACAACTGTGGATTTTGGTCATCCTGAAAAAATAAGACTGCTATGACCTGCACCTGTCAAATTGAAGGCGTGGTTAGAGAGTCTAGTTAAGAAGGATAATAGAGACATAACAGACACTCCAAATATGTATGTTATGTCAGCCCTCCCTTGTGTAATTTCTGCACCTTTTCTTTCTGTATCATAATATAAAAACCTACCTGAATATCATCATGTATTATTTTACTTTAAGTGATTTAATACTCCTGTGATATTTGATATCAACTGACATGTTTCATTCTTTCATTCCAATATTTCTATTCAATTAAATTAAAATGCTGTGCTAAGTATTACAGGGAATCCAAATTTTGATAAGATCCCATGGCTTTTCCTAAGTAGCTGTGATGTGCCAAGGAGATTAAGAAATATACACAGATAAAATTAATTTTAGAGCTGTCAAAATGTGTTAAATGTCACAGAAACGGAAAAGGTACATTTCAACTTGAAGGACTAAAGATGTCTTTCAATTTTCACCATTCTTTATTCCTCAACCACACTTTTGGTGCTCCTTACTCTTTTTCTCTTTTTTAATCTTCTTCTTCAAATTACACATTCGTGTATAGAATAATGGAATTATTTCTCGGGGTGAAAGGTAAAATTTTCACATATATTTATGTTTATTATTCTGCAGATCATTACACTGGATGGTTTATCCATCACAGGTGCCTCTCTGAGGAATTCTCTTGTACATCTAATCTGGGCATTAACATCTTGGAAATGTTAATGCCCAGTATTATTTTGTTAATGTGGCATTAACAAAATGCCACATCTGTTAACTCAAAGAGTCTTCTGGAGTTGCCATAAGATTCTCTTATTTTGAAATTTTTTAATAACAGACAAAGACTACAGTCTTGGAAAACAAGCACAGAGTGGGAATAAGAACCAAATCTGGATCTCACCTTGCTCTCCTTGGGCTCAGAAAAGAAGGGAGAACAGACAAAAACTATTTGCACATTGAAATGTTCTGTTTACTGACAACATTTTTCCAGTGGGTACCTGAATAACCTGAGAGTCTATTTAATTCAAATGAAATTTAATTTAGATATGCATTTCTATTTGATGCATACATGAAAAGGGAACATTTAATGAATAGCCTCTGGATGTTGCACCTCTGATGCGCAACTGTGCCTACCCAGATATTCTCCTCTTCCTTTCCACTTAATGCATATCTGATGGATCCATTCCTGTTTAATTATAGGACTTGATTGAGTGACAAGCAAAACAATAATTTCTTTAAAGAGCTCATGAGAGCAGTGGTCATGAAGATGTGATAACAATGCACTGAGCCCTCCAAATGCATTATTTCACATGGAAATATCTCTGCAGCAACATTTAGTATAGATTGGGTTGGTTATTCTTCTGTCACTTCCAAATGCACACGTGTACCTACCTTTTCTCATTTATCTTTCCATACCTCTGGGTGACCATTGCCTCCTAAAAATCCTCATCCAATATTAAATACCCTACTCTATAATTAAGAAGGATAAAAATAAGATCAAAACATGATTTCTTTATCAATCTAAAGGCTTAATGGAAGAGACACAAAAATATTTAATGAAATGTAATCAGAGGTAGAGAGGGACACTGGAATTTATAGGATCTTCAGAAGTGAATCAAAGTAGGACACACATATTGGTGTGTGTCCAATATGCAGAAACTTTGCAGACCATAGAAACTATCAGCTGTATTGAGCTTCACAAGAGAAATAAGGCCGAAGCAAGATTTTAGTAAATACGACATGCAGAATTGGTGTAGGACTTTTTATAAAATCAATAATCTTATCTTAGAAGATAGAAGAGCACTGCCTAAAAGCTAAATGGATACAGAAATCGACAGAGATTTGTTTTGTTTTAAGATAGGGGTGATTTACTTGTTTACATATGCTGGAAAGAATTGTTAGTGGAGAGGGGAATTTAAAGAAATAGGAGAGGGAGAGGGTCATTTGGGAGAATAGCATCTCCTTAGAGATAGTTTAAGATAAAATCATTGCTCATCTAGAGATTTGCTTTGAGGCATATTTTCCTTTGAATGGAAGAGTGTGAAGATTAAAAAGTGTAATATTGGAAAGGAGAAACTACAAAAATCTCACTCTGGTATTTTGTGGAAAAGGGAGAAAGTTAAAGAGGGAGGTGGGATATTGAGGACAGTATGATTATCATGCAAAACAGTCCTATAGTAGATTATGTAGAAATAAAAATTTAAATAATAATTGGGATGGATATCAAATGAGAAAAAGGAAAAATGGCATTACAAGGAGAAAGAAAAGTTAAATTATAAAGGCATGAACAATTATGATGTGTGCAAGGGACTTCAACAACCCCATGTATGTGTTAGTAGAGAGGAGGAAAGTAGCACATGAGTGTACAGCAGGAAAAAGACATTTTGGGGTTAAGAGTCCTTTAAAAACCCTCTAATTCACACTCTGAAGAAACTACCTACTTCACCTATAGATAAGCCTCACTCTAATGGTATGTTCTCTGCTCAAAGTCTTTTGTTAACCCCATTTAACAGCTGCATCCGAATTGAGACTCAGCTCTACAGTTTCTGGGCATGAAAGGCTCCTGTGAGAAATTGATGCTTCTTTTAAGCCCAACTGGGCCCTCTCAGTCTTAAAGCTTCCAGATGGCGGTAGAGCACTCTACCATCTGAAGTTTGTGAACTTTCTCTCTTCCCTTATGGGCGTTGTGTAGATCTGACATGAGCACAGGTAGAAAGGGCTTTATGAAAGCATCGGCACTCTCTTTTACCTCCCACTTCTGCTGTTTCTGAGGCTTTATTTAAACATTTGCTTTCAAAAGATTGTACAATAAGAAATGCAAGTCCCAGGCACTGATTCAGTCAAAGTGCCAATGTGAGGCTGGTGTGTTAAAGGACCCACCTCCCTTTCTTAACTGCGTTTTCTCATGGCTTTTACTTTAATAAAAGAGAAAAGCATATACGAGCCCTCCATGCTCCAGGTTTACCATGACGCATTCCTCAAGTAGCAAATCCTTTCAAAAGTGTTACAATAAAAAACATTTTCAACATGAAATAATGGCACACACATCTTTTACTGAATTTTTCTCTTTCATACTACCAAAATGACTTCATATAGAGGCAGCTGTGCCCTATTCAAGTGAAAGATTTCTGGTAAAGTCTGTATGTTATAACTGCAATTACAAAATCCATTCCACTCTCAATATTTTGGTCTTAGAATTTGGTTGCTTAACATGCAAATTTACTTGCATTTGCTGTCCATAAAATGGCATTTCATTGCAACACAGCTTGGAACCTATATCTGTAACTAGCACTGTGTCTTGCCATCTGCTAGCCAATAAAGTAGTTACTTACCATTTCATGTATGACACCTACTCAGAAAGAGATGTTTAAGGGAAAGCTCTTGAAAAATAGTATTTTCTCATCTAATTTGTCCAAATGTATAATATATTCAGAGATATCTTTTCTTCTATTGGTAAAAGGGAGATCTTACAAATAAATTGAAAACCCATAACCCCAATATCCACTTGAAAGTGATGAGTATGATTTGCATTTTGCACTTTAGGAATCAGGGAATTTGCAATGTTACATTCAAGTCTATACAGAGAACTGAAAAAGGGTTTCTTAAATGCCAGCATTTAGTTACAAAGAGATAAGGGAACACTCAGTAGAGGAGATCTGTGCTGAGAACGAGGACAGATGAAGAGTTCTATCTTAGACCCCAGGAGTGAAACTCTGGATGTTGAATCAATCACTTTATCAATATGTAAGTAAATAGGCTGGGCGCAGTGGCTCATGCCTGTAATCCCAGCACTTTGGGAGGCCGAGACAGGCAGATCACCTGATGTCAGGAGTTCAAGACCAACCTGGTCAATATGGCGAAACTCTGTCTCTACTAAAAAAATACAAAAGTTAGCCGAGCGTGGTGGTGGGCACCTGTAGTCCCAGTTACTCGGGAGGCTGAGGCAGGGAGAATTGTTTGAACCTGGGAGGCAGAAGTTGCAGTGGGCTGAGATTGCACCAGATCCAGCCTGGGCAACAGAGCAAGACACCATCTCAAAAAAAAAAAAAAAAAAAAAAAAAAAAAAAGTAAGCAAATAAATAAATACACAACCATAGCATTTTTGCCACCATATGAACTAGTTTTTATGGTCTAGTATTTGAATGGCTCATAGATACCAGAAGCAAATTCAAGATCAGATTCTGTACTACTTGATAGGTTTGTTGGTCTATTTAGACCAAATTATTCAAAATTCTTTGGGTACTCTAAACAAATTATGCAGATTCAACAATTCTTTGGATTTTGCTTCATCTAACCTTGTTTATTCCCTATTTGGAAGTACTATAAAACAAATTCCAGAAATCATATCATTTTATTCTTCTTCAGTGTGCCTTTCGAAATAGTATACATTTTTCCATTATAACCATTAGCACACCGTACTAAATTAATGATAAATCTGTGGCCAGGTCATATGCAAATTTTCTCTTTCTCTTAGGAACAACTTTTTAAAGTTATTTATTCAAGATAAGACACACCTGAAGGCCACATATCCCACTTTGTTATTACATAGCTTACATTTTTAAAACTACAGGTGTTTCTCCTTCCTTTTCATTTTGTGTGGTATTAATTCTTGACAGAAGCAGAATGAATTACTCTCTGGAATGGTGGACATTCTGTATTTGTCCATTTGTTTATTTGAAATGTTATTAACTTGATTTTTTACCCCCTACATTTCCCATACATTTAACCAAGCTATAATAAGGTAAAAGTATTTTGACAAAAATGCCTATAAGGGCATACCAGTGGCTTTACATTGCATACTACTAAGAGAAAGACAATGAGTGATTGTACAAGTTTTAGGTATACAAAGATTTCAGTGGGTGTAGGCGATGACAGCCAGTCCCTTCCTCTGTAAAGTCTCTTATGATTCTTTACCCTTACAATGTCACCTATTGATGATTATAATATGAAAAAGTTAGAGGCTATCCAATAATGGTTTATACAATTCCATCCATATTCGTTAGCTAGAATCCTGCTGTAAAGAAGCAGGTTCCTTTAACATTTATGGCTGAGTAAACCTAAAATATAATTTGTGTAAGATATTCAGGATGAATAATTAATAATTTCTTCTAAATATCCAAATACCACAATATTCTTCAAAAATCCAAATACCAGAATAAGCTATTATCACACCAGTTACTTCCAACACAATTAAAAGAGTTTATTTTGAGACTTTGTTGTTGTTGTTGCTGGCTTTGTCTTGATTTGGATAGTATTTTGAACAATTAATTCTTTTCAGTATTCTGAAACATATTCTCCATTATTTTTGATATTCTCATTTTGGCCATTGAAAGCTACTTCTTTTGACATGGTATATTGGGTTTCTTTTGTTTGCTTTTGTAATTTCTTTTTTTATTATTATACTTTAAGTTCTAGGGTACATGTGCATAACGTGCAGGTTTGTTACATATGTATACTTGTGCCATGTTGGTGTGCTGCACCCATCAACTCGTCAGCACCCATCAATTCATCATTTATATCATGTATAACTCCCCAATGCAATCCCTCTCCCCTCCCCCCTCCCCATGATAGGCCCCAGTGTGTGATGTTCCCCTTCCCGAGTCCAAGTGATCTCATTGTTCAGTTCCCAC
>NW_016807022.1:174755-179603 GCF_001698545.2 Rhinopithecus bieti
TGCTTTTGTATTTTTAATAGCTTGCTTGCTTTCTGTCACATGTAGAAAGCTGCTCTTGTATTATTATACATATTTCCTGTCTCAGACCTGAAGGCAGCCATTCATTCAAGGAATTCTACTTCTTTTTAGTGGGGAATTGTAGTTAGAGTACATAATCTTAATGTTAGGTGTACATTACTGTTAAATACATCCAATAGAAAGTGGACCATAAATATTATCACCATTTAATACTTATAATCATCTATTCAACAACGAATATGAGCAAGTTCTTCCCTAACAGCCTCACATTTTAAGTCATCTATGATCTTAAGTTAAAACAGAAAATTTTACCCTAACAAAATATTTGTTTGCTCTAAAGAGTTTTATTAATCACTATAACATATCTCACAAAATAAAATCCAAATGTCTTTATCATGTTGTATTTGCTTTTTCTTAAGTTAGTGTTACAGTTATTGCCAGTGCAAAATTATAACTAATATACAACTGTTCAAAACAACAGAATGATAAACTTTGACAAATAATTATGCGAAAAAGTTATTGTAAATGCACATCTTTAAGACGTAGATGATAGCAGAGCAGTTTTGGTGACTTGATTTAAAACACTATGACACTATTTTATTCAGTGTACTGTCAGGAGGCAATGCACTGTAATAAGTTTCAAGATGGTTTAGATTAATGATTCTTTTGTAAAGTGGGAGAAGAGAGCTTGGTAAAGGGCAGAAAGGGAAAGTATTAAACCTTCTCTCAAAGACTCCTGGCTTCTCAGACAGATAGATCAGTATTGAAGTGGGGTAAAAATGATAATATCATTTCCTTAAAATTCTCCATCTCTCCACAGATCTTGGAAAAAGTTTAGTCTCCCACAGAGGTTTGAAAAGTCCAGGTTTAATACTGTTGGTCAAAGTCATAAACATAGGGATAGAATAATAATTAGCGGCCATAAAAAGTGAGAGATTTGTAAGGTAACATTGTTAGTTGTGGATAAGAAAATGTATTATGAATGACAATATTCTCTATTTCATTTCTTTTCTTTTTTTCTTTTTTTTTTTTTTTTTGAGATGGAGTCTCGCTCTATTGCCAGGCTAGAGTGCAGTGGCATCATCTTGACTCACTGCAACTTCCACCTTCTGGGTTCAAGCGATTCTCCTGCCTCAGTGTCCTAAGTAGCTGAGACTACAGACACCCACCACCATGTCTGACTAATTTTCGTGTTTTAGTAGAGACAGGGTTTCACCATGGTGGCCAGAATGGTCTCAATCTCTTGACCTCGTGATCCTCCCACCTCAGCCTCCCAAAGTGCTGGGATTACAGGCATGAGCCACCGCACCCGGCCACTCTTTATTTCATTTTTAGACTTAATCTTGATATTCATCTTTTCACAGATGTCCATTAATGCTCTGTTTTTCTCCATTTGTCACCTATTTAAAAGACAGGGATCCTATAACATAGAGAGGTATAAAGGAGTATCTACATTTTTAAATACTTCCCTTATTTCTTTTTTTAAGAAAGAATTAGGGAAGAAGTGAAGGGAGAGCTGTCATTTAGGGTTGCAGAGAGGATGCAAAAACATATTTGTTCTTTACTTTTAGATTATGTGTTTGGATGAATGTTGGTTCATTTAGTGACTATTGAATATCTGAGCTAAACTGGTTTTATTTCCATAATTCCTTAGTGATCCACAAACACACTGAAGCATTAATCTTAATTTATTCTGGACAAAGTCAGTATAAGATTTTTCATGAAGCAGCCTAAAATAAATGGCATTGATTATTCCTCCTTTCTTCGCTACTTCTCTCTCTGTCTCTCTCTTCCAGAGCTTATTCTTTTGAAAAGATCATTCTCCATTGATCTCATTTAACAAAGTCTGGCATTCTCATAAGTGATCTCATTGTTCAATTCCCGCCACTTATAGGTGGGAATTGAACAATGAGATCACTTGGACACAGGAAGGGGAACATCACACACTGGGTCCTATTGTTGGCGGGGGGGGGGGCTGGGGAGGGATAGCATTAGGAAATATACTTAATGTAAATGACAAGTTAATGGGTGCAGCACACCAACATGGCACATGTATACATAAGTAACAAACCTGCACGTTGTGCACAAGTACATTAGAACTTAAAGTATAATAAAAAGAAACAAACAAAGAAAGAAAAAACACACTACATCTTTGGAGGGAAACACACCCAAGCAAAAGGCAATCATAACAAAAGTTGGGATTTCCCTTAAATGAACTACTGCTTTGATACTTACAGTAGCAAACTGGCTGACAATACATTGTAAAACATCAGGTTTGAACTGATTAAAAATCCAACAGGACTCCTAAGATAGGAGAGAGTAGCTTGAGTTGAGCATTGCAAGAGGGTTTCAGGGAGGAAAAGTCCTGAGAAATCCTTGAAAAACAAATGAGTTTTGGATCAACAGAGAAATGTACAAATCTTGCCTTACCATTGCATTGTCAGGATCAGATCACAGGTTAACAAATGGCCTATAAAGATTCTTCAGCACACTATACAATGTGCCAGTGAATATTTTGTATTTCTTGTTCTTAGATACAGTCTCTGAGAGAAAATTAGTTTATATATTGTGTCATATCTTTTTCATCACTTGCCTTGAGCTCCTTCAAAGAGATGTACTATGGAAATAGAAATTATTCCTGCTCTGCTTCCCTCATAAATTTATCTATTTCTTTTTCTGCTCAACTTGTCATTGAATATATCAAACTATAGTTTAGCTACTTCATGGTCTGTGGCTAGATTTTTAAGAATAATACATTATGTGAGGCTGTTGAAATAAATAATGGCATTATTTTTTCTTCCCTTTCCTTGACTTCTGATGAATTCATATATAACCATAAAAATAAATTTCAGTAAAAAATGGACCTTCAAAGGACTGCTTCGAGAACACAGAATGTGGACTGACTGTTTGATACACCCTTGAGTGATCTATTTTAATATATTGAAAAGGTCATTATCTGAAAAGTTTTTATCTTGGCTTTTCAAGGTCAAAGGGGAATTCATGACTTTTTTAGAGTAAACATATGTCAAGCATCTGAAAACTCATAAATGTAAATCATGTACATGGGTCATAAATGTAAGTCTCTGTATTTTCTATGTTCTATTATATAAAACTAGTTAATAAAAATCAATGGACTTTCATATCATTTCTATAATTTAATACATATAACAATTTTGCCAATTTTAAAGAACACAGAATAACCAAAGATGACACATATATTAATTACGAACTAGTAGTCATTTTTCATTATTTTTTATCTTCAGTTTTACGGAATCTTAAACTCATAGAAAGAAAAGATAAGCGGAATGCCTCGGATTAACTAAACAGAATACACAGAGTGATTTCTCTAATCAAGTTTGAGTCTATTTCTTCAGAGTTTAGTTACTCTTTTATTATTTTGTTTTGAACAAGTGATGGCATTTCCACTGATGTGTATTAAGTATAAAAAATTCTTGAGCACATGTAAGCCAATTAAATAATGCAGGAGGAATTTAACTGAATGATCCTAGGCAAGATAAATAAACAATATTAGCTTCGATATGTATGGCTAAGACAACCTTAAAGGCTAGAGATAAATGGGATAAAGTAATATGGATACTGAGACCTAAAGCTGAATTCTTCATTACTTCGGCAGTCAGAATGCTGAGTAAGTAAAGGAATTGAAAGACAGAATTTCAGGAGCTCACCATCCTAACTTTTGATAGCAACAAATCTAAACCATTGTAGCCACCAGATAAACACACTATCTTAAAAAGACTAACTCATAAGGCGAATGCACAAACTCTGAGAGTTACCCTTGTCAGTGTTGCAGTCTCACGAAAGATAACCTGAAATAAAATTCACAGTTTTTGAGTTTATCCTACCATCTCCCATATCCTTCATGAACATTGAGAAGAGTTAATAAGCAGCTAAAAATAACTGAAAAGTACTACACTAATCAACACGCTATATCCCTTCCTTTCCTCAGTGGTCCAACAGTCTCCAACTGGATAAATAAATCAATGTGGATGTGTCTTTAGGTAGTTTCCGGAGTTGACATTCTTGAGTCATTGTTGTCATCTTTCTGGTTTAGTGTATCTGTGAATTGTAGTGCAGAGAGTACAGATTTGAAGGAAATACAGACTACATTTAAATATCCAAGTGATCCATTTTTTAATTGTCTTATCTGGGGAAAATGAATAACTTTTATTCACCTCAGTTAATTCACATGCAAAACTAGAATAATGCAAAGGTCTGAGAATATTGTTCAAAATTTAATGTTACTGCTGTGCCCCTTTAGCAGTGCTTCTTTCATGCTCACTTATACCATAGTTCATTTACGAAGTCATTTTATATTCTTAGATTTTTTCTTAAAATACTTTATCTTCATGCAACCATTTTGGCTGCCTCATGCATTTTATAGTTTTTCAATTATTCTCAAAATACTTTTTGGTCTCCTATGATGTGCCAAACAGTCTTAAATTCTGAAAATATAATACAAACAGAGTAAGATACCACCCCTGCTGTCATGCAGTTTACAGTATATTAAGGGAAAGTTCAAGAAAAGAAGGAGTATAAGTGCTATAAAAGGATCTAGAACTAGATGTACCATATGACCCAGCCATCCCACTACTGGGTATATACCCAAAGGATTATAAATTATTCTACTACAAAGACACATGCACACGTATGTTTATTGCGGCACTATTCACAATAGCAAAGACTTGGAATCAACCCAAATGTCCATCTGTGACAGACTGGATTAAGAAAATGTGGCACATATACACCATGGAATACTATGCAGCCATAAAAAAGGATGAGTTTGCGTCCTTTGTAGGGACATGGATGCAG
>NW_016807022.1:181598-184859 GCF_001698545.2 Rhinopithecus bieti
TTTTGTTTTGTTTTGTTTTGTTTTGAGATGGAGTGTCTCTCTTGTTGCCCAGGCTGGAGTGCAACGGCGTGATCTTGGCTCACCGAAACCTCCACCTCCTGGGTTCAAACAGTGCTTCTGCTTCAGCCTCTAGAGTAGCTGGGATTACAGGCATGCACCACCACGCCTGGTTAATTTTATATTTTTAGTAGCGATAGGGTTTCTCCATGTTGGTCAGGCTGGTCTTCTTCATATGTTAAAGTTAACCACATAGTTTTGCAAAATCTACATAGCAAAATCTACTGTAAGTTGTCAAAATATAAATTTAAAATATGGAAAATATTTTTTTAATATTCCAAAAGTCAATTTTCCTTCTATTTCTAATTTTTGGACTACTCTGCAGTCAAGAAAGATTTTCCTTAACACCAATACCCATGCTCATAATTTCCATATGTGAAATTCTAACAGTAAATAAATGGAAATAGCAAGAAAAGATGGTACAAATCCTTAAACGCAAACTTGAAATTAGTGTTATTAATTTTTACTACCTAAAATAAAAAAAATTAATGAATGTCAGCTTTCATGTAATTGATGCTATATTTATATAGATTTCAGTTTTAAGAAATGACATTTTAATGAGAAGTATGTGTGAATCAGAAAAAATATACATTTATCATGAGTACATGAAATGACAACTCTTTTGCAGAGCCTTTTTGGAGGTGGATGCCAGGGCAATAAACGTTTTAGTATGCCGATCATTATCTGTGTAATATTTTGTGAAAGCATCCTCCTCGTCTTCAGATGATATGCAAGGAAAACATGTCAATTTAGGCAAACAAATTTTTGACATTTTTCAGACTACTTTCCTCTACCGGATACTTTGGTCATAATGGGCAAAATAGGTGATAGCAGCATGAATAACAGAATGAAAGATGACCTCACAAAATTAATATAGTTACTTTAGATTCTACTGTGAAATATTAAGCAGTACAATGGGATAGCATTCTTTCCACATCAAGTCTCATTGAACACAACGGTGCAGCCATTTTGTTCATTTCCTTAAGACATCTTTACTTATTTAATTTTAAATGTAAATATTCCACATAACCAACTTTACTGCACAATAAAAATGTTTTAATATAGCACTGAAAACTGAAATATGTTTTAACAATTTATTTTTAAAGTATCCTAAATTGATAACACGAAGAAACCAAAAAGTTTTAAGAGGACATGATTTGAAACAGACATGGCATGACACCATTTGAAAATAATAAAATATGGGGCATAGAAATGCCGTTCAGTAAATCATAAGCTTTTTACATAGTACTAATGATATACCCTGAGTGTGTTGTTCAGTCATTCTTTACTAGATGCCAAACGCAAGTGGACGCCACCCTGCCGGATATCAAATCCTTGGCCAAAGCAGCTTCCAAACACAGCGAGAAATTAAAAGCTTTACTGAATGGATTACTAAAATACATAACAGTCAAAATGAACTACAAAATGGAACTATTTCAGAAATCCACAGTTTTTCTGAACACAAAAATAAGAAAAGTAAAATACATTAGACTACCAGTCCAGTGAAAACAGTCAATTCTTTTAAATACACATACATAACACAGCAATTATTTCTATGTCTGTCTTGAGTCTTTTCTATAAAGAAAAGCAATAGCAATAATAATATTTCTATTATTTTCTTGCTTTACTCAAAGGTGTCAAGAGTTTTTACCTACATGCTTTCATCTGCAGCACAAAAACAAGAGGTAAAGCGGAATAACAACAAAAAAGACAACATCATTGTCCAGTATTAATAAAGAGGCTAGACAAATCCAGTAACTTGTTCACTTACCACTCGCTCAGTCATTATCCTTGTGAATCTTACATGAACATATATTTTATCATGTTTCAAAAGTGAATAACTTTTGAAAATATAATTATAATTATTCTTATAGTAATTCTGTGAGGGAAAGACTATTTTTCACCCTCTTTTATGGATAAAGAAATTGAGCAATGCAGAAAATAAATTTCCCTGCTCAGACTGGCCAAATATTAAAAGACAGTTCAAAAAGTAAAATCCAAAGCATGCATGATCCCAGAGTTCTGACTTTAAACTTGTTTTTCTCCTTATCTGGTAGATTCTAAACATCTATATTAGTGATTAAGCATGCCTTCAAAGGTAAAATAACTATATTTCTATATCTTGTTCCCTGTACTCTACAATTAATGTGGGGTTTTAAAAAATGTAAATTAGTAGACTGGGTAAATTAAAGTCTACTGATATACCAATGATAACTCCATGTGAAACTTTTCAAACATACAATTATAAACTTTGGAAGGCTTCCTAAAATGTAATGTAGGTTGAAAACAAAATAAAACTTCTGGAGGTTATTTGAATATTAAACTTTTCAAATTCATCACATGAACAGGTGTTTTGTACAAAATGACATTCACTCCCAGAAGTAAAAGTACTATATAAATAAAATATACTTAAACTCCAGTTTCTTTTTTTTCTTTTGCTTCTAAGTTTGTACAAGACTGTATTTACTGCCAAAATTAAACCTGAGATATTACAATGATAATAAAAATGTCATGTAGGATTTGCTTACGTACTTTTAAATGATATTAAAAGTGAGTTGTAAACTGGACTGCATAAAAGAAAAAATGTGTACAGCTATTGATCTTCCTTAAATGAGAACGTTTTGCTGTTGCTGTGGTAGGAAGGCTTGCCACAGGAATGTAGACAGCTCATTAATGTCCAAACTTAAACATGAAGTGGCCTATTTTTAGACAATTAGAGGGTTGAAATACTACTTGTTTTCTCATGTTATAATTCTATAGAATAATATTACAAAGGGCCATTACAAAGATTATGTAAATCTTTGCCCTTAAAATTTTGGCCAAATTTATACAAAGAAAACAAAGAATAGGATTGGGTATATGTCTAAGAAATTTACCTCATAAGGTGAAATATGTAGAGATCACAATGCCCAAATCTATGCTTTACTCAAGTGTCATAATACTATTTAAAAAAAAAAAAAACTTCAAATTATCTCAACTTTCCATTTTCATTGACCTATGTAGACATAACCAAAGA
Source organism: Rhinopithecus bieti (assembly GCF_001698545.2). Lineage (NCBI taxonomy): Eukaryota > Metazoa > Chordata > Mammalia > Primates > Cercopithecidae > Rhinopithecus > Rhinopithecus bieti. The sequence continues at coordinate 184,672 of NW_016807022.1, forward strand.
ACTATTGGTCAATTTTATGTAGTTTACAAAAGCATGACAGTGAATATACTTCCAAAAGTTAATTTTGCCATGATGTAGGTGAAGAAAATGGTTTTTATGTGATAAATTACTCCTAGATTTGTTTTATCATTTTGTTGTATATAAGTCATCATGATCTTTCTTTGTATAAAATAATCATTCCCAGAATA
>NW_016807022.1:185005-191796 GCF_001698545.2 Rhinopithecus bieti
TATTTAAAAAAAAAAAAAAACTTCAAATTATCTCAACTTTCCATTTTCATTGACCTATGTAGACATAACCAAAGAACTATTGGTCAATTTTATGTAGTTTACAAAAGCATGACAGTGAATATACTTCCAAAAGTTAATTTTGCCATGATGTAGGTGAAGAAAATGGTTTTATGTGATAAATTACTCCTAGATTTGTTTTATCATTTTGTTGTATATAAGTCATCATGATCTTTCTTTGTATAAAATAATCATTCCCAGAATACGTAGAGAAAATATTTTATAAAACAATTTGTTTAGTTAATTAATTAATTTACTTTTTGAGACAGGCTCTCACTCTGTCACTCAGGCTGGAGTGCAACGGCAAAATCACAGCTCACTCAGCCTTGACCTGCTGGGCTCAAGCTATCCTCCTGCCTCAGCCTCCCAAGCTGGGACTATAGGCACATGCCACTACACCTGGATAACTTGTTAAACTTTTTAGTAGAGACAAGGTCTCACTAGGTTTCCCAGGCTGGTCTTGAACTCCTGAGCTCAAGCGAACCTCCAACTTCAGCCTCCCAAAGTGCTATGATTACAAGAATGAGCCACTGTGCCCAGGCTTGTGTCTAATCTTAAATAAGAGGTAAAATGTGTGTTCCAAGCAAATAATGAAACTCCCCCAAAATTCTCAAAAGAATAATACCACAAGTGTCTGATTTTATTGCTGAAGCTTAGAACAAATTCTGCCATTACATATGCCGATTCTGAAGTTGGTTCATTGTGTTGTTTCTTTGTGAAATATGACCTCATGGTGATTCTTAATATTTTATACTTCTGTTTGAATTACAGTTCTGATTTTAATCATATGAATTTTATTATAAATATAATAAAATGTGTTTAGTAATATTTATATTTATGAGATTACTATACAGGCATACCTCAGAGATAATGCATGTTCGATTTTAGGCTACTAAAATCAAGCAAATATCGACACAAACTGAGTCACATGAACTTTTTAGTTTCCCAGTGCATTTAAAAGTTGTGTTTACACTATACTATAATCTATTAAGTGTGCAATAGCAATAGAACAATGTCTAAAATATAATGCACATGACTTAAAAAATAATTTATTGTTAAATGCTAACAATCATCTGAGCCTTCAGCGAGTTGCAGTCTTTTTGCAGATGAAAGATTTGATATTGATGGCTCCTGACTGATAAGAATGGTGGTTGCTGAAGGTGGAGGAGACTGTGGCAATTTCTTGTAATAAGACAACAGTAAAATTAACTGCAACGATTGACTCTTCCTTTATAGCAATGATGCTGTTTGATCAAATTTTACAATGTAACTTCTTTCAAAATTGTGATTAATTATCTCAAACTCTTCTGCTGCCTTATCAATTAAGTTTATGCAATTAATCTAAATATTTTGTTATTATTTCAACAATTTCCACAGCATCTTTACCAGGAGCAGATTCTATCTCAGGAAACCATTTTATTTGCTCATCCTTAAGAAGCAACTCCTCACCTGCTCAAGTTTTATCATGAGATTGCAGCAATTCAGTCACATCTTCAGCCTCCACTTCTAATTCTAGTTCTTTTGCAATTTCCACCATATCTGCAGTTACTTCCTCTACTGAACCCTTGAGCCCCTTAAAGTCATCCATGAGGGTTGGAATCAACTTCTTCCAAACTCCTATTGATGTAGGTATTTTTTACCACTCCCCACCAACCCATGAGTCACAAATATTCTTAATGGCATCTAGAATGGTAAATCTTTTCCAGAAGGTTGTTAATTTACTTTGCCAAGATCAATCACAAGAATAATGATCTATGGAAGTTTTAACCTGACAAAATGTAGTTAGGACATAATAAAATTTGAAATTTGAAATTACTCTTTGATTCATCTATCAAGTGGATGTTGTATTAGCAAGCATTAAAACAACTTAAATTATCTTGTATGTGTCTATGAGAGCTCTTAGGTAACAAGATGCATTGTCAATGAGGAGCAATATTTGAAAGGAATCTTTTTTGTTGAGCAGTAGATCTCAACAGTGGGCTTCAAATTTTCAGTAAACCATGCAGCAAGCAGATATACTGTCATCTAGGCTTTGTTGTTTCATTTCTAGAGCACAGGCAGTATATTTAGCCCATTTTAAGGGCTCTATGATTTTGAATATGGAAAATTAGAATTGGATTTAACTTAAAGTCACCAGCTCTATAGACCATAACAAGAGAGTCAGCCCATCCTTTGAAACCAGACATTAACTTCTCTGCTCTAGCTATGAAAGTCTTAGGTGGCATCTTCTTCCAGTACAAGGCTGTTTTGTCTACATTGAAAAATCTGCTGTTTAATGTAGCCACCTTCATCAGTAATCTTAGCTACGTCTTCTGGATAACTTCCTGCAGCTTCTACATCAGTACTTGCTACTTCACATTGCAATTTTAAGATTTGGAGACCGTTTCTTTCCTTAAACCTCATAAACTAACTTCTGCTAGCTTTAAACTTTTCTTCTGCAGCTTTCTCACTTCTCTCCACCTTCACAGAATTGAAGACAGTTAGAACCTTGCTCAGGATTAAGCTTTCGCTGAAGATAATGTTGTGATTGGTTTGATCTTCTATGCAGACCGTTAAAACTTTCACTGTATCAACAATAAGGCTTCTTTGGCTTTCTTATTATCTGTGTGCAAACTGGCGTAGCACTTTTAATTTCCAAGAACTTTCCTTTTGCATTCACAATTTGACTAACTGTTGCAAAAGATCTAGCTTTTAGCCTATTCTGGTTTTCGATATGTCTTCTTCCCTAAGCTTAATCATTTCTAGCTTTCAGTTTAAAGTGAGTGACATGTGACTCTTCCTTTTACTTGAACACTTAGAGGCCATTGTGTGGTGACTGGTGAAATTTCAATATTGTTCTGTTTCAAAATAGAGAGGCCAGGAAGAGGAAGAGAGACAAGGGATCAGCTGATCAGCGCAGCATTCAGACGTAAACAACATTTATCAATTAAGTTTGCTGTCCTATAAGTATAGTTCATGACACATCAAAACATTTAAAGAGTAACATCAAAGACCGCTGATCTACAGATCACCATAAAAGATATAATAATAAAGAAAAAGTTTGAAAATACCAAAATGTGACACAGCATCACAAAGTGAGCAGATGCTGTTGCAAAAATTGTGCCAACAGCCTGGCTTGATGTAGGGTTGCCACAAACTTTCAATTTCTAAAATATTCAACGAAGTGAAGCACAATAAAATGAGCTGTCTGTACATTCTCCCCGGTATTTATAAATGATGAGACTCACAGCTTCTCTTCTCAGAGTCCTCTGAATCATGCTACAGTTCGGGAAATTCTTCCTTTGGTCCCACATTTGGGATAAAGATAGGATCTTATTCTCTCACTCTTTGACCCTCATTAGTCTCTACCCTCCATTCTTTCTGGTTCCAGAAAAGATTCTCCTCTCATCCTTTTTATCTTCAGTGGGTGCTGCTCTTCATGCTAAATGGGGCTGTTTTTTAGTGGGCGCTGTTCTTTAATTTGGCCACTTCAGTATGACTCACAAAGACCTTAAAGTATTACTGAGAAAAGACCCCATCCTTTCTTGCATTCATGCCTCCAGGACTCATGCACTAATATGACCGACATAACATATATTTTCATCACTTTCTGCTTCTCAGAGTTAGTCTTCTTTCTGAATTCCATGCCAGACAAATCCAATCTGGAAATGCCCACCATCTAGGCCTTACTCTGCTTATATCCACATGCATGACACAGGGGAAGTCCCCTCCTCTCTTTAGACTATATTTTCCATCTATAAGACAATGAGATTATCATGGGACAAATTATGTAGCTCACAGGCCTTAAGAGTTCACCTGACCATAGATTACTTATCATCTCTCTCTCTCTATTTGATATCATGGCTTAACTCAGCCTATTTGATTTATTTGTGGAACAGCTACTATATTTTAAATAGATATTTTAAAAATAGCAATTGGCATAAAAATAGCACATCCAGTTACTTAAATACGAAAGTAAATATTAGTTCTTTGTTAAACAGGTAAACCAGGGAATGCTTTGATCAGTGAAAGTAAAATGAAACTCGACCAAGCATTTGCCAATAATAAACATTGGCTCAATTATTGGAAGAAGGCTTTTCTATCATTGTGTTATAAGTTCTCTTGCTAGAACTTCTGAAAAACCTCTCTAATTGATAGCCTTACTTGGTAGCTGACTTATCAAATCAGAGAAATTCAAGTCACATGCCAGAGGTGTAGCTCCCAAATCCTATATATAGATTTGCTATAACAAAAACACCTGAAATGTTAACTTATACAAGATATTTCTGATTACTTTTTATGGCTTGTGGAAATAGTATGAGCAAATATGAAAACAACCATCTATAATTTAACAAATACCTCCAGAATGCAAGAATTGTTATCTCAAAGGATATTATATAAAAATTGTTACTTCCCTTATCTTTAAAGAGTCATATATTCCATGGCCCATAAATTGTCAGATATCAGATATTTCAATAATTTCCATGAATTTAAATCCAGTAGACCAATAATCTGAAAGAGCATCTCTTGCCAAATAGTCTTTATGCATACTTGACAGATTAATTAAAGAAATGTAATTCTCCTGTATTCTGTTTTATGAAATGAAGATAATGTATTTTCAAATTAATATTATTTGCAAAAACATACCATGGAATATATTTACAAATCTACATAAACTATGCTTATTTTAAACATTAAAATATTTAAGAAATTCTAAGACTCTTATTTGGATTCTACAGAAGTCAGATTTTTAAATAGTCTTGGATAAGCAGTTGTTGCACCTGGCTTTCTTACTATACATAGCACATGCCACAATGTCAAAAATCACATAAGTAAGAATTATGGATGCAAACTCAGTGATATAAATGTCACTAATGATGTATACTCTAAAAATCTTAGATTGAGTTGAACTACTCATCTTTGATTGAAAAGTGAAAAATATCAATCCATGGACTGTCTTATCTACAAAGAACAACATTAAAAAATGGGTTTTCACCTGTTTTATTATAAACTTGATCTGTTGTTTCAAAGTCATAACAGCTCATATAATTATGTTATTCTATACATTTAATCTAAGAATTATATCTCAAAATAGAAATATGCTAAATTCAAAGGTCTTCCTAAACAATTATTCCCACAATATTTAATTGATATTAAAAGAAACTGTAAAGTAGATATTAAAACTCTCCCTCACAAGAAAGTTAGACCTAGAATTGGTAAACAATTCAGCCTAAACTGCATTGCAAACTAAATAAATTGAGAAAATAAGATTCACCTCTGACTCAATTTGCTCCACAGTCAATGCTATTTGGACTGCGATATGCTCTTATGATATAAAGACAAATCCAACAGGAATCCTGTTTTCAAATGCATATTGTTACCTCGTATAGGAAAAATTCCTCCTCAGGCTGTGTCATCTACTGCTTGTGGTTCAGATTTATCTGGGCATGTGTTTCAAATTGACGGCAGAGGGCCTATTAGAAACCTGTCTATACGTGTGTCTCTGCTAGATAATCTACCTTGTCCATGAGAAGAAATCTCAGTTCCCAGGATTGAACTGAAGCCACAAAAAAGTCTTAGTTGTTTATTGCAGGGTGATTCTGAGTTCAAGGATTTGTCTGATTTTCAAATCCATTTTTATCCCTAATTCTTGATCCCATATTCAAGTCCAAGGGAGAAAGAATGTAATAACTAAAAATAAAAATAAAGCAGTTATTTCTTGTCAGGTACAGAAAATGCTACCATATGATCCTTATCTTGGGATGTATACAGATAGGCAGGAGCTGTTTTTTGTCACATTGATACAGATCAGAATTCAACTTGGCCTTTATGAGACACAGAGACAGTCAAGAGAGTCTGGCTCTGACCAGGACAAGAATTCTGCTAAATCATCTGGGGAAAATAGCACCAATTAGCAGCAGCTGTCACCCTATTTAAAAGACCAGTGGTGGCCACACACCAGACAATGGCCACCTACAGAAAGAGGTACTCCTCAGAGGAGCATGAGTCCTGTGGGAAACTAGTTGTAATAAGGAAATACATGCCAGTCTCCTCTGAGAACTTTCAGAAATATTCATTGTGGGTGACAAGCAGAGGAATTCAGTTATTATTGAAGTATATTAACTTTTCCTCTTTTGTGTCTACAGTTCAGTAAGATCTGGTGACACTGGGTCTAACTGGTCTTGTAGCTATTTATCTACATAAACCTTTCCCATATTAACCTACTCTCTGATTGACTCTTCCCTTCAACTTGAAGAGACATGTTGTACGCCCATTTTAAATTCTATGAGAAAATCCCAAAGTTAGTATCCAGGGAGTGGTAGAACTAACATTGGAACCAAGAATTGTGTCACCTCAAAACAGTATTGCTTCTTCTACACTGTTGTGTACAGAAAAGCTAAATTGGTAGCAACAATTGTTGTTTTTGAAACATCCTTGGGAATTACATTAGGATGCTCTCTGATCACATTTAATATTATATAAAAATGATTTAAAATAATATAAAGAATATAATTCTCACCTTGTCTGTTCACTATTGTATTGCCAGTGTGATAAAATAAGAAAAATAAATTAAATACAAAATGATTGGAAAGGAGGAAATCAATTGGTTATCATTTTCAAATGATAGAAATATCTACATAGAGGAGAAAAATATTTTAGAAATTATTATAAATAATAGCAGTATGTGCAAAATACTAAGTAAAATCAATGTACAAAATTCAATTGAATTTCCATGTACCAGTAAAGATTTAAAA
>NW_016807022.1:191899-200201 GCF_001698545.2 Rhinopithecus bieti
TAGTTTCAATTTTTTTTAATCCATAAAAAATACAGAAAAAAAATGCCAGATCTGCATTCAGAACATTATGAAGAATCGATGAACATCAATATAATAGGGATAAAATAATGGAGCTATTACATGGGCACGGGTAGGCGGACTTTATAATGTTAAGATGGCAGTTCTACCCAAATAGATGCAAGAATTTACTGAAATGTCACAACCATTTAGCAGGGTTTTAATTATACTCAGTTTGTTCTGAAGTTTATATGGAAGAGTAAATAACCCATGTATGAAGATGATTATACAACTAGATTAAATACAATGCATGGCAGAGCACAGATAAATTAACAAATGGAACAGAATAGGCTAGTTACTTAAAACATATGCATACAGATTTGTAGTTTCTGACCAAGATAGAATGGCAGATCAGAGAGAAAACGTGCCAGAAAAAAATGGTCTCTCACATGAAAAATTAAAATTGAATATGTAGGTCCTCTGTATAATAAAAAAGAAAGAACGAATGAAAGATAAGAAAAAGAAAGAAAATCAATTCTAGATAAATTCAGAATTTAAATATGAAAGCTAACTTTTGAAACTTTAAAAACTATAAGTGAAATTTTTTCTAATCTCAGGGTAAGAAAAGATTTCCTAAGCAAGACAATAAAATCTCTAAGATAAAAGTTAATAATTGATATATTGCTTTGAATAAAGATTAATAATGTCTCTTTATCAGTTCCAATCTTAAAAGTCAAAATCTATGCTACATGCTTGAAGTAAATATTTGCAACACAAATTATTGACAAAATATTTTATACAATATAAAATGACTAAAAATTAGGAAAAAAAAGGCAAATAACCCAATAGTTCAGAAAGTTATTTCATAAAAGAAAAAAAAATACATGGATAGCAAATATATGAAATGAGTTCAAAATAAATAATTTGAAAATGTAAATCAATACTAAAATGAAACACAACATTAATGATCAGATAATTTCAAATAGCAGATAGTATAGATCAATGCAGTAATATAGAAACTTATACATTGTGAAGGCAACTTCCAGTTAGTTAAAATATACTTAGGAAAACTATTTGATATTATCTTGTAAAGCTTAACATTCATACACTGTGATATATATTTAGTGGCCTCTCATCCCCACCCTTCCCTCTGTATGCGCTGCTTTGTCCTATCATGCACTGGAATTAATTTTGCTAGTCTTGCAGCTATGTTTGTTCATGCAACTATGTGATTTGTTTTGACCACTGGGACACTGACAACTGTGGTGCAAGCAAGAAACTGAAAAAGCAGATATGCACTAAGGTTTGACATCACTTGTTATTCCAATACCACTATTTAAAGTACCCTGTCTGTTCTTCTTGGGGATGAAAGATCACATAGAGAGATCATAACTAGATAGATCACATAGAAAGATCACACTAGAGCCCTAAACACCAGGTCGAGAGATCTTCTTAATATATCCAGCCTAAGTTGCAACACTAGGTGTCAGAAAAGCAAAAGAGCTGAACAGCTGAGTTCAAGTCAATTGCAGACCCATAAAACCATAAGCAAATAAAATAGCTGCTATTTTAAACTATCATAGTTTGATTAGAACTGATACACTTAAATAGGTAAATGAACAAAAAAAGCCTTACAACTGGAATGACCACATAGTCAAGTTAGTGTGGGACAGTGTAGGTACATGCCTATACTAATAATATTTTTCCCTCTCAAAAATGTTGTGGTATAGAATAAAATTATGTCATACCTGTAACCCCACAATATCCATCTTAAACTATCTGAGATATATATTCAAGAGAAATGCTTGAACACGTATAACAAGATATATATACAAAATGTTAATGGCAGGCCTGTTCATAATAGCAAATAACAGGAAATATGCTGAATGTTTATACACGAATGAACAGATTTTTCATATGTGATATCTGTACACAATGAATATTACACATCAGTGAAAACAACAGCATAGTTTGATTTCATTAACATAATATTCAGTGAAGAATGCAAACTCCAAAATATTATATATGGGTTTTGAAAATATTTTACTGAAGTCTAGATTCTGAGACATACATTAATGGGCAAGATGTTTAATAAGAAAATAGCCTTGGGAACAAATGTTTTAGAAGGAAGAGGAAGAGGACAATTGTGCAGAGGGATAAGTTAATATGTGATGCAGGTCAAGTCAAACTTTCAATAGTGAATCTAAAATGCTTCTCAGGGAAGTTCTAAGGGACCAAGAGAGATTTTTATCCTACAGAATTAAATAGCTATTGGATGACTCTGGATATTGAATGTCATTTGTCATCTTCCGTGCTGCTGAGGCAATCCTTGAAACTTGTACAGATTATGATTATCTATTGACAACACTCTAGCAGCTTGGACAACTTAATTCTTCAATGGATAAGGGGTTTTCCTTGTACAATACAGTGTCCACCAATTGGAGATTAAGCTTAATCTTTTTCTGTACTTCCTTTCACCATCAAAGCGGATGCTGATCTCCAGAACTCAAAGGAAATCCCCCAAATGAAAGTGTAAGACACAATGAATTTCTCTAAATTTCTCTTCAAAGGTTCAGTCTGTTAACTTCTATTGTTCTTTGTTCTCAAACTCAACTTTCTTGTTCTCCGTGCCTCCTTGCCTCTAGTTACTGTTAACAACCTTCCAGTCAGCTCTAATCAATAACTCACATCTGTTCCCTTGGTTACCCACTCTGCACCTATACCACCCTTTGAAACCACACGTCCCACCATTATGACTCACACTTCCCCCTTTCCTTACTTATTTGGGAACATATTCACCGATAACCAATCGGGTCAGTTTATGTTGTGTGGTCTGACCCCAGCCCATGGGGGAGTGACACAGAGGTAGGGACCCTGCATTAGAAATAAAAACTCTTTCCCTCCTTTATTCAATGTGCTCTTGCAATTGTGATTGACGCAAGCAGCACCCTTCTGCAGAAGTAAATTGCCTTGCTGAGAAGATGTTTGCCTGACTACTGGTTTCACTTTGCAGCACTGAGCATTTACTTCAAATAAAAGCTAGCCTGGTCACTCAACTTCCAATTTTTTTTTAAATTTCATGTTGGCAGATTATTTCCTTTTACACCAGGTCAGTAATTCATTTATAATAACATTTTGCAGATAATTTACAATCATTTCAATTCTTCAATTTTAGAAAGACATTAAGATACATGGTATTTCTAAAACCAAGAGGTCAGAATGTTGTTGCCCTTTCTATAGTCAATGAGGAAAGGTGATGTTATGAATAAATTATTGTTCATTTTTTAAGAGTACTTGCTTTGGATGATTTATCTTTTGCTTATAATAATATATGAGAAATATGTTAAAAAATGATTCTAACACTACTATTTAGGATGGGAATGACAATGAAGCACATAATTATGCTGTATTGAGGTCCTGATGATTGATGGTGTATCTCACAATTTTATTTATTATCTAATTGTGACTTCACACTGTTTAAATGGAAAAAACAAAAACCAAAATCAAATACTTCTGGTTTCAGCTCCAACATGTAAAGAGCTTAGAAGTCATCGCTCCCATCTTAAAGTAAGTAAAAGCTAAAGAAAATACAAATCAACAACTTTTCTTTGATGCATCAGAGAACCAAGGTGACACAGTAAACTATTACTCTGAAATCTAGAGACGTATGTATCTACAGAAATAAAGTTGCTAATATGTTCTTACCTAGAGCAGAAACCATTGGAATCCATTAGCTGGTAAGAATATTCAGATGGTTGTTTTATAAATTGCTGCACACTGAGTGTAGAATTGCTTGAGAGTGAGCAATTCATGGGAGCTGCATTCAAAAGGGCCCTTGTACATTTACAAGGGCATTCACTCTAGGAATCCCACTGTGATCTTACAGTGCAAATCTGTTAAAGGTTCATAACTCTAATTTGGAGAAAGGAAGACCATCTATTGTGAATCTCACCCAGACTAATTTTCCTAGCAAACACCTGAACTTTAGGGGAAAGAGCAATTCTAAAAGTTTATCTCAGGTAGGAGAAGGAAATTCTACTCCGACTCCAGCCTTTTTGTCTAAGGTATTGTTAAGGTAAATATTTACAATATTAATAACAAAGTGAACAAGGGCAGCGGGTCAAGGGAATAGATAAGAAAAGCTGCACACAGTGAATGAAATAAGGGACAGAAGAAGGAAAGCTATAACCATGGAGTAGAGACAGAAACATTTATAAATGCCCTTCCCATAAGATGTAGACTTACTAAAAGACTGAAACATATCAGAAGATTGCACAGCAGTACTCCCCCAAATACCCAATAGCACCACACCAGTAAGTCCCCAATGTAATGCTAAAGCAAACTAAATATGACCTGAGAAGCACTCTGTACTTCTATATTTGAGTCCTTGTAGATGAACTACAACCTAATTTAATAGGTAGTCAAGATTGAAAACCTAATTTAGGAGTATGTGCCTGTAACAATCGCTGAGTCTTATCCAATCCCAGCAGCCTTACTTCAACCAGTCATACACTGCTGAGTGTTCACAGTGTTCAAATAAGGCAAATGTGGAGCTATAAAAAATCCAGCTGTTTCTTTACCTCACTTCCAATTTCTGTACATCAATTTACTTTTTTTTTTTTTGTCTATAAATTTGTTCTGACCACGAGGCAACCGTGGAGTCTCTCTGAATCTGCTGTGATTTTGGGGGCTGCCCAAATCACAAATTATTCATTGCTCAATATAACTCTTTTAAATTTAATTTGGCTGTTTTTCTTTCAACAATAATAATAGTGGATTAAAGCTGGAAAGCTGCAAGATACAGACTCTAAGGAGCACTACAAACAGAAGTCCCAAAGCCTAGACAGGAGACAAAAATGAAGACACTGGAGGAATTTCTTCTGGTTCCTGTAGCTATAACAATACATAAAAACAGCCAAAATCCTAGCCAGATTGACTTAAATCTTCACAATGAAGGCCTATTTACTTGAAATAACATTACTGGCTTTGAACAAAAATTACAAGTCATTCTAAAGCCAACAAAAAGCAGTCTGAAGAGACAACAGAAACATATCTAGACTCAGATATGACACAGATGTTGAAATTATCAAATAAGAACAATAGGCAACATGTAAGACCAGATATATAATGTTATTAGAGAGATGGAAACTCTATGACAGACTCAAAAAAAAACTGCTAAAACTAAACACACAGTTAAATAAATGAAGAACAGATTGATGGGCTCATCACTAGACTCTACATAACTGAGGAAAGAATAAAATCAATAACTTGAAGACAGATAAATGGAAACTTTCCAAACTAAAACATAAAGAGAGAAAAGAAAAATAATTGAAAAAACAGAATATTTAAGACCCTGGGACAATATTAAATAGTGTAATGTATGTGTAACTGGAATATAAAAATGCAAAAAAAAAACATGATTAATATTTGAAGCAAAATTGGCCAAAATTAATGATACACAACAAACCACACACCCAGGAAACTCAGAAAACACCAAACAAGATAACTTTTTAAAGACATATTATATTCAAACTACAGAAAAACTTAAAAGAGAATATCTTTATAAATACCAGAGCAGGGGGAAAACTTATGTACAGAAAATCGAGGGTAAGAATTGAAATAAACTTCTCATCAGAAACCATGCAAACAAAAAGAGAGTAGAATAAAATATTTTTTAAAGCATATATTATAGATAAAGAAAAGAGATAAGACGGACCACTTATGACGCCAAATTCACTACAAAAGGCAAAAAATGATGGAAAAATGTTACAAAGTATTAATGAAATGAATTGTTTTCAAAAAAATTAAAAATTAAAAAAAAAAAGAAGTCTCTTTTGCCCAGGCTGGAGTGCAGTGGTGTGATCTCAGCTCACCACAACCTCTGCCTCCTGGGTTCAAGTGATTCTCCTGCCTCAGCCTCCTGAGTAGCTGGGACTACAGGCATGCACCACCATGCCTGGCTAATTTTTGTATTTTTAGTAGAGATGGTGTTTCACTATGTTGGCCAGGCTAGTCTTGAACTCCTAACCTCGTGATCCGCCCTCCTTGGCCTCCCAAAGTGCTGGGATTATAGGCATTAGCAACCGCGCCCGGCCTGAAATGAATACTTTTATTAAAAGTGTAGATATTAATTTATTGTATTAGTAATCACTCTTAATCCACATGGTCTAAGTACATTAGTTAAGAGACAGATTATCAGATTAAATGAAAACTTAACGTAACTATATGCTGCCCAAAAGAAACAAAACACACCTTAAATACAAGTTTCACGTAGGTTAAAATAAAGAGATGGAGAAACATATAAGATACTAATAATAATCAAAAGAAACCTATAGTAGCTATTTTAATTTAAGGAAAAGCAAACTTCAGTACAATAAATATTTTCCCAGATAAAGATAATATAAACAATAAAGGGGTCCATTTTATAAAATGTCATAACAATTCTAAACTTTTATGCACCTATAAACAAGGCATCAAAACACCTGCAACAAAAATAAATAAATAAATAGAAAAAACTAAATTCACTACCATAGTTGGAGACATAAACATTCCTACGTAAGTAATTGGTAGACAAAGCAGGCAGAAAATTAATAAGAATTATATGACATAGCTCCGTGAAGCATACACAAGTTTCAATTCGCAAATTGATCAAGTAGAAGAAGGGATATCAGAGATTGAAGAAGAACTTAATGAAATAAGTGGAAATAAATAAGTTCTTCAAAATCAATGACAACAAAGACACAATGTACCAGAATCTCTGGGACATAGCAAAGCAGTGTTTAGAGGGAAATTTATAGCACTACATACCCACAGGAGAAAGAGGGAAAGATCTAAAATCAACACCCCAACATGACAATTAAAAGAACTAGAGCAACCAGAACAAACAAATTCAAAAGCTAGCAGAAGACAAGAAATAACTAAGATTAGGGCAGAACTGAAAGAGATAGAGACACAAAAAACCCTTCAAAAAAAATTCAATGAAATCAGGATCTGGGTTTTGTAAAGATTAACAAAATAGACCATGAGCTAGACTAATAAAGAAGAAAAGAGAGAAGAATCAAACAGACACAATAAAAAATGATAAAAGGGGTACCACCACTGATCCCACAGCAATACAAACTACCATCAGAGAATACTCTAAAACACCTCTGTGCAAATAAACTAGAAAATCTAGAAGAAATGGATAAATTCCTGGACACGTAACCCTCCTAAGACCCAACCAGGAAGAAGTTGAATCCCTAAATAGACCAATAATAGCTTCTGAAATTGAGGAAATAATTAATAGCCTACCAACCAAAAAAGGTCCAGGACCAGATGGATTCACAGCCGAATTCTATCAGAGGTACAAAGAGGAGCTCGTACCATTCCTTCTGAAACTATTCCAAACAAGAGAAAAAGAGGGAATCCTCCCCAACTCATTTTATGAGGCCAGCATCATCCTCATACCAAAACATGGCAGACACAACAAAAGAAAAGGAAATTTCAGGCCAATATCCCTGATGAACGTTGATACAAAAATCCTCAATAAAATACTGCAAACCAAATCAAGCAGCACGCTAAAAAACTTATCCACCAAGATCAAGTCAGCTTCATCCCTGGAATGCAAGTCTGGTTCAACATACACAGATGAATAGTAATCCATCACATAAACAGAACCAATGAGAAAAAGCCCATTTCTAACTCAATAGATGCAGAAAAGACCTTCAATAAAATTCAAGACCCCTTCAGGCTAAAAATTCTCAATAAACTACATATTGATGGAATGTATCTCAAAATAATAAGAGCTATTCATGACATACCCGCAACCAATATCATACTGAATGGGCAAAAGTTGGAAGCATTCCCTTTGAAAAGTGGCATAAGACAAGGATGCCCTCTCTCACCACTCTTATTCAACAAAGTATTGGAAGTTCTGCCCAGGGCAATCAGGCAAGAGAAAGAAATAAAGGGTATTCAAATAGGAAAATAGGAAGTCAAATTGCCCCTTTTTGCAGATGACATGATTGTATATTTAGAAAACCCCATTGTCTCAGTCCAAAATTTCCTTAAGCTGATAAGCAACTTCAGCCAAATCTCAGGATACAAAATCAATGTGCGAAAATCAAAAGCATTCCTATACACCAATAATAGACAGAGAGCCAAATCATGAATGAACTCTCATTCACAATTGCTACAAAGATAATAAAATACCTAGGAATCCGACTTACAAGGGATGTGAAGGACCTCTTCAAGAACTACAAACCACTGTTCAAAGAAATAAGAGAGGGCACAAACAAATGGAAAACATTCAATGCTCATGGATAGG
>NW_016807022.1:200837-206704 GCF_001698545.2 Rhinopithecus bieti
GACTTCATGACTGAAACACCAAAAGCAATGGCAACAAAAGCCAAAATTGACAATGGGATCTAATTAAACTAAAGAGCTTCTGCACAGCAAAAGAAAATATCATCAGAGGGAACAGGCAACCTACAGAATGGGAGAACAATTTTGCAAACTATACATCTGACAAAGGGCTAATATCCAGAATCTACAAAGAACTTAAACAAATTTACAAGAAAAAAGAAAAAAAAAAAAACATCAAAAAGTGGGCAAAGGATATGAACAGACACTTCTCAAAAGAAGACATTTATGTGACCAACAAACATATGAGAAAAAGTTCATCATCACTGGTCACTACAGAAATGCAAATCAAAACCACGATGAGATACCATCTCGTGCCAGTTGGAATGGTGATTATTAAAAAGTCTGAAAACAACAGATGCTGGAGAGGATGAGGAGAAAGAGAAATGCTTTTACACTGTTGGTGGTAGTATAAATTAGTTCAACCATTGTGGAAGACAGTGTGGTAATACCTCAAGGATCTATAACTAGAAATACCATTTGACCTAGCAATCCCATTACTGGGTATATACCCAAATGAGTATAAATAATTCTACTATAAAGACACATGCACATGTATGTTTATTGCAGCACTATTCACAATAAGCAAAGGCTTGAAACCAACCCAAATGCTCATCAATGATAGACTGGGTAAAGAAAATGTGGCACATATACACTATGGAATATGATGCAGTCATAAAAAAGAATGAGTTTATGTCCTTTCCAGGGACATGGTTGAAGCTGGAAACCATCATACTCAGCAAACACAGGAACAGAAAAACCAAACACTGCATGCTCTCACTCATAAGTGGGAGTTGAACAATTAGAACATATGGGCACATGGAGGAAAAAATCACACAGCAGGGCCTCTCAGGGGGTGGGGGGCAAGGGGAGGGATAGCATTAGGATAAATACCTAATGTAGATGATGGGTTGATGGATACAGCAAACCACCATGGCACATGTATACCTATGTAAGAAACATGCATGTTCTGCACATGTATCCCAGAACTTAAAGTATAACAAAAAATACATTTGAAGATTTTACTGGTCAAAAAATATTAGATAATTATGTTTCAATTGGTTATACTACTTGAATCTGACATATGTATATGTCAAACCAGATTCAAGTAGCATATATATGCTACATGTATGCTATATATATGTATGTATATATGTGGATATATATATATTTTTTTTCAGTTGTTTATACTGTTGGAGATTGCAGCAGATATTATGAGAAATTTATAATTAAAATGAATAAAAGATTTCCTTTAACTCTTTTGGGGGCTTCTGATTGAACTAAAATGCCTTCAACTAGTTGAATTAAGGTGCTGTCTTTTGTAATCATAGGAACTCAATCAATGCCTTACAGATAGTAAGATAATAAATGCTCAACAGAGATTGCATTGACTTGATACACACCTCTAGTATGCATGAATAAAGAATACAGCTTAACACAAGATTTTCAGTTTATTGAGTAAACATTAATCCATTTTAGAAAGTTTACTTAGCACCATGTAAGTGCATAACATTAAGCAATATATCCTCTAGACATATAAAACTGTAATAATTTTCGCATCTTAAGGAAGTTTATAATTTTCCTGTGGAAAAAAATATTACTAAGATAAGACAGACCTAATAAGAGAAGCCACTCCTGGGACAGTACACAAAATCCTGCAATATTTAATGTATGTATGTCAAATCATGCCTGCACTAGCAGTATAGTAAGGAAAATGAAAGCCAGAAAGAGAATAAAGTGTAATTAAACAAGAATAATGCAGCAATAAGGTCAGGATTTGTCTGGAAGTTGTCTATCTTCAAAGTCCACACACCAGGGGTTAAAAGGGTCACATACCAGAAAATGGATAAAATGAAGCAGGAGAAGAAAGAGTATCATCTCAGAATTCTCCACATAAGGCCAATATTCCTAAAGGATAACATACTCAGTAGGTGAATTAGGAAAACAAACAAATAATCACCAAATACATACTACAGTAGTATAGGTGACTGATTTAGCCTTGAATTGGCTAAACTGAATAGAATGAAAGAGTTAAAAGAAAAAAATATTTTAAAGCATAAACTTGTAATCACACAACTTTGTGTCCTGAAATTATGTAAGTTGTTGCCTTAAAAGCCTAAAAAAAATTAGTCTAATGCAGCCCTATGTCAGTTTATCCATAGGGATTTGGGGAAAAAATATATAAATGCACTTTGGAGGAAAATATTTTAAACAAAGTCCTCAAATTCTTGCTATTAATAAAATTCTAAATAGCAACCAGCATTCAAAATACAACCCTCAAGAATCACAAAACAATAAGTAAGCACAAGCATGAGTCAAACTAAAGCATCAGATTCCCAAACTGTGGATAATGGAATCATCACATAAAAATATAAAATAAACACATTTACATGTAAATACATAAAGAATGTAATTGAAGTTATGTTAAACAATAAAACATCAAATTTTTTCTGAATTTTGAAATTAGCACAAATTAAACTTCTAAAATGAAAATATACTGTATATATTAAAATTCTAATACAAATAATATTGACATAAAATAAAACATATTACTAATATTAACATGTTTAATTTTAGTAATTAAAACTGAGTTAAAAGCAATTAAACACTGCCTCAGAAAGCATTAATGAAGTAGAACGTAGTTCTATAGATAATTATTCAGGAAGACAGAGATAAAAAATATAATCAGGAAGGACAGAGTGAATTCACCCAAACTCTCTCTAATCATATTTTCAAAAGTGGAGAATCAGAAGAATAATGAAAGGCCATAGTCAGTGATGTAACAGTAAAAAATATACCATATTTTATAGAATATAACATTCTTCAGATCCAGAAAACTTAAAGAATCTCAAACAGAATAAATAAAAAGAAAATACACAGCCATGCCAGGGCAAAAGAGCAGAGCAGGCGAATAAACAAAACACAAAGAAAAGATCTTCAAAGCAATCCGAGAAAAAGATCAGTTGACCTACAAAAAAATGACAGCCTTATTTCTCAACAGCAAAAGGGAAGCCAAAAGAATGCAGTATCTCCATAGTGATAAGAAAAAATATCTACGTAAGTACAACTATTTTGATATTACTTTGGTATTAGCTTTTTTCTCATTCTTGTTTATTTTTTAATTAAAATAAATTACCAGTTTTGGGGTAGGTAAAATGTTTTTATATTTTTCGTTTATGGTATATGGCTTTTATGTCTTGTTTAAAACAAACCTTTTCTATCTAGAGGATGTGAAAATAACTTCATATATTTTCTTCTAAAGAGGTTTTATTTAATTTAAGTTTCATACAGAAGATTTTGCAGCACACTTCTGAGGAAGGGTTATATATAATCTCATAAAATTAACTCCTACCAATAAATAAAATAAGACAATATAACAGAAACTGAGGAAAACCATAAGGAGATATTTCACACAAGGGATTTAAAATTAATAGTGATGATTATATTTAAACTATAATGGATATTAATTTTTTCCTACTTTTTATTGGCACATACAAATATTGTTCTGCCTTTGATAAACTTCGTAAAGAAAATATTTATGGTAATATGCAATCAGAATAAGGTGAAGTATAATTAAACATCTTTATAATTGCCATAGGAATTTCGAGGAAAGAGAGAGCACAGTGAACTTAGAAGAGCTGTCACATGCTTTTAGGAGCAACGGGTTGTATTGGTAAATTTCCTTGAGGAAATAAAATGAAAGGAAGGAAGGGAGGGAGGAAGAGAAGACAGGGCCAACACAATGCATAGAAAAAGGTAGTATTCAAGGGTTGGTCAACCAATCTAAGTAAACCAATGCATAGCTGTAGAAACTGTTTTGTGTTACTAAATAGGACTTTTTTAAGCTGCTCAGTTTGCCCTTGAAATATGTCAAATGACTCATTTCAGGTTTACCTAGAGAGTATTGTCTTTGTGTAACTCCATCGTCTTATCCCAGAAACAATCATTCTTGCACGTCATGGTTACCTCATTTAGTGCCTTTTGAGAGCTTTTTCAGGTGGGCAATATTTCACATGCAGTTTGGTTTGTATGCTGTAAACATCACTGAACAAAACAAAACCATTCAGAAAATAGCCTTGAAAAGATTGGAAGCTGCTAAGGATAGAATCATTCTCAGTTATGGGGTGGTTTAAAGGTCTGCCTTCTTGGAATCCCAAAGGGAAGCCATTTTATGAATGACCTAAGGAGAGCACACAGAGGAATGAGCTGAGGCAGAGGTAAGTTTGTATTTATGCACATTTAATAATTGTAATTAAACTTTAATTATATTGTGTTTTACTGTAATTTTATAGAAAACAAGTGGTTTTGTTGGGTGTACCTGTATACTGTAAACCATGCATATCAAATCAACCATATACAGGCTAATTTCACTTTTTTAAAATATAAGTTAATTCTCAACAGGTTGCCACAAAATCAACAAAATTAGATTATTGCGATATCAAAATAACCAATAGTTATTTCAGTAGTGTGTTATTCACCTGGCCTGACAAATAGCCACACAATTGACTTGGAGGGTAATACTGTGGAACATCAGTTTGCAATGAGAACAATAAATGTGTCTAATAAAGCTTCCTCCTAGCTAGATGGGCAATTAAAGAATACTGCTTTGCCACAAAACTGTCACAGATGCAACACCTGAGCCATGTCTCTGGATTCCCCAAGCCTCTATCTGGAGAGGAAAAGAGCTGTTTTTTTCCAAATGAAGCCTTCTTTTCTAATGAGATCTGATAACTGTCATTGAGTTGAACTTTTTGGCCATATTGAAGCAGTTAAATTGGCTGTCTACTTAGGCTTGAAAAATCACGTAAATCAAGTCAATCCAAAAGATGCATTATATATTCTTGCACTTTGCAATGAACACTAAAGCTAAGGAAAGACAATGGATAATCCAGAAAAGTCCCAATCAACTCTGACAAAAATGCTGCACCAAAAAAAGCATTATTTGTAGGACTAGCATTTATAAAGATAGTTAACACTAGTTATTAGGAGACCAATCCCATAAGAATTCATAACTCCTTTAGTTTACCTGATATGGCTTTCTCATTAAGTCAAAAAATTTTATAGATTTTAAAAAATTTTTATAGTTTTTTTTGTTTCAAATTCCATCTAGTCTAATGAAAATTATGGCCTACATTTTCTAGTAACAGAAAAAAATGTTAATTGAAAACTTTATCCTATGTAATAGATATTTTATTCCTAAATAGCAATACTGCAGTATACACAAATAAATGTAGATTTTAACTATGTGCAAATTGCATCAGATGTGTTTTTTAAAGTGTTATTATTTTATTATCCATAAGAGTACCTTCTCTTCCCTCTCCCTTTCTTCTGACTATCTCTTTCCTCTCTGCAAAATCACTCTTGTTATCACACATACAGACTGTAACATGGGTGGGTGTTAGGATTGTGAGGACAGAGGTGCTTTATAACAATACATAATAAAACACACTGTTGAGTTTTACTAACAGCAAGTTGGAACAGACATCCACTGTCTTCAATATCCATTGGCCCACAACACTCACCTTCATTCATTTGATTCAAAATTTTTTGTTTTCTGAGCTGGAGGTCATAGAGAAAAGAATATGAAGGAAAGTGGTGCCACATACATTTTAAGTTTTATGATGTTATCAGTAAGTTCTTGTTATGTTAATAGAAAATTCTACCACCATAGTATTTAGAACTTGAAGCTAACATTTAAAAGTTAATATGTGAAATTTCTGATAATAATATGTGATGAAGACTAACCTAATAATCCTAAGAGAATATTCTGATTCTTTTTTTTTTTTTTTTTTTTTATTACTCGGGTATAGTGA
>NW_016807022.1:208128-258239 GCF_001698545.2 Rhinopithecus bieti
TTTTTTTTTTTTTTTTATTACTCGGGTATAGTGAAATTGGTGCATGAAATAATGAAGAAAAGATGCACTCATTGGTGGGAATTGAATGTAGTTGACCTCTGTAGCCCAATTTCTCTGCTGCAAAGAAGGCTCCTGGTATTCACAGTCATTTAAAAGAAAGGAAAGGAAATGTCTATAAAGGATTTTAATGGATTCCTAATAACATTAACTTAGCTTGATACTCTCTGCTCCTCTTAAACTGATTTTTAAAACTTTTCCTAGAATGTGAGCAGTTCTTTGGTGTAAGTGATGATAATAATAATACAAATTAAAATTCTCTTCCAGGAAGAAATCTAATATGGCAGTTTTCAGCCAACAGTGACTTACCTGACATATAATATCTAGTTTGTAGTGTATACAATGAAAAACTCTAAGAACACAATAAAGAATTTTTTTCATATTAAAAAATCAATTTTACTCAAAGATTATAATAGAGCTTTGGAATTTTGATAGTAAAATGTATTTTCAGACTGTTGTATAAGCCTCCTGACCTGCATATTTATAGGTTTAGTAAGGTATGGTTGTCAGAGTTACCGTTCCTTGTCCATTTGTACTTATTTTTCTGGAGTAAGTCTCTCTCTCTCACTCCTTTCCTCCCTCCTTTTATGTATCCACACATATTTCTTATTAGTCAAAAAACTGAATGCACACACACACACACAAATCCATTATGAAAATACATAATTTCATGGGTTTATAAAAATAAATTATCAAAAGGAGGAAAGGTAAGTCAAATTGTGGTCTTATGAGCTTGTCCAGGTCCTCCAGGTACTATTATTATGTGGTGCCTGAAGATACATTTGTTACACTCTTTGCAATGTCTAAAATTTTAATTTTCCGCTATGAAGCATCTAAGGTCTGTCTGGGATAGTCGGAAATGTGTTTCTAATTGCTTTTTCCATGCAAAAAAGATACAATAGATTACCAACAACAGGACTATTAATCATCCATCTAAGTGCAGCTTCTCTTCTGCATGCAATATTTATAAGTGTTTATATACTCGTGGCTAATGCTAACAATCAGTGCCTGCTTGATGAGCCAACCTATATAATTGTCAAATGCCTGAAACTCACCAGAAGATTAAGTTGATTCTTGGCTTCTGTTCCAGATTGGATTTGTGATTAAAAGAAAGAGAGAGAGAGAAAAGATATCTTTTCGAAGTTTCTATTACGAATGGAAAAGTAATCTAGCTGCATTTTCTTGTAGATAGTAGAATCATTTTTACTGTGTTTTCATATATCAACTATAATAACAAAATAAGTAGAGATAATTTTTCCTGCCTCTGTATTTGTGAAAGACATCTCAATGTACAGTTTCTGTGATGCTGAGATTAAAAACAAAACCCAATTACTTTAACAGTTTAATTGAGAACTTTTAGACCTTACAAAAGTTAAGCTTAGCTTTCATCAATGTGCAAATATGGTTGTGTTGCATGTCCTTTGTTATTTTTGCAATTTTGTTATTTCTGTAAGGAATATAAATCACATTCTCATAGTGATGCTCATTAACTGCTAGTCAACTTATTTTTTCTTTTACTATTTTTGTTTTACTAGTAAAACTTATACAGAGTGATGCAATTCAACTCAGGGTATTAAAAATTTGTCTTTTGTGTATTTAAATATCAAACAAGATACACAATTACAAATTTGTATTTTACAATTGAGATTTTATGAATGATTTTATTTTATTTTATTTTATGTATTTATTTTTCTGAGAAGGAGTCTCGCACTGTCGCCGGGGCTGGAGTGCAATTGCGCCATCTCGGTTTGCTGCAACCTCAGCCTCACAGGTTCATGCAATTCTCCTGTGTCAGCCTCCCAAATATCTGGTATTACAGGCACACACCATTACAACTGGCTAATTTTTTGTATTTTTAGTAGAGATGGGGTTCACTATGTTGGCCAGATTGGTCTCGAACTCCTGACCTCGTGATCCGCCAGCTTCGGCCTCCCAAAATGCTGGGATTACAGGCGTGAGCCACTGCTCTCCGCCATCAATTATTTTACCTTATTTTGTAGAGCAACTCATAAATATGTTTATAAACTAGCATAGTTTTAGTACTTATTAAACTCTTAATATGCAATTACTTGGTTATTAAACTTGATTGTTACCCTAAATATTTATCTTCAAGATTCAAATCAAAAGAGTTTTGAAGTTTTACTCATTCAATAATTTACATTCTATGTATATCATGCCATGCCAGATTCTACAAATAATAAAAAGAAGACTTTAAGTTAAGATCATTTATCTCAAAATTAATGTCTCCTTTTTTTTTTTTTTTTTTTTTTAGACGGAGTTCCCTCTGTCGCCCGGGCTGGAGTGTAGTGGCCTGATCTCAGCTCACTCCAAGCTCTACCTCCCGGGTTCATGCCATTCTCCTGCCTCAGCCTCCCGAGTAGCTGGGACTACAGGCGCCCGCCACCTCGCCCGGCTAGTTTTTTGTATTTTTTTAGTAGAGACGGAGTTTCACCAGGCTAGCCAGGATGGTCTCGATCTCCTGACCTCGTGATCCGCCCGCCTTGGCCTCCCAAAGTACTGGGATTACAGGCTTGAGCCACCGTGCCCGGCCAAAATTAATGTTTCTTTAGGGAACCAAAGACACCTATGGCAGATTCAATACCAATATGCAAATACTACATAAGTGGTCATTGAGGAAGGGCAATGGAAACTTACAAAATTATTACTGAACAATATATTCAGAAGATAGGATCTCAGAGAAGGTGGGATACACATTGTATTCAAAAGGGCCAAGAGAAGAAGAGGGCTCAGATGAGAGGGATACTCTAAAGAAAGGCTCAGAAGTGGAAATGATTAGCATGGCTCAGTAGGCAGATCAAAGACCGGGGGCGGGGAAAGCATTTCTTTTGGAATTGCTGAAATAGCTGGAGATACATTTGCAAAGGCAGTCAGTAAGTACATTGTATGGAGAGGATATGGAATTTCAGACTGCAGAGTTTGTATTTTACCTTGCAATTGAAATCCAGTTTAAAGTAACCCACCAAGGTGACAGGTCAGAATCAGAATTTTACAAATATTTTTCTAAACACAGTTACAGGTTAAACGAAAGAGTTGCCCTCCCAGAGACAAGTTAGACTATCCTCTAAGGAGTGCTGTCAAACCAATTCTGTGCCAGGCCACAGGAGAGAGATCCTGGTGAATGCTGGAACTTGGTGAGGACTGGAGAATTTTGTTTTCCTTTTCTACTTCATCATTGTTGGAATTTAAAAATGAGTGAACACTGCAAGGAGAAACATTAGACTAACTAGAGCTTGGGAAAGTTACTTATTACTTGAGTAGCCTCTCATAGGATTCTGGGCTCTCAAACCCCCAGAGTCTATTACCAACACAGATTTGTATTATTTTTCGGGACTAACATATGTGTGTTTGTACAGACACACACATATGTATGCTTATATATATGACACATAGATCACACACTGGTGATGTATGGTGTTCTTAGAGTAGAGGCAAGGAAAATAGGATAAGATCACACATGTGGCCATTTCTTTTATATCCCTTAGTAATTCCACATTGTTCTCTTTCCTTCTGCTTATTGTCTACCCTCATCTCTGCCCCCAAACTCTTCTTTGCTTCTCTATTTCTCATTTCATCATCAATTTGTATCTTTTGCCTATCTTCTCCATTTTGCTTTTGGTAAAAAGTTCAACAGAGATTAACAAGAACAGAAACAGCAAGGTAATAGTGAGTCACTTACTTCTAGAAACCTTGGAGCACTTGTGGAATATATGGATGCCTGAGAACTTACAGACTTAACTAGAACAATTAGTGAGGAAAAGTGGTAATTACAAAAACCCAAGAATGGCATTTCCTGAATAAAAAGTTTCCTCTTTCTTTATGCTGTCTCTCCATCTGCAGGCTATCGCTAGCATGGTTTATAAGCATGACAGATAGCCTAGACCCTACGGATGGAAGCTTGGAATATCATCGGATAGAGTGGTGTCATCAGAGGAGTTCATGGTATTACCAAATTACCAAACTGTTCATGGGAACAGTTTTTGTGACAAATATTTTGGATGTCTTCACTCCACCCCTCACCCACTGTAGGGATAAGGGCAACAGAAGGCATGAGAATTTGAACAGAAGAGACACCCTACTTCCTGTACTTCCTACACAAGACCCAGTGACCACAGGCTCCCAGGGAGTACGATATAATGTGTTACCATTTCTTCTTATACCCAAATTGTATGTACTCTGTAACTCTTCCGTAAATCTTTTTGGAATAGACAGATTTAAACACTACTAATAAAATACACACCGCTACATGCTATACATTCTTAATAGGCACGGATGTTTATACAGAAATTTTGATTTTTCTCAGACGCCTATTTATTTTGGGTGTATTTCTAAGATATTTTCTTTCTTAAATTCATCTGATATCACTGCAGCATAGACTATTGTTTATATATACTACAAAAAAAATAGACTCAATTTAAATTTTAAGGAGAGAAAATATGATCCCATGAAGAAACGCTCCAAGATTTATCTTTCCATGAAAAACTTAGAATGTTTGTCACAATTTTTAAAAGTAGTACATCCTCTAGCAGGAGGTTGTACATGCTGACTGAGCAAAATCTTCACAGATTTTCAGCAAAAGAGTCTCCTACAGTATTTATACATCTGTTCACTATTGTTGCCAGGTATGTAGCCTTCAATGGATAATACAAGTTAATTAAACCTAGCACATGTTGTATTTACAATATTTTAAGAGTAGCGTTTAGCACAAATCTGCTGGTATTTCTTCTTCAAAAATATTTACAATTTCCATTTTGGTGGGCTGTTTAAGTATTAAAATCAGAGTTCTACTCTCTAATTGAAGTGTAAAAGCATTACTCCAGAAAGTTCTCATTGCTTAAATGACATATAAAACATCTTGGGTGGAAATAAACTTGTCCCAAGCTCTCAAAGGCAATTATGCCTGTTAGTTGCAATGCTCCTTTAAGAGAGAAAGAATAATCTAATTGAATGGCCATATGCACTATTTTATTAGGTTGATGCTTTGCATTTTAGCATAGTTGGCATTTGTGAAAGGAATTCTTTTGCATGGATAAACTTTAAAATGGCCAAAACAGATAATATATCATCTTGATATGCCCTTACTGACTTTTTATATTATGAAAAGATTTAAAGCAAGATGACTGCTTTAAATAGTGAGTGATTTTTTAAAGTATAGATTTCCATCACATAGTCTCACATGCTGTAACCGAGTTGTGTTAGTAGGAGATTATCAACAGTACTGAAAAAATCATTCAACAGTAAACAAAGCTTCAGTTAGGATATGACAAAACTAAGTTAAATACCATCTAATGTCAGATCAAGAGGCTGATTTTAACAGAGATTATCTATAAACTTTATAACTATGAAAGTGAGAATATCAAAAGGGAAAGGAGGCACAGCTATTTTAATTTATTTTATGTACTATAAGTCAGTTGTGGTCCCTCTGATAAAGTGATTTCACAGTTAAATTTCAGGACATAGCTAGAGTGTTTAGCATAGTAATATAACATCATAATCTAATTTGTACAATAGATGCTTGAATAAATCAGTGAGCTCACAGTTATTGTGAGCAGTACAGTTTCACTAGCACAGGTCCATGACATTGGGAAGAAAAATGTAGTTATGAGCTATGTTTGTATACATTTTTGAAAATTAGCCATGATTATAGGAAAAGTGTTAAGTTTCTGGTTAGGATTTCTATTCACTATGAAAAATTCATAGAAGTATACTTTTTTGAAACACTTCATAATAATCTTTTTTCCACAACTTAAAATGTGATGTTAAGAGCCTTGAGAGAGAAATGTAGTAAATGATTTTTCTAGGGAGTAAAGGACTCCAGTTCAGAGTTTTCTTAAATAAATTTCTAGAGAGTTTTAAAATCCTTTTTTATTTTGTGAGCTGAATTGTGTCTTCCCAAAATGTAGACATTGAAGCCCTAATTCTTAATGCCTCAGTATGTGACTTTGTTTGGAAATAAGGACTTTAAACAGGGAACTAAGGTAAAATGAGTAACTAGGATAGGCCTTAATATCATATGATTGGGTTCCTTATTTAAAAAAGTTTGGAACATAGACACACAAAGAAAAGACCACATGAAGACACAAAAGAAGATTACATGTGCAAGCCAACGTGGTAAGGTCTCAGAGGAAATCAGTCTCAGCATTACCTTGATCGTGGACTTCTAACTTCCAGACTGTGAGAAAATAAATTTCTATTGTTTAAGCCACCTGGTCTGTGGTACTTCATTATGGCAGCTACAGCAGACTCATGTAATCATCAATACTGCACATTCAGTTTTCCTTAGCAAGATGCTATACTTGACTAGACACTAGACTAAAAGAAGAGGATCATCTTCATAAAAACTCTTTAAGAAGAATACATTAAATTTCTCTAGAATGCAGATCCTGAAAAAAATTAGTAAGGAAGACAAAATAAAACTATTGTACTCTGATGAGATAATATCCATTCACTTTATCCTCTATATGTTTACTTGCTCATTTTGTAATGTATTTGAGCATTCCATCCACTACTGTGTGTGCTCACCAAATTTTTGTTTATTGATTGATGGAAACTAATGAAATATTACCTTCAGGAAAATAAAAAAGTTTCTGTTGGCATCTTTTAGATAGATAAGCAGTCTTTCTAGTACATTAAGGAAAGGTGAAAAGCAATATTTATTCTTATAGTTTTCTTCTGCTTTTGGGCGCGCGAAAAATGTACGAATATGCTTGCATAGACAGTCAGCTTAAGCCCTTTCTATAATAATAAAACAATAATAATATACCTATTTTCACTCGTTTTAATGATAAATTATATATAATTATTAAATAATAATATATTTATAGTAGCAATCACATATTAATAATTGACTATGTCAGGCACTGTGCAAAGTATTCTAATATATTGTAGCTAATTTTGTATAACTGTTTGAGGAAGGTAAAATTTTTTCCATTGAAAAATAATAAATCTGAGGATCAGAGAAGAGAGTAAGATGTCCCAGATCACAAAACATTCAAGAGAGAGAGCCAGGATTCAAACTATGGTCAGAATGATGGGGTTGGGAGGTTCTTTATCAATATCCAATCTGTATTTCCCAATTCCCAACACATTTATTTTCTGTTTTGCTGTTGTTGTAATTTGCTTTTTTCCTAGTGAGAGCAGTCAATTTTCAAAAATCTGTATTAGTAGATGATTCAATGCCACTTATCTTCAGCATATAAAGGCAGAATTATATGTTTGGGAGAGTTTTGTAGAGTTTTGTTTGTTTACAGTCCTCAATATCTGCTCATCATCCTAATTGCATTTGGTTTCCTTTTGAAAACAGTAGCTCCATCTTTCCTGCTGCCATTTCTGGTGACTGGTGCTTTCACTTCAGATCTTTTTCTCTCTCTGTACTTTGGAAGAAATGAAGTGACCTTAACATGGTTAACTGGATTTTCTTTCTGTGACTTTGTATCTTAGACTGAAAGAAGTATAGAATAAATAACAAGAATTCACTTATTTTCCATCAGAAAACTTGGGCATGACTCTCAAACTGTTCCTACTACCAAGAGTATCAGCAATAGCCTGGATTCCATTGTTTTCACATTTGTTTTTTAAGCTTTGCTTTGTGTGTGCCATTTGTATTGTTTAGTGTGTGTGTCACAAAGTTCCTGTTATGATGGATTTTTTTTCTGTTTCTCATATTGGCATAAGTCAGTGAAAACAGAAAAAGACAAGCCGTAATAGGAAGTGTATGTGTGTGTGTGTTGTGTGTACATGTGTGAGAGAGAGAAAAGGAATGAAAAAGTGGAAGCAAGAGAAATAGCTTCCAACTCTTGACTGCTTCAAGTCATCTGACCATCTGTATCAGCCACATATCTTCTCTATTCCAAATCAGGTATTTATAAAGGACCTTGTTCCACAAATTTCTTATGCATTTTTAAAGTTTCTCTAAACTTAGTATAATATAGGATATTACTTATTGTCTGGCAGGGTATTATCTCTTCCACTTATCGACATGAATTATTACGATAGGTGACTGGGATACAACTTTTACTCCCTTATAAGTAAGCCCAGATAACACTTTAATATCATTCCCATTGCCAGAGACACCACAAGAGCCAAAGTAAATAGGGCCCAGGAAATCTGTGAGAATGTGTTCCAATGCTGTCAAGGCATGGCAAATGTATTCCTGGAAATCTAAATTAGAGCTTGAAATTATTTTCACTATAGTCCCAATATTAGACACAGTATTACAGGGTGACTTTTTTCCAACACGGACATATTAGGATTTTATTATGCATTAATGTGTGATGTTACACAGATCCACGGTTTGGCCTAACAAGCACATGCATTTAATGTGTGTTAAACATATTCAAATAACCAACATCCACATAAACTTTTTGGGAAAATAATGTGTATTAATATAAGGCCATACACTTTTTATGTTTGTCTTAGAAATGAGTAATCACTGAAGTAGTACTTTTACAATATCAATAATGTACTTATTCTGTAAAATTATCTTTCTGCAAAATACTGTGTAGTAACCTTTTCTAGATTAATTATTGGAAATTTCAAGAAACAAATATATATAATAAAGACAAAAGAATGGTTTGCTTACATGTTTATTTTAGTTTATCTATGCTATTAAGTTAACCAAAGAGCATCACAAAGCATTTTTTTTCAAGCTACTGGAAAAACTTAGCTGTCCTGCTTGTCAACTGCAATAATAATCCTGACATTCATCCCCACCCCCAGCACCAGACACTGTAACTTCTTAAAAAGTAGTTGTGAAGAAAAGTAGTAAGGAAGAAAGCTTTGGATTTTATGAGAGAGGGTCATTTTACTTCCTGTAGTTGTGTATATGGGTGGGCCATATGCAAAATGCTTGTGTTTATCTATCTTTATCAGGCAGCATTAAAGTCCAATCAGATACTAATATTTTCCTTTAATGCTGTGGCAGAGATTCATAATGATATTTTTCTGGCTCAGCCTTTATCAGTAGACTTTCTAAAATTCTGACTGTGCTCAATCCCTACTAGTCAAAGACATCTTTAAGGCTGTCTCACATGTGCATTCAAATAGTCATTACTGTCACTCTCTTCCACTTTGGAAAATCTATCCCTTCATGCATGTCTATACCTGACATTATGAGTTAGTTTATCTATGAAGAATGTTTTGGTAGTAACTTCAGCCATTGTTAAGAACCATTTCACAATATGATCTAATAGGAAATGCTATAGAAAGGAAGTTTGACTTCACTCTCGATTTCAATTGCATTACACTCTTGTATAAGTCAGAGTGAAGTGCTGTTTGTGTTCTTATTGCTTGGGTATTCTTCAAAAAGCTCTGCACAGTTTCTGAGAGAAAGAGGAAAATATGAGTGACATACACAGGTTGGAACTCTTACACATTGCTGATGAGACTGTAGAGTGGCACAACTCTGGAAAACTCACTGGCAGTTTCTTACCTTGTATCTCAGCAATTCCATTCCTAGGTGTCTACCTGAGAAAATTGGGAGTGAGGAGAATGTGTCTTCAAAAACACCTGTGAAAGAATCAGCACAGCAGCCTTACGAATAATAGCCAAAACCTGGAAACAACCCAAATGCCCACAAAAGCAGATGAGATAAACAAATTGTGGTATATTCATGGAATAGATACTACCCAGAAATAAAAAGATATGAACTGCAGCTATAAAAAACAACATGAATGTATTTCTAAAACACTATGTTGAGAAAAATAAGTCAGACACAAAGAGTAACCTCTTAATGGAGCAGTCTCATATCTTCAATATAGCAAGAAAGATATCTTAATCAAAGAAAGGCTTTAAAGTTATTTTTACCTTATTCTCCAGGACAAATAAAATATATAATTTCAGAAAAAAAATACAATGAGGTTTTTTTGGGAAGTAATAGGAGTATCATATAGAGGCTAAAACATAGGTCTTGGACATAGATCAGAAAGTTTGACTTAACATTTAGTAGTTGTGTGTTATTTAGAAAGTAACAACTCTAAACATCTCAGTTTCTCAGGATAGGGTTCTGATGACAAACAAGATATTTATTCTCTATTGAGGTAGGAGTTATTAAGAAATTATTTTAGACAGAGCGAGGAAAAAAGGGGTCCTTGGAAGATTTTTCGTATAGGGCTGTGATGACAATCAACATATTTATTCCATATTGAGGTAGGAATTATTAAGAAATTCTTTTAGGCAGAGAGAGGGAAAAAGGGGTCCTTGGAAGATTTTCCCCAGCTCATGTCTAGTATGAAAGCCCTGGGTCTTAGACCCGGGCAGGCAACCTTTGATATGCAAATGCCAGGCATTGGAAACTGGGTCCACCCAACATGGCGATTCCCACCGTTGTCCTTTTGCCCTTGTTCCCATATGTGCCTGGCGACATGCCCGCCCCCACACATCCACACGTGTGTGGAACATCATGGTGCTCTACATTTGCATATTAAAAGGCTAGGGTGGAAGGCTAGTTTTTTCGCAGGCTACGTGAATGACCTGCCTGGTCAAACCAACCCCCTGAGCCCTAAGCAAATTAGACACCCTCTCCTCCAGTCATCAAATATAGCAGGCTAATATTACCTGAAGGCGGGGGTCCTTCTGTTAGATATGAGTTCAAAATTTCTTTTCAAAGAATTAATATGTCATTATGTTCAATTCTTTGCCTTCTACTTTTAAACTTCCTCGTAAAGCAACCTTTTTCAATTACCTACTCCACCCTGACTCATTTTGATCACCTGCTCCACCCTACATTGCAATCACCTGCTCCACCCTAACTCCTTCCAATTATCTGCTACCTGCTCTGCTCTGACTCCCGCCAAAGCACTCACCTCCTCATTCTCTTTAATTACCCAATCGGAATCAGTTTAGCCTGTGCCGTCTAACCCTAGCCAATAGGGGAGCGACACAACAGCAGGGGCCATGTGGGTTGGGGATAAGAACCCCTTCCCCCGCGTTGTCCAAGTATGCGCTCACCATTGCTCCATCTGTAAGGGTGCACCCTTCTATAGAAGTAACTTGCCTTGCTGAGAATTAAGAAGAAAATTTTATATTCGAGCACTATTTCTTTTGCGGCACTGAAACTTCATATATAACACCTCTCTCGGCTTTGGAGCCACCCTCCCTCTGTCTCTGTATAGGGGAGCTTCTTTCTTTCTTTCCCCTTCTTTCTTGCCTATTAAACTTTCTGCTCCTTAAAGCTACTCCACGTGTGTCCCTGGCGTTTTTTCTAATTAGAATCGAGATGAAGAACCCTGGTGTTTCTCCACTCATCTGAGCCCCATCACTGTGAGGAGGAAGGCATTTTCTTTTTTTGTAATTTTCGTATTTACACGTCTTTAAATATAACTTCATTGGTTTTTTCCTTAATTATATATGTGATTTTCATCATTCCAATGAAAACAATTTCAAGAAATATTAAATAAAATTTAAATATAAGTTTTCTATTTTTCAACTCCCTTCTCCTGAAATAACCAGAGTTAATGATACTGTATTTATTACCCACAATCTTTTACACAGCACAGATATACATACATTCATATATAATTGTTTTCCCAAAAGACGAGTTCCAAAACTTCATTTTTCTGTTTAATTCTGAGTATTCAAATAGACATGCTTCTAAGTCTATTGATAATTTCCAAATTTAGTTCATAAAATATTTTGGGCAACTGCAGAAAAATTGAAATAAATGCGCAACATCTTGGATAATAAAATTGAGTCAAACAGTGCTAACGTGATAGATAATATTCTGACATGTTTAGTTTAAATTCAATTATGTTAGTATTTAGCCAGGAACTGTTTTTAGTGTTTATTTTAATAGAGGATTTGAGTATTGTGATAGGTAGAATGGAATATGTCAAAGAAATGCCTTTGACAGATAGAAATTTTTAGATCCAATATATTTTTGTTCATTTATAACCAATGTTTCTGTGTTAAAACCATAGATAACTCACTGTCTGTATTAATACATAAAATTCAGTAGATAATGTTGGCCAATCAACAACCAAAGAGTGACATAGTTTCACATTCAATCTAATAGTGATCTTACTCCTCGAAATCAATGAATAATCTAAATGTCTCCTTAACAATCTAGCTCTTATTACAGCTCTGAAAAAAAATTGAATTAATTTATCATTCTATAATCTGAAAGTATACTGCTCAATATTGTGAAGTCACTATGTCTAATGTCTCCATTATTTCAAAATTTAAAATGATGCTGGAACTCAGGCCCTGAACAGCATAGAGATTATAGCAGACAACTGCATTAATGTAGTGTTCATTGTCCTGTATGAGAAGGCTTATTTTAAGCTGCACAAAGTTTACTAATTTATCAGTTTTTAATTACATTTTATTACAATATGACTCTGGGGCTTCTCTTATAACCAAAGAAGAACATTTGATCTTCATTTAAAAATAAAATAAAACTCTATTTTCAAAATCCCAATGCTTATGGGAAACAGAATTAAATGCTCTTATTTTTTTCAAGTTTTTATTATAATCGGGATTAAATATCAATAAATTCATGTCTAAATTTTAGAATCTCATGCAGTATAGAAAGTAAGCTGAACTCTTTGCGTCTACTATTAAAATTACACGTTAGAGTTAATTCCATATCCATTATTCTTTTTCTTCTAATTGAGTTGCCTTAACTTCAGTAAATTGCCCTGGTGACCAGATTTCATTAGCATGTGCATAAATTCTCAGCTGCATGTCTTGGCAATTTATCTATATTAGTAATTTCTGATTTCTAATAGCCCAAGAGAATACAATATGGTTGTTGTCTTCATTTTGTTCTAAGTGATCATAAAATAAGACTCATGGTTCAGCCAATGGATTTGAGGTTAGAACTAATAAGGATTGCTTCCAATTTTGAGTTTCTTGAGATAAGAGACTCTTAGTTAGATATGTATCTTTCCATAGTGCCTATATAGTGCATTATACTCAGACAATACACTTTGAATACTTGAATTGAAACAGTTAATGGAAAAATATTGAGTATTATTTAGTGTAATATGTATCTAAAACCTTATATTCCCAAATGGTAAGCAGTCATGTGGTTAAGGGAGCAAAGAAACACCCAGGGGTAACTAACATCTTTGAACTTTGATATCTTGTTTTTCTCCCCTGTAAACAGGAATAATAGAAATCATAGAAACTACTTCATAAAAGCATGGTGAGGATTAAAAGCAATGCCATAAATGAAGCCATGTAATATTTTCTGATACATAATATGCACTCAGTAAGAGTAAAGTACTAATAAAGTATAGTGACTCTAGGACTTGGGAGGAGGAGTAATGGAATATTTTTTGAATCCCTATTATAAATGTAAAGGATGATGATAAGTGCTTTTCTTAGGTTACTTTTTTCCTCATTAAATAATCAAGGATTCATATTATAAATACAAATTAGAATTCAATGGAGTTATTTTTTTTTTGCTCAGATGTGGTTAATAGTATAAAGTAGATGAGGTTCCAGACATGCTACTCCAAAATATGGTATTTTCGCATGTGAGAAAATAACAAAGGCAGGAAAGCCACTCTCATCTTTTTCTGGTCCTTCTCTTCTGAAGCAGTTTACAAAATCTTCATTCCAGAGATGCCCACTCAATACCCAACGAAAAACAATACCCTAATCTCTGAAGATAACAGAGAAGAATCTGAACAAATAGACCCTTCTAAGTTCCCTCCAGTTTATTACCATTTGATTAGCCCTCCTTTGTCTAATCACACTTCTCTACAACTATCCATTTCTTCATCAAACTAAACATAAAAAAAACACAGGTTTCCCTGTTTATTTGGGTCTTAATTTCTGAAGCCTCCCAAATTACATAAAACTTATATTAAATAAATGTCTATGCTTGTTAATCTGTCTTTTGTTATAGGTGCCTTAGCTATGAACCTAATAATGAGTAGGGAAAGAAATCTTTCCTCCTCTACAGAGTTCAAAGCGAGATCCTCTGAGACCAGGGAGCTTGCTCTTTCTTTGATACCTTGAACTTGAATGCTGACACTTGAGGGCATGAAGGCATAGAGGAAAAGGGGAACAGGTGATGCTGCATGAGTCACTAGCTTCTATTTTCAAATTCCTGGTGGATTGTCTGAGACATTCATTAGTAGACAAATTTCATTTGTAGGTGGTGGAAAGTTCAGATGCTGGTTTAAATATCAAACAGTATCTATTTATACACACCGTGGTGAGCACTTCACATGAACAATGGCTACCACTTATAATGATGTGATTGAAATACAATTATTTATTTTATAATTCTGAATACAATGGTGAAATGGTTACAGACTGGTGGGGTCAGACGTCTCACTATGGTGCCTTTGTACTTTCCTTCCCCTCACTGTTGCTTATGATAATGGCAAACCCAGCTGACTTAAGTCACAGATGAAAAAAGGCATTAACAATTAATAATAGTAAGAACTCTGACAATATTATATTTTATAAAAATTCTAAATTGAACAGTCAAACCTTTACGGTTGAGTACAATATACAGGATGCTCTCACCACCTAATGCAGTCTCTAATCTAGCATAAACCAAAAATTTCAGGTATTATAAATATTACTTACAGCACTTTTAATTTTAAGGCTTTCAAAATGCAGAGACCCCTAATGAGAATCATTTTACTTTAGAGTGTTCAATGCTATTTCATTTAATGTGACTCCTAGGTTTTATATTTCCTTTTGAGTTCCTAACATGTTAGAATCTTATAATGGATTAATAAAGAAAACATGACAAAATATATCTTGATATCATTCTCACATGTCTAGTCATCATGTTCCTTATATGAGTTTACAGTGACACAACAACAGTTAAATTTCACATTAAACTTTCTTTGCTAGTAATTTTTTAAAGAACTTAATCTTACGTCTACTTAGAGCATTAAATTTCTTTATAGAGAAAGATAAAAACACAGAGACACAAAGTTTTAAGTGAATATTTAGAAAGTTTTAGATTAAGAAACTCTTTTTCCAGAGATACTCCTAATGTTTTCTGAGGATCCTCAGTAACCTAACACATTCAAGATCTGAATCTCGTAATGTTGTCTTAATTCCACAGACAAATGAGCCAGGCCTCTGCTTATTCTTCAACACGCATATCACATCACCCCAACAAGAAATGGATTTCCTCAGTATTATTGTTTATCTGGAGAGAATAACAGTTCACAAAGTCCAATCAGATCAAAGCCACTTCATGATCTAATTAAGACTCACATGGATTCAAAAACACTTCTACTGAGCACCTGGGGCATTGCATAAAATGACTACAGCTTCAAGCACAATGTCAATGAAATAAAAGTTATACCTTGTGAAACAGATTGTCATCTAGGTATAGATATTCATCTTTCTTTTATACTCAATGGCCTTTGTCCATCTGTGTGTGTGTTCAGTTAATGCATATTTATAAATGATGAAAAGGGAAACAAGTCATCATTATTTTTATCAACTTTGGTTAAAAATACATATCGGTTAATGCTGTCAGGTAACATACAAGATGCTCCATTGAATTTGACTTTCCAGTATATAATAAGTAAATATTTTAGCACAAGTATGTGCCAAATATGGCACAGAGCATACTTATAGTAAATAGTCATTGTTTATCTAAAAATCTAATTTAACTGAGTGTCATATTTCCTTTTCTTTTCCAGCTTTATTGAACTATAATTGCCAGAAATTATATATACAGCCATGTGTTATTTAACAACAGAGATGCCTTCAGAGAAACACATAATTAGGTGATGTCATTGTGGGAACACTTTAGATTGTAAACCTAGATCATATAGCCAACTACACACCTAGGTTATATGGTATAGCCTATTCTTCCTAGGCTAAAACCTGCACAGCATATTACTGTACTAAACACTATAAGCCACTGTAGCACAGTGATAAGTATTTGTATATCTAAATATCTAAACATATGAAAGGTATAGTAAAAATACAGTATTATAATATTATGGGACCACTATCGTATATGTGGTCCACTGTCAACCAAAATGTGTTAATGTGGCACAGGACTATATTTAAGGAGTACAATGTGACATTTTTATGCATGCACACATTGTGAAATGATTGCCGGTCCCAAGCTATTATAACTGGCATACCTATCACCTTATATCATTATCAATTTTTCTTTTTGTGATGAGAATACTTAAGATCTACTCTCCTCACAAATTTCAAGTATACATTATTATTAAGTGTAGTCACAATGCTATGCATTAGGTCTCCAAAACTTACGCATCTTGTATTTGAATGTTCATACCCTTTGACCAACATCTGCCTATCTGCCTCACTCTCTGACCTCTGGTAACCAGTCTTCTATTCTCTGTTTCTATGAGTTTTACTTTTTTAAATTCCACATACAAGTGAGATGATGCGGTGTATTAATCTGTTTTCACATTGCTATACAGATACTACCTGAGACTTGGTAATTTATAAAGGAAAGAGATGTAATTGACTCAGAGTTCCACATGGATGGGGAAGCAGGAAACTTACAATCACGGTAGAAGGTGAAGGGAAAACAGGCAGCGTCTTCACAAGGCAGCAAGAGAGAGCAAGCGTGGAGGGGGAACTGTCAAACACTTTTAAAACCATCAGTTCTTGTGATAACTCCCTCACTATCATGAGAACAGCATGGGGGAAACCACTCCTATGTTCCAATCATCTCTCATCACGTCTCTCCCTGGACACAGGGGAATTATAATTCAAGATGAGATTTGGGTGGGGACACAGAGCCAAACCATATCATGTAGCATTTGTCTTTCTGTGCCTGGCTTATTCACTTAGCATAATGTACAGCAGCATCATCCTGTTGTTGCAAATGACAAAATGTCCTTCTTTATAAAAGCCGCATAAGTCACTTCCCAAAAGAAAACACATAAATGGTCAATTAGGATATGAAAAAATGTTCAATATAACTTAATCATCAGAGAAACCCAAGTCAAAACTACAATGAGACATCACCCTACATTTGTTAGGATGTCTATTATCAAATAGGCCAGAGAGAAGTTTTGGCAAGGATGTGGAGAAAAGAGAACGCTTGTACACTATTGGTGGGAATTAAAATTGGTAAAGCCATTATGAAAAACTGCATGAAACCTCTTCAAAAGTGAGAATTACAACCACCATGATCCAGCAATCCAACTTCTGAGTATATCCAAAAGAAATGAGATCAGTATCTTGAAAAGATTTCTGCACTCTTATATTTATAGCAGCATTATTCACAAAAGCCAAGATATGGAAGCAACCTAGGTGTCCATTGATAGACGAATGGATAAAAAAGTCTAATATTTCTTATTTGTTAAATCTGGACACCCTAACATAGGTACAAGCTTCCTAGAAAACAAATGGCTTAGGACCTGATTATTTTATTTATAGAGATCTGTTATAAGAAACACCAAAAATGCATGCAAAGGTGTACAAAATGCACTTATGCACTGAATATTTATTTCACACATTTTCTAGGCACTGGAGATAAATCAGAGAAGAGTACAGTAAGGTGCTTGCTTCATGGAGCTGACATTTTAAGAGAAGACAAAAAAATTAAAAGCATAATAAATAAATGAATAAATAATAAAGTGTCAGTGCCAGGATGAAAATAAAACCAGACAATGTGATGAAGAGAATGATGAGTTACTTTTTATTGGAGACTAAGAGAAAGCCTTAGTAGAAAAGTGATATTTAGTTTTAGAAATTATAAAATAATAGGAGCTAACCTGTAAAGGGAGAGACATGTCAAATGTAAAAAACAGACATAGACGTTATACAACTTGGCATATTAGGGCAACAGCAAGAAAAAGAAAAGTGACAGTGAGACTGGCATCAGCAAATGCAATGATTGTTATGAGATGAAGTCACAGAGATATGCAGGGTCTAATTCAGGATCCAAAATGCCAGGGTGATG
Source organism: Rhinopithecus bieti (assembly GCF_001698545.2). NCBI lineage: Eukaryota > Metazoa > Chordata > Mammalia > Primates > Cercopithecidae > Rhinopithecus > Rhinopithecus bieti. Next base: position 226,079 of record NW_016807022.1, read on the forward strand.
AATATAGATTTTGTAGTAAAAACAACAGGAAGCAAACAAAGTGGGTTAGTTAACCGGATAAGTGAAAAAATAATAATTTCTGATTTTAAAAATAGTTCTGGCAAGTGATTTGTAAGCAGTCAAGCATGCAAACTAGGCAATGAGTGAGAGTAGGAGAGATGAAGAGGATTACAGGGACTGGGAACATGATGAGTTTGAACTGATAGGATTTGGGGTACATTGGCTGCCTAGCTTAAGATAAGAGAGGAATCAATGTCATCTCGTTTGTTTTTGGCTTAAGGAACTGGTAGATGGTGGTAAAAATTCTACAGTTGCATAAGCAAAAGAGTTTGTGGACCAAGATTTTATTTAGTTTAGTTAGCTTTGAGATATTTATTAGACACTTAAGTGGAGATTTAAAGTAACAGCTGGTTGTGAGTCTGGGGTTCAGGGACAAGATCAGGACTAGGGATGTTATTATCACTTAGATATTTAAAGCCATCACAATGGATAAGATTTTCTAGAAAAGGCAATAAATCCAGAAAGAAATGGAAACTAATTTAAGTCCTGAAATATCCAGAGATCTAAAGAAACAGCTCAGCAAAGAAAATTAAGGAGGAGTAGCCAGGGAGTCGGAAGGAAATACAATACCGTACAATATACAAGAAGCCTAGAATAATATTAGTTTTCGAAAATGCAATTGTCAACCTGGATAGAATAAGCCTAGAGATGAAGTAATTTGAAAGCTGAGAAGGGTTCCCTGCATTTGAAAATATGAAGCCCATTGATGATTGGGTAAAAGCAGATTCAGTGGAGTGCTCAGGAGCAGAAGTCTGGCTGAACTTGACAAACGAAAGTTGAGAAGTGGATGTGAAGCTACTGACAGCTTTTATAAGAAATTGTGTTGTAAAACAAATAGGAAAATGTGGCTATATTTTTTAAAGCAGGACTTTTTAATAGATAGAAGACCCCAAAGAATGTTTTATATTGATGAAGATAATACAAGAGAGAGGGAGAAATTGTTGTTGCCAAAGAGAGAAATTTCAGAAACGATGACCTTGAAAGATGAGACAGAACAGGATCTGGAGCACAAGTGGAAGACTGGCCTTTCATAAGGGTAGTAGGCACTTCCTTAATTGTAGCAGTGTTGAGATAACAGTAAGCAAAGAAGAAAATAGATAGAAAGCTTGAAATCACAAAAGGAAATACTTAATATTTTGAAATATGAATTCAACTTTAAAAATCCAAGAGCTGAGAAATAAATTCATATCATATAATATAATACAGCTGTTAAATTTGAATATTTTCATGAGATAGAGAAAACTTATTAAGGTAATTTAAAAGGAAGATGAAAGCTATGTATATATAGTATGATATTAAGTACATAAGAAATATATAAGAATAGAAATACCTCTGCCAAAATACTATATTACACCACTAATAGTGATGAAATATAAATATGAGTTTTATTATTATGAGTAAGGATTATTTCATACTTTATATGTTTACATAGTCAGGGAAATAATTTGAAAAGCTATTTCACAATAACTGATTAATATAATATTAAAATGGGTTTTCTATCCCACTTCACAAATCTTGCATTAGCAGATTTTAACACTAATTAATAGTCTTTTTAGAAATTTCAGATGGAAGGCCAAGTATTAAATGATTTGTGCATAATCAAGGACTGCTTCTATTTGAGAGTTTTCTGAAGAAAACCCCATAGAAGAAAATAACTGGTATCTAGTCTTTTAAATGATACATTGATCTTGATGCATTTTTTTTTACTTAAGAGGAAGAAGTGTAAGAGTTGATAATGTGCAAACAAGGACCAGAAAAATATGATGTAAAACTAAATATATAACCAAGAACCACTTTAATCCCCACAAGGGGGACTCTGGAAGTGATGCTGTGGAGAAAATTTGACTTGCTTAACAATCAGTATTCTGCTGTGGTATTTAAATTATTTTTATATTCTGCTACGTGGTCTCATTCTTATAGCTTTTAATTCAGCAAATACAGATCTTCAGGTTGAGGATTTTTTTTTTTTTAATTATAGGTCTTTTCACTGAACATGTGATTAATTATATATTAGTAAAATATATAGTTTTCAATTATAGTTAGAAGTTTGCTTGCTTCAGTATTAAATGGTAAAAGTGACCACTTTCTTTTCAGTACATTAATCTAGTAGAAACTTCTACAAAATTGGTACATTTTGATAAAACTTTCGAGTAAGTGTTTTGTTAAATTTTTTAAATAATAAGTAAGATCTGTCATAGAGCATGTGATACTCTCTGGTGCTTTTCTTCTTAGTTGTTCATTTCACTTAATATATTATGAGACACTGGTAGATAAGAAACAATGTCTCATTCATGCTTGTATTCTCAGAATGCAGCATGGTACCTGGAATATGTGACCAATATAAGTGCCCAATATGTTTGCTGAAAAAGAAAATAAAAAGAAGAAGGGAAGGAGAGAAGGGGAAAAAGTGTACTCTCCAGAGATCTTACAGTTCCAAAGGGAGCTAAGTATTAAAAGAAAACAAAACACTGTTTTTTCTTTTCCATGCTTTTGAAGAAATCATTAGTCAAAAAAGAGATGGAATTTCATGGAGTGATCACACTCATCGGCCAGTTTTAGGGATTTGAGAGGCCGTCAATCTTTAAGGCTGTTTGTTGATCTGCAACATTTAATCAAAAACAAGTTGTTTTGAATATGAGAAGTGAAAAAAAAATCCTGTGTGCTATCCTTAGGGGACTTATTTCTAATGGATTGAACATACCTGAATGCATTCTTAAGTCTTTGTAGAAGTATTAAAATAATATCTCATCTTGTAGTGTATAATGGCATGAGTTGTGGATATGGAACAAACAGTCACTTGTAACCATTATGAATAAATCTAAAGCAGCAACTGGGCCATATTTTAAAGTGACTTATAGTAACAACATTCATGTTGTAGAACTTCCCAGAACAAAACAGGGAAAAATGGTTTCTTCAGAGTTTAAGCACTTACCTAATATTTTTTCCACCTCTCACACATGAAGTTGTGATAGGTAACAGTACAGAATTTTTTAAAAAGGTGAATTAGACAACGCAAATTGAGAGAGCAGTGCAATTATCTGACCATTAAGATATATTTATCTTTTACATGGGGAATCAATAAATTGCCTGAATATTTTAACACAGCTATTTTTAAAACCATGATTTTACTATATTACCTTATTTAAGAAACCTGAGTAGCATTCTGAATCATTATTTTTGCTTTTGCTGTCTAAGATACTGAAAATATATCGTTATCTTTATCCTATTTCCATCTCGATATAGATCTTCAGTAAAGCTTGTTGTAAATAAGATAAAGCCTTACTAAATGATGTATTGACCATGTACAGTATGATGTTTTAAAGTATGTATACATGGTGGAATAGTTTAATTAACAAATGCATTACCTCACGTTACTTTTTGTGGTGAGAACACTAAATACTCACTATCTTGGCACTTAATAGTCACTATTTTTTCAAGAATATAATATATTGTCATCAGTTATAGTCACCATACTATAAATCTCTTAAATGTATTCCTTCTGTCTAACTAAATTCACATCCTTTAGTCAACATCTCCCCATTTTCCTCTCCCACCTAACCACCTCAGCCTCTGGTAACTACCATTCTACTCTCTACTTCTATGATATCAACTGTTTTTCAGATTTTACATACGAGAGATATCCTGCAGTATTTGTCTTTCTATGCCTGACTTATTTCTCTTAACATAGGTTCTCCAGGTTTATCCATGTTATCACAAATGACAGGATTTTACTCTTTTTATGGCTGAATAGTATTCCATTGCATATATATGCTACATTTTCTTTATCTATTCATCCATGGATAGACACTTAGGTTTATTCTGTATCTTGGCTACTGTGAAGGGTGATACAATAAACATGGAAGTACAAATATATTTTTAACATGCTGATTTTATTTCCTTGATATAAATACCCACTAGTAGGATTGCTGGATAATATGGTAATATGGTGGTTCTATTTTTAATATTTTTAGAAACCTGCATGGTGTTTTCCATAATGACTATATCAGTTTATATTTCCCCTAACAGTGTACAAGGGTTCCCTTTATTCTACATCCTCACTGTACTTGTTATCTTTTGTCTTTTTGTAATAATCATTCTAACAGAAGTGAGGTGATATCTCATTGTGGTTTTGATTTGCATTGCCCTGGTGATTAGTGATGCTGAACATATTTTCACATACCTTTGGGCCATCTGTATATCTTCTTTTGAAAAGTGTCTATTCAGATCTTTTGCCCATTGCTTAATTGGGTTATTTGCTATCGAGTTGTTTGAGTTTCTATGTATTTTTGGATATCAACCCCTCATTAGATGTATCCTCTGCAAATATTTCCTCCTATTCTGTAGGTTGTTTCTACACTCGGTGAGGAATCTTTTTAGTTTGATGTAATTCCATTTGTGTATCTTTTGCTTTTGTTACCTATGAATCTGAGGTCATATTCAAAAATTATTGCCCAAACCAACATCATGGAGCTTTTCTCCTATGTATTCTTCCATATGTTTCATAGTTTCAGATCTTATATTTGGGTCCTCAATCCATTTGAGTTGATTTTTGTGTATAGTGAGAGAGAAAGGTCTAATTTCATTCTTTTTGCATGTGGATATTCAGTTTCTCTGACACTAGTTATTGACTAGACTGACCTTTTCCCAAATGCGTATCAAAACCACAATGAAACGCCATCTCTCACCAGTTATAATGGCTACTATTAAAAAGTCAAACAATAACAGATGCTGACAAGGTTGTGGAGATAAGAGAATGCTTAAATACTACAGGTGGGAGTAGAAATTAGTTCAACTATTTTGGAAAGCAGTGTGGTCATTCCTCAAGGAGCTAAAAACAGAACAACTATTCAACCCAGCAATCGCATTACTGGGTATATATCCAAAGCATTATAAATTGTTCTATCATAAAAACACATACACACATACGTTCCTTGCAGCACTACTGACAATAGCAAAGACACAGAATCAACGTCAATGACCATCAGTGGAAGACTGGATGAAGAAAATGTAGTACATATGCAGTTGTAAAAAAGAATGAGATAAAGTTCATAGTAGAAATGTCAATGAAGCTAGACACCATTATCCTTAGCAAATTAATGCAGGAACAGAAAACCAAATACCACATGTTCTTACTAATAAGAAAGAGCTAAGTGATGAGAACACACAGACACAAAGAGGGGAATAAGAGACACAGGGGTTTACAAGAGGGTGGAGGGTAGGAGGAGGAAAAAGAGCAGAAAAAATAACTCTTGGGTTCTAGGCTTAATACCCGGGTGACAAAACAATCTGTACATCAAACCCCCATGACATGAGTTTACCTACAGAACAAGACTGGACATGAACCTCTGAAACTAGAATAAAAGTTAAAAAAATAAAGAAATAATTTTTAATGTATATTATTTACTTTTTTAAAATGTCAAATATTTTACAAAAGCAAAAGATTAGACTTTACCATTTTATCATTTGAGTAATCAAATAATTCAGAATGTGCTCTTCTTGTAGATTCTGCGATCACAAAACATGCTTCAAAAGAAACAACAGCAGGGACTAAAAACTGAACTAAAAAATAACCCAGTGATTAAATGTACCGGTTTTTTATGTGATTGTATAACGTATGTCCTATATAGGAAAGTGTGCAAGTAATGATTACAAATTTTGCTTTTCAAGATAAGTATTGCATTGGTCCTCGGTATTCAGTGAAGCTCGTTTCTTAATTGTTCATTCTCCCTGAACAATTTATGATTTCCTTCACACTTTCAGTCTCTTAGTTGTGAAGAGTAAGTATTTTGGTTCTCATTGCAACAATGGATTACTTAGTTACACTTAATGAGTACTAGTTTTCACTGACTTTTTGCGCTTATTTCTTTAGAAATGGCATTATACAGTCTTCAGAGAAGCAAAATTATTTAGGTGAAGTATATTGATATTTAGCATCCCCATTTTGGAGAAAATAAAATAAAAAGGGGAACTCATTTGTTACTGTCACTCAGAAAACTTGTGACTGACGGACAAGAGAATCAATATGGTTCATTCCTATACTGAGTCTCTGAAAACTCATTTCCAAAATTCATCAGCAACAATGGTAAAATAAATAATTACCTAAAATTAAAATTACTTTGCAAGTTCATAGTCTTAAAAATTAGTTTACGTCTTCATCAGTCATTATGATCCAATGACCCTTGGAGGAATCACACTTTGCTGTTAGAACAAACCCATGAATCCTTCATAACGTCTAAGATTTCCTCATCTTAATACCAGGTATGGAGGAAATGACTGAAATAAAGAAGATGAAAAAGGGAAAGAAGATGAGGATGCTAATGAAGAAGAAATATTTTTTCCTGTGTCCAAAATGGAGTAATAATGGTGCTAAATAAAAGACTGCGCAACTGAAATAGTGAGTTCACAAAGTTAAAAATTTGGAAATACAAATAGTGGTGTTTGGTACAGATAATGCTTCACAGCTCAGGACACATAGCGAAGGCTGTATGGTAGAAAACATTTTTGTAATAAGTACTTTTACAAAATTATGTAAGAGTGACGTGTAAAAAAGAAAAGAGGATTAAAAGGATCAACTTTGGGGGGATTATGCCCTGACAGTTGAAAATATGTAAGATTTTTCCCAGTGTTGCCACTTCTAGGAATAAATCACTTTCTTGTACCCATACTCAAGTCGCCATCCTGGATTTCCTTTGAATAACTATTTATTCAGCAAATATTTACTGAAAACTTAATGCCTGTAGAGTATAGTTCTGTGCTCTGGAAGGAAAGTGATACATAAAAAGACAGAAGTATTTGTCCTCATGGAATTTGTATCTTACGTTCATCAAGTTGCCTACATGTTGCAGTGGTACTTATAGCTTGTTATTTGTATTCTTCATATATATAATACGCATTAAGTATTTGCATATTCACAAACTGAATCAAGTACTCATCAACACACCAATTCTTTTTTTTTTTTTTTTTTTTGAGACGGAGTCTCGTTCTGTCGCCCGGGCTGGAGTGCAGTGGCCGGATCTCAGCTCACTGCAAGCTCCGCCTCCCGGGTTTACGTCATTCTCCTGCCTCAGCCTCCCGAGTAGCTGGGACTACAGGCGCCCGCCACCTCACCAAGCTAGATTTTTGTATTTTTTAATAGAGACGGGTTTCACCGTGTTAGCCAGGATGGTCTCGATCTCCTGACCTTGTGACCCGCCCGTCTCGGCCTCCCAAAGTGCTGGGATTATAGGCTTGAGCCACCGCGCCCGGCAACACACCAATTCTTAAAAGCAGAGACTTGATTTGGAAAGTATAGTGGATCAGCATAGTTAGGCTCAAAATAACAAAGCTGTTAGGAGCACAGGACTTAGATTACCAACTTCCAGATTTAAAAAGTGTCTCTGGGAATTTCTGGTTTCAGCTTTGACATATAGCGACCTTAGAAGTCATCACTCCCATCCTCACAAGAGAACACTGAATAGACTAAAAAAATCAATGATGAGGAAAACCACCCCCCTGAACACTGAAGAGACAGGTGAGACCTGAGAATCACAGTAAGTCCTGCCTGTCTGGAACAGAACCCAGGGGAGCCATTAACTGGTAGGGACACTTCCTGGTGATGTTGACAAACGGTTGGAGGCTGACTATGAAAAGCATGGAAGTGAGAAACTCCTGGAAGCAGCAGTATTAAGGAAGCCCTTGCACTTTCCTGAGTTTTCCCTCTAAGAATCCCACCAAGTTCACATTAAGATGGACCCTCTGATCCTCTGATAGAGAAAGGAGAATTTCACCATTGTGAAATACGACCAAAGCATTCTTGATAACAAAACCCTGCTCCTCATTGTAAAACACTGTACCGGAGCCATATTTCACTTGGAGAAAGACATTTAACTCACTCATCTTTACTTACCTCCATTTTCACCTAAAAAGTTAAAAAAAAAAAAAAAAAAAAGCTAAAAGCATTTGTGAAGATGACAGTCCATAGAATCAGACACACTAAAAGACAAGAATTTAATTGTAAGTTATTCAGTTGCTTCCCTTCTTCCACACTTACTATATTAGTTTGCCAATGCTGCCATAACAGAATACCACAGACTGGGTGGCTGAAACAACAGGAATCTACTTTCTCACATTCCTGGAAACTGGAAGTCCAAGATGAAGGTGTTTGCAAGTTTTGTTTCACTGGAGGCCTTTCTCCTTGTCTAACAGATGGCCACCTTCTCACTGGGTTCTCACATGTGGCCTTTTCTCTATGCATGGGTGTCCCTGGCATTTCTCCTTCTTCTAATAAGGATAGCAGTCATATTGAATTAGGACTCACTCATATAATCTCATTTTACCCTACTTATCTCTTTGAAGGTTGTATCTCTAAATGTGGACCCATTCTGGGATACATAGAGGGTTAAGACTTCAATATATAAATTGTGGAAGACATTTTAATTGATATTGAAGGTATATAGAAATGTAAGAAAATTAAAAGGTGCTCTTTTATATAGTGACAGCATCCAAATATATGATGAATTGTAACCATTTTTTGAAAATTATTTTCCATTTTCTGTAGAGTATCATTTTCTGTTAATATCAAAGGTTTCATGTACTTTCTAATTCTTTTAACTCTATGTAAGCTATAATTAATTTCTAATGCAAGTATCACATTTGATCTTTCTCTTCACTTTAAATAAAATGTTTCCAATATTTTATTATGATATCAGATGCTTTCTTGTACATATTTGGTTATTTTTATCAGACTAAGGAAGTTCCCTTTAATCTTGCCTTGCTGGATTTTTTTTTTTTTCATGGATATGTGTTAAACTTTGAAAAAATATACTTCTGTGTCTAATGAGATAGGCATTTGACTTTTTCCTTTAATATGTTCACATATTCACTTATACAGATACACTTTCTATGTTGATTTTTGATGCTTAGGATGACCCCCAGTCATGCAACAGTACTTTTGTTGTTCTTATGATTTTAATTTGTAATAAGTTTGAGGTATTTCTATCTATCTTTACGTGTTAGAATGGTTGGTAGTTTTTGTTTTTCCTGTATTGCCCTTACCACATTTGGATGAAATATTATAACAGTCTCATAAAACAAGTTCTGTAGTTTCTCTTCTTTTATTCTGTTTAAAATATTTGGTATAAGATAGAAATAGTCTGTTTTTTAAAGTTAAAAAACTTGCCTACAAATCATATTAGGCATGGCAAGTGTTTGTTTTCGGGTTTTTACTATTCATTCATTACATAGTGTGATTGTAAAACTATGAGCCTTTTCTTGAAGATTTCTGGTTTTAAAAAACACTTTAACGTCCTTATTCTGGTGCCAAATATAAGGGATAAGATATAAACTATAAACAAAAAAATTAGAAAGCCAAATCTGTGCTCAAATCATTAATCTTCTTCAGATATTATAAACAGAACAGAAACAGATTGATCAAGTTCTGAACTAAAGACCATTGCGTATACCCACAAGTGGGCCCTGGTAACTGTCTGTTCAGTTCTTACGTTTAATTTAATAATGAGGATAATTACTCAATTTTATTAACTTTTATCTGAGCCCTCAACCAACCATGAAAGATTGGGCTTTATCGTGTTTAATTTCATGTTAAACTTGATGGCAGGTAGACATTTTACTTGTTTTTTTTGTGAGCAAAAACCAAGGATAAATAAGTTTCCAAGGTGAATTAATATTAGTGGTTAGAGTATTGCTAATGTTTTCTAGACAAAATAGCTAAATATTGGGAATGGGCAAAAGATTTTTCTATAATTCTGCTTGGAAATAAGATTTTCACATGGCATTTGAGATTGGGATATCATGCATGTATGATGATCAAGGGGACACTAGCCATGATTTGGGAAGAGTCTACTGCTGCTATTGCTTGATTAAAAACATGGTTCAATGCCCAAATGCTGCTCCATCATTTTCTCAGTGTTTCTTCCTGATGAAAGTTGCTCTCAGTGGATAAATTGTTAGTCAGATCTGAGAATAGTTGCAGCTGTTGTGCATATTTAAATATTGCCAAGGAATGAGATTATCATATTGGACAGAAATCTGGGTTTCATACATCTCTGTGTACAGACAATATGCCATTTTTCAAGTTATTCTGTGTCTCAAATTGTCTACTTAACACCTGTGAAAAACAGAAAGAAAATAAATAGAAGACATTGGTTATGTTTACTGTCATAGTCGCAGGCAGAATTTTGTGATCTAATCACACTTTGGATAGCCTCTTTGGACCCCAGAAAACTATTTTTTTCTGTTATTAAACATGAAGATTATACATAATAGAGTCATTTTAGAGAAGAAACAAATGATTAAACATTTAAACTTTCATTGCCTCTCACTTCACCTTCTTATTATCATTGTTTTGTAATTTTTCTTTTTTAGCAAATTATACAGCTATTTACGTGGTGGACATTTCCTATACTTGCATTATTTACTTTTAGCTTTCAACAGGTTTTGGAATCATAATTTTTACTGAAATAAAATCAATGTTTTTGGCAGTGAAGAGAATAAAATTATTCCTGTAAACATAACTTTTAACACCATTATTTAAAACTCTGAAATGTAGAAAGGCATGCTCCAAGATTGCCAACTAGATGCAGGCAGGAGGAACATCACCCATTGAGGGACCAGGACTTTGGGAAAACTGGTGCACACCTAGCAGATCTTCAGAGGGAAGGAATTGAGAGCAGATGGAGAAAGACATAGAAGCTGGGCTGAAGCGGGAGGAAGCCGGTATTCCTGCAAGGGACTACTGCTCCGTGGGACTTGTATCTGGCCCCCAACAACTCCTGTGGAGAGAATGAGTTGAACAGACAGGAAGGAACCAACTCCACCATGAGCCTCTGGAATCCCAGCAGGAGGAGACCCTCAACCATGATGGACACTTGAGTTGGTAAGGAAGACTGCTTTAACAAGCAGTGGGGCAGCTTGGTAGCTGTTTTGGTTACTATCACTTTATAGCATTTTTGCACAAGCTCACAACTAACATCTTATATAGCATATTTTGAAATTGGGTAGTGTTATGACTCTAGCTTTGTTTTTTTTTTTTTTTTGCTCAAGGCTGCTTTGGCAGTTCAGTGTCTTTTTGGTTCCACATACATTTTAGGATTTTTTTTTTCTGTTTCTGTGAAGAATGTCCTTGGTATTTTGACAGGGATTGCATTGAATTTGTACATCACTTTTAAAGTAAAGTCATTTAAAAAAAAAGTCCAGTAATCACATATACTAAATAAATTATAATTTTCAACTAGTTGTAATAAAAATTCAAAATAATTATACTTGTTATATAACTTTCCTAGAATACCAAATGTTTTTTCGTAAGACCCAATTGCCAAACTAAAAAGAATATATAATTATTTCGTAATGTATATTTGATTAATTTATTTTACATACATTTATTGAGAGCTTAGGCTATAACAAAATCTATGCAAGGCACCAGGGATGCACAGGCCTTTGCTCACAGACATTCTAGTTTAGTGTGTTAGGAGGAATAACTGTAGATCGTATTATTGGCCATAAATGTCAAGTAGCCGCTATGTCAAGTACAATCATAGATAAATGGTAGGGGTCAGTGCACCAGTATTAAGGAGTTTCATCTCTACATGTCTTTTAAAAAACACATAAATGAAATCCAAAAAGGTTAACATTTTGCATGAAAACTTACCTCACTGAAGTCTACCTTCTCAAAATAAAATGTAACTTTTTTTTTTTCATTATTCTGAAATAAAACTGAAAGCAGTTACTCCCAGGCCTAAAATTTTTGGTCAATTGAAAATAATAAAAGTGTGCATATGTATGTTTAATGTATGACTGATATAATAAGGGAAACAATAACTGTTGTATAGTGGGGACTTCACTTCAGTTGGGACAAATTTACATTTAAAGAAGAAACGGACACATGACAGTATTGGTTTGACTACTTTTCCCAAGGTTATGTCAATCATATGAATCCCAAAATATGACTGGGTGTTTATTTCCCTTAACATTAGCCTAAAAAAGGTAACATGTGCCTGTTCTCACTTAATTAGATATTTGCATAGCAAAATACCTATATTATTGACTTAGAGCAGTCCTAAAGAAGTACAGTAAAAGAGAAGATAAGCGACAGAGCTGGTAAGCACTGATAGTTCTGAGCCTGCCTAGCTACCTACAAATATAGAAAGAATGAGGGCTCTGGAATCAGATTGTTTGGGTTCAAATTCCAGTTTTCCCAGTAACTGACAACTCCATGAATTTGGTCAAGTCACTTTGCTGTGACCCTCTTTTTGTTTCCTCATCCAGAAAGAAAAATTTCTTCTGACAAGACATGCATGCAACAGTTTTACACAGTAGTTGACACATAGTTAACACTCAGTATATGTTATGTACGTGTTATGTATGCTACTACAGGAGGTACATTTACAGAAATAGTCATAAGGCAATGACTTAAATCTTTGTTGTGGCTTCTTTTAAAACTACATTCACTTATTATTGAGTCAATAAAATACAGATTTCTGTCATCTTTAGTTTTACAATGACAAAATATGTTTACCCCATATGAATATGACAAGTATTTGGGGATGATAAAATCTAACTTTTCTGTTGTAGGTGACCAATAAAATTGTAGAACAAATCACAGCTTCCAAAAATGTGTCCATTCTGTATCATTCACGTTAATTCCTCAAAATTATATGAGCTGCACAGTCTTTTATTTAATGCCATTATTACTCCATTTTGGACAAAGGAAAAAATATTTCTTCTTCATTACCATCATCTCCTTCTTTCTCTCCTTCGTCTTCTTCATTTCTGTTATTTCCTCCATACTTGGTATAAAGATGAGGAAATCTTAGAAGTTATTAAGGATTCTTGGATTTGTTCTAACAGCAAAGTATGATTCCTCTAAAGGTCATTGGATCGTAATGACAAAGACATTAAATAATTTTTAAGACTATGGACTTGCAAGGTGATTTTAACTTTAGGTATTTATTTTACCATATTTTGCTGATGAACTTTGGAAATGAGTTCTCTAAGACTCAGTACAGGAATGAACCATATTGATTGTCTTTTGTCAGTCACAAGTTTTCTGAGTGATAGTAACGAATGGGTTCTCCTTTTTATTTTACTCTCTTCAAAATGGCGATGCTAAATATCAATATAGTTTACCTAAATAATTATGATTCTGTGAATATTGTATAATCCCATTTCTAAATCAAGTTCCAGAGAAGGGGTAGAATAATAAATTTTGAGGATTTCAGAGAAGGGAGAAATCACTAAGAGGTGAGATAGTAATAAAAGAACCTCAAGCAATCTGGAACAAAAACTGAGTCCTGAAAATAGTATAGGAAACATTTAAACAAAAGGAAAAAGGAAAAAAGAAAGAAAGAAAGAAAGAAAGAAAGAAAGAAAGAAAGAAAGAAAGAAAGAAAGAAAGAAAGAAAGAAAGAGAGAAAGAGAAAGAAAGAGAAAGAAAGAAAGAAAGAAAGAAAGAAAGAAAGAAAGAAAGAAAGAAAGAAAGAAAGAAAGAAAGAAAGAAAGAAAGAAAGAAAGAAAGAAAGAAAGAAAGAAAGGGAAAGGAAGGAAGGAAGGAAGGAAGGAAGGAAGGAAGGAAGGAAGGAAGGAAGGAAGGAAGGAAGAGAGAAAGAGAGAAAGAAAGAAAAAAAAAGAAAGAAAGAAAGAGTAGGAGGGAGGACGGGGCAGACAGGTTTTCCAACCAAAAAGAGCAGGATGAGCCAGAGCACAAAGACAGAATGGTGCATGGAATGAAAGGTAAGAACAAGGAGAACAATTTCAGCAAGGAGGATTTAGGGTGATGCACAACATTAAATTCGGTTGGAAAGGTAAGTAAGGGTCAAGTGATCATTTAAACCTTAGTCATAAAACTGAATGGTAACATTAAAATGTGTCATCTGTAGAAATTCTGTACCTCTTCAGGAGCATTTCTTTTAGTGACAGTAAATCACAAGGACACTAGATCTCTTAGCATGAAAATGATCCACTAATTATAGGCACAGTCCAACTAAATTGTAATCAATATCAGAGGATTTTGGTGTTTGCAGTACATGTTTATATAAAACTATATCATTAAATTTGTATGCAGTTGCAGTAAAAAATCTCAGGTTCCCATTCCTACCGAAAAATTATCACATCAATCTGAAGTATAAGAAAGGCAAAAGTAAATAAATAAATAAGTAAATGAGGAAGTACTGTAAAAACCCAGTCTAAAAAATCGATTCTTTTAAAATCTAGAGAAATAGCAACTAGAAAAATAATGAGAAGTATATCCAAATGTCTAGAATTCCATCTTTACTTAGTCTTTAAATTCGAATAAAATTACCCTCAATATGCATCATTTAAAAGGTGTTAACTTTATAGTGGACAAAACCCACATGATTTATGACCTACACAGACTTAAATAATCAAAAACATGTTTAAAGTCTTAGGCAGTCATTTCCCTCAAGAAAGAGTTCTTGCAGCTGCAGGTTTAATTTACCATTAATTATGTTTATCTAAGTTTCTGTGTGCCAGAGCCTGAACAAAATCTCAGGAACCTTACCACTACATGAGTTCTAAACATAAGTAAAGAAAGTTATCCTTTAAGTTGGACTATTATATGGCCAGCTATGCATTTTATAAATACCACTTACTCATTTCTCTTCCCAGTAGGTTCTATTTTCCAGGTTAACTTTTCACATATTAACCTGGAACTCTATTAACCTTTGTACTATATTAGTATAAAGTCACATCTTTTCAATAGAAATGCAGGTTCATTTATATCTGTTAAACTTTGCTGTTATTTATGTTACAAAAAAAATACTGACAGAACATCATATTATGTTTCCAAAATTCTCAATCATTAGCGCTTTTCTGACAATTGAATATTATTTTCCCAATTATTTCTAATAGCAATGAAACATAAATGACATATAATAAGATTTAAAAGCAAATAATGGACTATATTAGTCTGTTTCACACTGCTGCTAAAAACATACCTGAGACTGGGTAATTTACAAAAGAAAGAAGTTTAATGGAGAACTCACAGTTCCATGTGGCTGGGAAGCCTCGCAATCATGGCTGAAGGCAAGAAGGAGCAAGTCACATCTTAGGTGGATGGCAGCAGGCAAAAGAGGGCTTGTGCAGAGAAACTCCCATTTTTTAAAACCATCAGATCTCATGAGGCCCATTCACTATCACGAGAACAGCCTAGGAAAGACCCTCCACCATGGTTCACTGATCTCCACCGGGTCCCTCCCACAACATGTGGGAATTGTGGGAGCCACAAGATGAGGTTTGAGTGGGGACACAGAGCCAAAGCATATCATGGACTATGCCTACATACATCAAATTCATGATAGCAGAACCTTTTATGCACTGCAGAAAACCTTTAGGTCTAGAAATAATTGATCCTTGAATTACACATTTCCAAACATTGGGATAAGAAAGTATTATCAAGAAAATACTCAAACCATCATCAAAATTGATGTATTGATAACTTTAGTCACATTTCTAGTTTTATATAGATGTAACTTTTACATGTTTTAACATTGTAAGGGTTTCAAGTCTATAAAAATAGATCATGCATGCAAAACTTTCAAACTTAAAACTCAGCAGACCAAGAAATCCAAACTTCAGGTACTGGAGATCTTAATACATCTCCATAACTCACTTTCTTGTCATTCCATACAATCTTGCCACAGATAAAGTTATAATGAGTGTCTATATAAGATCCAATATAATATACTCACAAAATAAGTTTAAAGAAGGAAAGATACATACAAATTGTGTCTCCTTGCAAATTTTTTCACATCAATTTCTAAGTGCAGTCGATTTAACATGCATATTATCTACCACATTATGCAAAATTATTTCATATACTTGTGTCATCAAACAACTATTTTTACTATGAGTAAGCGTTATCAAATAACTATTTTTACTATGAGTAACTTAGTAAAATCACTGTTCAAAATTCTAGTTATATGACTATGAAAAAAATCTTAACATAAAATTCAAAATTCATGATTTGCCTTCTAAGAGAAAAGAAGATTAAAACAATCTGCAGAGGTTGGCTAGAAAAAAAAGTTGTTAAATGTTCCTAAAATAGACTAATTAGACATTTCCACTGCTTTAAAATAAAAGCTTGGTTAATATTTCATCTTGTTATTGACAATTACTTTTGCCAAGGATTTTACAACTTTAAGAATAATTGATCTGAATAAGTTCCTCACTTTTTTCTTTTATTTCCTAGAATATTAAGTTCATTTTCCAATAGAACTATAAATCATCTAGAATGCCTTCTCAGAAGGATTCATAATAATGTTTTTATCATTTAATATATATCATTTAGTTTAATTATTATATTTAAATGTCACATTAATCTTACCATTTTTGAATCCTGAATATCTTTCAACCTTTAGTTCTTAATATAATCCAACATTCTTTACTTTATGCTTTTGTATATTGCTACATTTTTATTTGATCTATATCCTCCATTTTTTATATTATCTGCTGTATGGTACATGTTATAAATTATTTTAGAATATTAAACAAACTGGTCAATAATCTGTATAATAATTGAACGGCCACTAATTTCAATGAGCACTTAAGAGTCCCAGTGCCATGACCTAAAATCTGTATTGTTATACATTTGTGTGTCTCTGTCCAAAACTAGGCTTTAACTATGTTCATGCTTCTATGACGCCCACAACCAGGCTGCAGCACCTTCTAATTAATCACTACTTCACTTCACTATGTTATTAATGATTGTGGATGATCTCCTTATGATCACTACGCCAGCAAGGTATTTGGTCCACTATTCTCTTTCCAGTGCTGTCCTGTGCAGTGTATTGGGTGTTGAGGCAGTTTGGTTGATAGCTCAGGCTCCAATTTTAACACGATAGAAGAATTGAAAGAAAAGCTCTTAATTATGTGTTTTATTAAATCATTGGTTTGCAATCCTTGCTGCACATTAAAATTTCCTGGTAACTTACAAGTAATTTCTGATGTCCACTTACCACCTCATCCCAACACCACTTCACGGTCTGGGGTTGTTCCTGGTCACCACATTGAAAAACACTGGTCTAAATACATGGATAATATTTTTTCTGTTAGATGACTAAGAAAATCTTCACTACATTCTGAATTTTCAGAAAATGATGAGAAACAAGTAGGCTTACCATCCACTCTCTGAGATAATTATGTTGAAAAAAATATATAAGGATATACTACATCTCATAAATTCTCATTAGGTTTGTTAATTAAATGATCTGAAAATACTTATACTTAACTGACCACGGTAGACCATTCTTTGATTTATTACTAGAATGGCAACAGTGGTAAAACCTTACATATTGTTAACTATCAGAGAGGGCATAATCCCCACACAATTGATCCTTTTAAACCTCTTTTCTTTTCTACACTTCTCAATTATACAATTTTGTAAGAGTACTTATTATAATAATGTTTTTTATTATACAGTCCTTGTTATGTGTCATGAGCTGTGAAACAAACAGCTCTGTACAACAAACAACTTCTTGTATTTCCAAATTTTTAAGTTTATAGATACACTAATTCAAGAAGCAGGAGTCAAAGTTCTACTAATGGTCACAAATTTGCAAACTTCTGAGAATACTACAACAAACGTTAGACATGGTTTTTAATTTAAAGGAACACTAATTGGTGAAAGAGATAGATCTTCAGACAATTAACTATACTTCCTTTTAATAATTAACATAAAACTGAAATAGTCAAAGGATATAAAAGTATGAAGGTGAGTCTTAGAGGTAATTCTTATTAATGTTCCATAATCAGACAGATAACACTTTTGTTGAAATTCGTGGATAACATATGATTATAGCATGTTGGAATTAAGATGTTAGGGGATTTCTGGATCAGGAATCAGAAAACTTCAGTCCACTGCCTGTTATTTTCTGATCTCAGAGTTAAGAATAGTTTTATACTTTTAATAGTTGAGGAAAAAGTAATATCTCATAATATATAAAAATTATATAAAATTCAAATTTCATTGTCTGTAAATGAAATGTCATTAGAACACAGTCATGCTCATTTTTTAAATGTATTGTCTATTGCAACTTTTGTGTTGCAGTGGCAGTGTTGAGTAGTTGCAAGAAACCAATGTGGCCTCCAAAGACTAAAAACTCTCTGGCCTTTTACAGAAAAATGTTGTCAATGTCTGTTCTAGATTAACACTATTAAATAGAACTTTCTGTGATGACAGAAATATTCCATATCTGCACTGTCAAATACAATACCCACTAGCTACCTGTGGCCATTAAAAGCTTGAAATGTAACTAATGGGGGAGGTAAACTGATTTTCTGCTTTTAATTTTAATTAGTTTAGATTTAACTTATTATTTCAAAATATAGCTTACCTTTAATTATTACAAGTTTAGTTTATTTTGAAAACTTACTCTGGTATTAATATTTAAGAGTATTTTCTCATAAGTCAGCCTACATGGATTTTAATTTCAGCTCTGGTAAAAACTAATTCTGAAACCTTGAAATTTACCTAATCTCTTGGTTAATAGTAATACTCTATCTTAAGTTATTATAAGTACTAAGTTAGAGAATATCTCTAAAGCAAATAAAATTTTACATAGCAAAGAGATGCTCAAAAATAGTAGTGATTATTAATACCATTATTATTAGCATGTTGTTTTGACATTGAAATATATTCAACAAGCTAATGCATCACATATTTGTACCCCCAGCCTCTATAGTAAAGTGCCAAGATATATACTTGATGCAACAGAGAAGATACCTGTTCTCATGCAGCTTGCATTTTGCAAGCCAAGGTGCAAAATAAAACATGACACAAGTGATAACTTTCTGTAAGCTATAAGGAATTATCTATATGAACAAAGATCATGTTGATAACTTGAAAGGGAATAAAACAGAAATTATCTGACTGCAAAATATGCCATAAGCCTTATTGTCATCTATAACTTCTAATTTCAAATTTTTGTTTACATTAGATCCTTTTCAATGTTCTACTTGATTGATTTTGTAGTAATGAAATCTAAATTGAATTTAAAATAGAAATTTATACTAATAAAAAGTCATTTGTATCTGTTTAACGTATCAAAATTTCTTGAGGTTTTATTTTTTTAAAGTCTTCTACTGCTGACATATGTATATAATATATGCATAATATCACTGCTGAGTCTAGAGAACAGTTAGAGAACAGAGAAACCAACAGGGAGGTTATGTAATTTTCCTAAAGCAATTAATACTGTCAAAGCTTGGTTGAGAACCCAGGTGAGTAGCAGAACTTTGATATCCAATGGGCCTTTTCTGGAGAAATGACATATTTATCCTGTTCATAGAACAGGTCACTAAAATAACCGCATAAGTTTGCAGTTGAGATTTGAAAATTTCATCCCGCCTTTCTAGAAGAACCAGCAACTTATTTCTAGACATAGGTTTAATTACTGTCCATAATTTCTTTTTCGAGGTATCTGTAATCCATAGAATGAATATCCAGCCAATTTACTTCAATTACTATAGTCAACATTTTCTTTTAGGACATTTTGTTATAATAAAGTATAAGTGTCTGTCTTGCAATGTGGCTCTTGCCTGCTATTTGGCCTCATAAACAAGCCAGAATTGTTCTTATGTGGTTATCAAAGCAGAACCACCACATGAGACACCTGGCTTCCACCTTAATTGATAGGGAACTACACTAACTAGATCACTTCTGGCAAAAACAAAAAGGCTTATCATAATCTAACAGTCAACGAATAAAAGAACATTCCTTCCAAATGGTGTTGTCTAGTTGATGAAACCTAAGGCTTTCTACAAAATTCATCCTGGGCAAGCAAAATGTTCTTCCAGAAAACTGGTGCTATTATCAACCACTGAATACCAAATCTTTTTGAAGGTTAAAATCCTGAACGATTTTACCATCTATTCCATAGAGGTTGAGTTCCATTGGAAACCATAAGTAACTCAAATCTTGCTTGGTCATTTCTCAGCCAAGGAATACAGTAAACCAGGAGTTCTTGGTTCAAAACCAATAAAAACTAATATACATTTAAACACTAATTGAGAAAAATTAGAAAAATTGAATATAGCAGATGATAACAATGTCCCACAATGTTCATTTAGAAAATATGAACTCTAAAATCGCAAACTAACATTATCGATAAAGGCAGAGAATGTTTTATGATATAGAATTTGGTATTTTAAGAACAAAGTATTTTTAGCTGGGTGTGGTGGCACGCACCTGTAACCCCAGCTATTTGGGAAGCTGAGGAGGAAGGATCATTTGAGCCCAGGAGTTAAAGGCTATAGTGAGCTATGATTGTGCCACTGCACTCCTGCCTGGGCAACAAAGAGATATCTTATCTCTATAAAAGAAAATAAAATATTTTTACAGAGCAAATATTAACATCTCTTATAACTATATAGTTTAGATCATACTAGACAGCCCTCTTAGGAAAAAGAGAGAGAAAATTTAATATGTGAAGTAAGGACATCTTTGCATTTAGAATAAATTGTTTCATTAGAGAAGTTTTTTTTTAAAAAAAGAAAGAAACAGAAATCATTCTGTGGGAAACTGTAGATTCTAGAAGGATGTAATTTATCTTGTCCCATTTGTGTACCCCCAAAATACTGTAGGAGTATTAGGAGTATTAATACAATTTGAATTCTTTCCTCACTCAATTTTCAAAATTCTTGTATTACTTCATGCCATCACCCTCACAGAGCCCCAGGTATGCTTGACCATTGAGGACCAGGAGGTTAACTGTTTCCTGGACACTGGCGCGGCCTTCTCAGTTTTACTCTCCTGTCCCGGACAACTGAACTCCAGGTCTGTCACTATCTGAGGGGTCCTAGGACAGGCAGTCACTAGGTACTTCTCCCAGGCACTAAGTTGTGACTGGTGAACTTTACTCTTTTCACATGCTTTTCTAATTATGCCTGAAAGCCCCACTCCTTTGTTAGGGAGAGACATTCTAGCAAAAGCAGTGTCCATTACATACCTGAACGTAGGAGAAGGAACACCCGTTTGTTGTCCCCTGCTTGAGGAAGGAATTAATCCTGAAGTCTGGGCAAAAGAAGGACAATATGGACAAGCAAAGAATGCCTGTCCTGTTCAAATTAAACTAAAGGATTCTGCCTCCTTTCCCTACCAAAGGCAGTACCCCCTTACACCCGAGGCCCAAGAAGGACTCCAAAAAATTGTTAAGGACCTAAAATCCAAGGCCTAGTAAAACCATGCAATAGCCCCTGAATAGCCCAATTTTAGGAGGGCAGAAACCTAAAGGACAGTGGAGGTTAGTGCAAGATCTCAGGATTATCAGTGAGGCCATTGTCCCTCTATACCCTCTATACCCAGCTGCACCTAACCCTTATACTCTGCTTTCCCAAATACCAGTATCTGCAATGAAATGCTGAGCCATTTCTTCTATTCAGATATGACTACCAAATTAATTATAATTAATTATAGATAGCCACACATATATACAAACACACAAGAACATACATGATGCTAAAATACAGTTTGAAATCACATATTTGCACAATTCCAGGCTATGATGAAGTTAGCCTCATCTCACATTAAGATAACTAAATACAGATGTCATCTGCTATGTTGCTATGCCTTCATGTTTTGAACTAATAGCTAGTAATGTATGCCCAGGTCATATGAAAACTAATACAAAATAAAAATTATCTCAAGACTGTGCTTTCAGCCTTGATGGAGTACTGGACTTCCCTTGGAGCTGTAAACTATTAGAATATGTAAAGCAGCTCTTTTCATATGTTGGATAATAAGCAGGACAGAATTGTGGTCTGTCAAAAAAAGGGTAATCAAATGAAGTGCATGCAATAACAGCTCCTGCTTTCTACTAGGGAGAAATGCAAAATAAAGGAATCACAAAGGAATTACTAGAGATGAGAAATACGGTAACTGAAAACAACTTTTACTAGATGAGATAGATACCAGATTAGATCCTTCGGAAGAAAAGATCAATGAACCTGAAGATATAGCAATAGAACCTATCCACCAACAACAGAGAATACAAAAGACTGGAAAAATAAAATAAATAGAAATTCAGTGACCTGTGTGATAACATCAAGCAATCCAGGTTCTGTGCAATAGAAGACTTCTTGTATAGAAATGAGTTGAACAAGAAGACTATTCGACAGAAGCCTGTTATGCCAAGGAACCCTCTTAGTTGCTTTAGGGTTTTGAGATGAAGATAAGCCAGTACAGGCTGGATATGTTCCTCACTGAGGGCCCTGGTGCCTTTGGATAATTTTAGCCCTAAGTGTTTAACCTGCTGTGAGCAGAACTGAGTCTTTGGTTTGGAAACCTTGTAGCCACAGGTGGCGAGAAAATTTAAGAGTACTTGGGTGGCTTAATGGCACAAGGTTTCTGAACGGGTGACTAAAAGTAAATCATCCATGTACCGAAAGACAAGAGTGTCCAGGTATGAGAACTGGCTCAAGTCTTGGACTAACGCCTGGCCAAATAGATGGGGGCTATCCCTGAACCCTTGGGGTAAAAGAGTCCAGGTGAGTTGAGACATTGGGTTCGAAGGATTTTCAAAGACAAACAAGAATTGAGAGTCAGGATGCACAGGGACACAGAAAAAAAAAGCATCCTTAATGTCCAGGACTGTAAACCACTCTGCTTCCTCTGGTATTTGGGAAAGCAGAGTATAAGGGTTAGGTGCAGCTGGGTATAGAGGGACAATGGCCTCACTGATAATCCTGAGATCTTGCACTAACCTCCACTGTCCTTTAGGTTTCTGCCCTCCTAAAGTTGGGCTATTCAGGGGCTATTGCATGGTTTTACTAGGCCTTGGATTTTAGGTCCTTAACAATTTTTTGGAGTCCTTCTTGGGCCTCGGGTGTAAGGGGGTACTGCCTTTGGTAGGGAAAGGAGGCAGAATCCTTTAGTTTAATTTGAACAGGACAAGCATTCTTTGCTCTGATTTTATGGAGTTTTGCAGTTTACAAAACTGTTACTCATTTGTGAAATTTTAATCTACTGATTCATAGTATTAACTTGAATTTACCTTTCAAGGGAGGGTTAAATCATATAAAATCATAGCTTTTTCCTTTTAAATTTTAGACTACATTACTGTCAAATCATGAGTTTAGGGTTAGAATAACAAAATTTGCATTCACACTTTCTGGAATTATGTTCCCTTCTGCTCTGTACTTATGGCTACTGCCTAAGAAATATGGGACAAATTTCAAGATTTTTTTCGTTAGTATTAAAATATTCATAGAATTTACCTGAGTTTCTACCTTTTATGATACTATTCTTGGGAACTATTCTGCAAGCTATGCTCAGATAAGTTATCCTTCAGCAAGTTTCCATTTCAGCATTGCCTAATGCACCCACATTATTCCTGCTGATAATGCCTTTTTTGTTTGTTTTTTAACTGAGGCAATATGAAAGATCCAAAAGAAAATGTACAAAGATTGCTGGTATTATTTGGGGATAGAAAGTACAAGATAGCCACATGCTATGGGTTTACCCAACATGTCTGAATTATAAATCTTGTCGTCAAAATGGAAAATGATAGTAAGATAGATAGCTGATCAACTCTAATTATTTGGCTCCACAAGACAAATTATTAAATTGATTGTCTTTACTCTGGATACATTGAATGTTTCATACACAAAGTAAAAGGAAGGCTCGTTTGACTACTGAGACCTGAATAAGTAAGTTACTTTCTGTAAACATCAACTCTTAATTAATCATTCATCAATGATGAATAACAAAATAGGGATGCCTCGCTAAATCTAGGAGAATGCTAACATAATTTTTCTGTGTTCCAGAAACTTCACCCTTCTCATTTCTCTTCTTATCTAATAAATTATTATTGTTGTTTTGATCTGACATTAAATTGTATTTGATATTGCTATATATAATATTAAATGTTATATTATGATCACATATTTTAGGTAACTTCATTTTCACTGGTCCATGTTACAAAGAACCGCTTTTCAATTTTAGGACTAAAATGAAATGGTTGATGTGTTCCTTTATATTGAAATTCACCTTTACATAATATACATTGATTAGACACTTAAGCTATGTAAGGCATTCTTCTAGGTATGTTCTTACTGATGTATGAAAACAAAATATAAAGATGAACATGATACACATTTCACTTTAAAAAATACAAAATCTAATATGGTGAAATGAGTAATAATAACATGAAACCATAATACAATGAAGGAGAATAATCCGAAAACCAAAGACAGCTTGAATTCCATAGTGGAATACATTTGGAAGCATTCTTACTAATAATTTGACATTTATACTCAATAATATTTAGTTTCCTATTGACTTCCTATGTTTCTTCCATAATAATATAAGTCTCTACAAGTGAGTTAAGTAAAGCAATAGATTTGAGATGGTTTATACAGGTAATTGAAAACCTAAATCCACTCATAAGGAATGTAAAAGGAAAAAAATTATATAACTTTTGGTTTAGTAATGGGAAGTTATATGCTATTTTCATAAATGTAGTAGTGAGTACTGCATTTTTACATAGGTAGCTATTCCTGTATTGCCCCCTTTCTGTAGCAGCCGATGTCACTGCAAATTTCTAGCACAGTTTAAGTTAGGCCAGTGAAGCATATTTTTTTATTTTGTTTTCTTTAAATTGGCTTTAACATGCTCACATAATAATCAAGTAAATGCAATAAATTTCCAAAAGGCCTGTGGGAATCTGATGCAAGTTACCAATGATAAGAATGCCATTGAGGCTGGAAATGTTTTTCTCTTTTTGTTATTCCTTCAAAAAGGAAATTTTACTGGGCTGAGAGTCCATTTAAAATTTAAACTTTATATATATTAAACTTATATTTATATAATATTAGATTATATTATTAAAACAGAAAATTATACTCTATCCATTACTCAAGATTCATCTACCCTGCAGAGACAACAAATATAACCTTGAACTGTAAGAAGTAAATGTAAGTGTATTTTATAATTAATCACAGTTCTTTTTAAATAATCATATATTTTAATTATTGGTTTATTTTTGTTGTTAGCCTTTTAAAACTTGAAAAAAACCCAAACAAAGGAAACCAAGGACAGAAAGGCAAATTTGCAAAAATCAAGAAATTGTGGATGCAGCCTGGAAACCATCATTTTAGCAAGACTATCACAAGAAGCAGAAACCAAACCCACCGATGTTCTCAGCTCATAGGTGGGAACCTGAAGGCAATGAGATCACTTGGACTCGGGAAGGGGAACATCCACACCACGGGGCCCTATCATGGGGGTGGGGACGGGGGGAAGGATTGCATTGGGAGTTATATACCTGATATAAATGTGAATTGAAATGGGTGCTGATGAAGTTGATGGGCTGCAGCAACACCAACATGGCCCCACAAGTATCACATAATGTAACAAACCTACATGTTATGCCCACATGTACCCTAGAACTTAAAGATAATAAAATAATAATATAATAATAATAATAATAAATAAAAAAGTTACATTTCTGGGTTTTATTACTGGCTTAGAATCAGCTTTGCTCCATCGACTTCTGTTTCTGCTTTAAAATAAAGTAAGTAGCTTAATGTAGCTAAACCAAAATCAGAGGTGATTGTTCTCTGTGATACTTGCACTATTTGTTTACTTCTTAATTTTTTTCTCTACTCAAAAGCAGCAAACTTCAATGTAAAATCCTTTCAGATTCCAATAAATGTTTGTCTACCTAAAATTGCAGGGCCCATTGATGTTATCTTTAGATTTTCTTTTCTAATTTTTTAAGGGCACAGAGCAGGAATAAATCAACTAAACATACTTTTCAATATTAATCTCATCTCAAAATCCTACTTGTATACAGATTAGGATTTGGGTTTTGCATTGGCTTAAGTTATTTACATTTTTGTCTTCAGGAGGATGTTTTCCAAGTTAGTTTCCCTAAAACCTTGAAATTTTTGCTAAAGAATAAACAAGAATTTGTATTGTATAAAAACAAGAGGATTTCCATGCTCCTTTCATTGCAGACAGTGTCTGCTTGGGTAGGATTTTTGAAGTGGATTATCTCAATGGTTATTATATAAAGATTTTAATCTCTGTAAGAACCATTAAAATTGACTTTTGAAAATGTAGACCCATCAAAGTAGTCAACCAGGTGCCTATGTAATAAAAGGCTCATAATTACATAAATTAAGTTAAATTACAAAGCCTTCATTAAGAGAAAAAAATAAAGAATATGAACTATGTTATTGAAGAGAGAAGAAAATTCACATAGTTTAATTCTTCTCGTCATGGATTTTACATTATAGTAAGAAAATTTTATTTAGTTAAAGTCTTGATGTATTTTGGAATTGAGAAAAAAAGTTATATTTTTGTGAATCTTGCAATTTGGCTCAGAACAGTAGTAAATCCTGACCTGACCATTTAATTATTATATTCTATCAAATACATGTCTCAAAGTTATTGCAGATTATTTTTAATGAGTATATATTTGGTTCCTCTTAATTTGTGTGATAAACTAATTGTTTAGTAATGAGACAATGTTATATAAATATTATCTATAACTGATGTTAATTGAGTAACCTTGTAAGTTGTTAAAATGTGATTTTTTAAAATGACTTAGCATATTTTGGCTTTAGTATTTGAAAATAAGAATTTATGTCTAACTCTATTGTACTTGTTTGAATGTAACCTTGGTGATTTGGCCATGATTTGAAATAATATCATCATATATACATTAAACAGACATTTTAATTTGCAATAAATTCTTCCCAGCTCATATTGCCATCAGTAAATAACTGAATGGTATATTTTTGTTTTAGAATAAATGTAGATAAAAGAAGACTTTGGTTTTCTACAATGTGATTGAAAACTTCAGAATAACTTTTGGCATTTTCTTGTATTAGAAGAAATAATAAAATAGCATACACTTTGAGAAAGTCAGACCTTAGAGATAGTAAAAACCACAAGTTTTGAGATGAATTAGCTGTAAGATCAAATTACACACTTTCTGGCCCTGTCACTTTGAGCTTAAGGTCTTAAATTATATTTTGATTAATCTATAACATTAGACCTATAAAAATTATTATAAGACATAAATATTAAACTCTGTCTAAAATTTTGACATGATGTCTAACCAGCTGAAGGTATAAAATATATGATTTTTTTCCACATCCTCCTTTACCAAGAAAAATATTGGAATTTTAATGAACTAAAACTGTCTATAGGGCAGATGTGTTTTGTTATATCTATATCTATATATATATTCATTACTCCTCTATATTTCCGTATTCCTCTCTCAGTTACAACGATGGAGCTTAGGACAGTATCTACTGGGTAAATCAATGACTATTAACAAGTGAGAGAATGACTAGGGAACAAGTAAAACATTGATAACAACTTGCATCTCCACTAGCACATTGTTTATTCACATGCACGTTGGTTTGTGATGGAGGCAAAAACACTTGTTTTAACCCATTAACCTGAATATTTGAAAGTGGTATTTTTCAAAATAAATATTTACTAGCTCGTGTTCTTGTTGTGTTGTACAAAGTTTGGGTTTGAAATTTTATAAGTAGCTTCATTGAAGATCCTAGAGGTTATTTTATAGAATATTAATCTAGAAAGTGAAGAAAATGCCTATTTTAATATTTATTTAAAATATGTAGTTGAGATAAGACATTTGCAAAACTTTAAATCGCTTGAATCAAGTATAAGTAATATTAGCATAACTCTTGTTAAAAGAATCAAGGAATAAAATATTTCATGAGATACTCAGAGAGTGGGTCAAAACAGGGGCTGAACTTGTACCACTCCAGATGTGTGGGAATATGACCATGAATTTACTTTCTTACAACTCTGTATTGTGGTTTATTTATTTAAGGTAAATATGAAATGTTATCTTCATTCCATGTCATACTAATTATCCTAATTGTTTATTGTAGAGTCCCTAATGTATGTGTTACAGATTCAGTGGCTGGGAGAAGATTTGGCTACATGTGGCAAAGTTTAAAATAATTTAAAAATGGAGGCAGTAGCTTTCTTGGTTTGATATGGTACCCACCTGCTTAAATCTCATATCTTAGAATCTAGCAAATTAAATGCAAAAAAATCAAATGAAATACAAAATTAAATCAAAATGGATTACAGACCTAAATGTAAAATGTAAAACTACAAAACTCCTAGAAGATAACACAGAAGAAAATCTAATGATCTTGGGCATGGTGATAACTTTTTAGATACAACACTAAAGGTATGATTTGTGAAAGAAAGAATTGATAAGCTAGCCTTCAGTACAATTTATAATGTCTGCTCTGTGAAAGACACTGTCAATAGAATGCAAAAGCATTGTAACCTCCCACCCATGTAGCCCCTGAAAATCATTATCCTACTCCCTGTTTCAATGAGTTCAACCTTTTTTAGATTACACACATCAGTGACATAATGTGGTATTTCTCTTTCTGTGCCTGGCTTATTTTAGCCAGCATAGTATCCTCTAGTTTCATTTATGTTGTTGCAAATGACAGAATATCTTTTATTTTTAAGGCTGAATAACATTCTGTCATGTGTGTGTGTGTTTGTAGGTGTGTATATACCAAATTTGTTAATCCGTTTATCCATTGGTGGACACAATGTGATTCTATAGCTTGACCATTATGAATAATGTTGCAATACTCATTAGAGTGCAGATATATCATTGAGATACTGATTTCATTTTTTAAGATATATACCCAGAAGTGAAATTGTTGGATCATACATTAGTTATTTTTTTTTTTAATTTTTGAGAAATTTCTCTACTGTTTTCCATAATGGCTGTACTAATTTACACTTCTGCAAACAGTCCTACAGCATGGTAACTATAGTTAATAATAATGTACTGTGTACTAAAAACTCGCTGAGAGAGTAGATCTTAAATGTTGTCATCAAAAAAAATAAGTATCTGAGGTGATAAGTATGTTAGTTTGATTTAATCATTTCACAGTCCATACAGATATTAAAATACTACATTGT
Organism: Rhinopithecus bieti; assembly: GCF_001698545.2. Lineage (NCBI taxonomy): Eukaryota > Metazoa > Chordata > Mammalia > Primates > Cercopithecidae > Rhinopithecus > Rhinopithecus bieti. The sequence continues at coordinate 255,087 of NW_016807022.1, forward strand.
TTATCATAAATAGACAAATTTTATCAATTAAACCTTATTAAAGCTGAAAAAAGAATGAGAAGACAAGTCACAGATGGAAAGAAAATACTTGAAAAAGGCATGTGATGGTTAATACTGAGTGTCAACTTGATTGGATTGAAGGATGCAAAGTATTGATCCTGGGTGTGTCTGTGAGGGTGTTGCCAAAGGAGATGGGCTGGGAATGGCAGATCCAACCTTAATATGGGTGGGCACAATCTAATCAGCTGCCAGCATGGCCAGAATAAAAAGCAGGCAGAAAAACATGTAAATACTACACTGGCTCAGCCTCCTAGTCTACATCTTTCTCCCATGCTGGATGCTTAATGCCCTCAAACATCAAACTCCAAATTCTTCAGCTTTGGGACTCAGACTGGCTTCACCGATCCTCAGCTTGCAGATGGTCTATTGTGGGACCTTGTTGTTGTGTGAGTTAATACACTTAATAGGCCAGGCATGGTGGCGAACACCTGTAATCCCAGTCCTTTGGGAGGCTGAGGTGGGCAGATCATGAGGTCAGGAGTTTGAGACCAGTCTTGCCAACATGGTGAAACCCTGTCTCTACTAAAAATACAAAAATTAGTTGGGCATGATGGCACAAGCCTGTAGTCCCAGCTATTCAAGAGGCTGAGTCAGGAGAATCACTTGAACCCAGAAGGCAGAGGTTGCAGTGAGCTGAGATCGTACCACTGCACTCCAGCCTAGGAGACAGAGTCAGATCCCATCTCAAAAAATAAAATAAAATAAAATAAAAATTAAAAAAAATTCTACTTAATAAACTCCCCTTTATATATATATATATCCTATTAATTATGTCCCTACAGAGAACCCTGAACACTACAGATATTGGTACCAGTAGAGTGAGGCACTACTGAAAAGTTACTTGAAAATGAGGAAGCAAATTTGGAACTGGGTAACAGGCAGAGGTTGGAACAGTTTGGAGGACTCAGAGAAGATAGGAAAATATGGGACAGTTTAGAACTCCCTAGAGACTTGTTGAAAGGTTTTGATCAAAATGCTAATAATGATATGGACAATGAAATCCAGGCTGAGGTAGTCTCAGATGGAGATAAGGAATTTCTTGGGAATTGGAGCAAGGTGACTCTTGTTACATTTTAGCAAAGAGACTGGTGGTATTTTTCCTCTGCCCTAAAGATCTGTGGAACTTTGAACTTGAGAAAGATGATTTAGGATATCTGGTAGAAGAAATTGCTAAGCAGCAAAGCATTCAAGAGGTGACCTGGGTCCTGTTAAAATCATTCAGTTTTAAAAGGGAAACAGAGCATAAAAGTTCAGAAAATGTGCAGCCTAACAATGCAATAGAAAATAAAATCTCATTTTCTGAGGGGAAATTCAAGCCTGCTGCAGAAATTTCCATCAGTAATGAGGACCCAAATGTTAATCCCCAAGACAATGGGGGAAATGTCTCCAAGGCCTGTCAGAGGTATTCATTGCAGCCCCTTCCATCACAGGTACAGAGGGCTAGGAGGAAAAGATGATTTCATGGGCTGGGGCTAGGGCTCCCCTGATCTGTGCAGCCTAGGGACTTGGTACTCTTCATTCCAGTCACTCCAGTCATGGCTGAAAGGGGCCTAGGTGCAACTCAGGCTGTTGCTTCAGAGGGTGGAAACCCCAAGCCTTGGCAGCTTCCACATGGTGCTGAGCCTGAGGGTGCATGGAAGTCAAGAATTGAGGTTTGGGGACCTCTGCCTAGATTTCAGAGGATGTATGGAAATGCCTGGATGTCCAGGCAGAATTTTCCTGCAGGGTGGGGACTCTCATGAATAATCTCTGCTAGGGGAAGTGCAGAAGGAAAATGCGGGGCAGGAGCCTCCACACAGAGTCTCTACTGCGGCACCACCTAGTGGAGCTGTGAGAAGAGGACCACCATCCTGCAGACCCCAGAATGGTACATCCACCAGCAGCTTGCACCATGCACCTGGAAAAGCCAAAGACACTCAACACCAGCCCATGAAAGCAATCAGGAGCAGGGCTATACCATGCAAAGCCACAGGGGCAGAGCTGCCCAAGACCATGGGAACACACCTCTTGCATCAGTGTGACCTGGATGTGAAACATGGAGTCAAAAGAGATCATTTTAGAGCTTTAAGATTTGACTGCCCCACTGGATTTTGAACTTCCATGAGACCTGTAGTCCCTTTGTTTTGGCCAGTTTCTCCCATTTGGAATGGCTATGTTTGCCAAATGCCTGTACCCCCATTGTATCTAGGAAAAAACTACCTTGTGTTTGATTTTACATGCACATAGGTGAAAGGGACTTGACTTTTCTTGGATGAAGCTTTGACCTGTGGACTTTTGAGGTAATGCTGAAATGAGTTGAGTCCTTGGAGGATTGTTGGTAAGGCATTATTGGTTTTGAAATGTGAGGATATGAGATTTGAGAGGGGCCGGGATGGAATGATATGGTTTGGTTGTGTCCACACACAAATTTCATCTTGAATTGTAACTCTCACAGTTCCCACATTTCATGGGAGGAACCTGGTGGGAGGTAATTGAATCATGAGGTCTGGTCTTTCCCATGCTATTCTCATGATAGTGAATAAGTCTCATGAGATCAGGTGGTTTTTAAAAAGGGGGTTTCCCCACACAAGCTCTCTCTCTTTGCCTGCTGCCATCCATGTAAGATGTGACTTGCTCCTCCTTGCCTTCTGCCATGACTGTGACACCTCCCCAGCCATATGGAACTGTAAGTCCATTAAACCTCTTTTTCTTCCCAGTCTCAGGTATGTCTTTATCAGCAGCACGAGAATGGACTAATACAAGGCATATCTCGTTTAAAAAAACAAAAAAAAACAAAAAACTGCTATCCAAAATATACTAAAACTCAACAATAAGAAAGGGAATACACTAGATACACTAGAGACTCAGGTGAAATCAAATTGTTTTGGAGACAGAGAAATAAAGGCAGCTGACTAATGATAAAATGAGAAATAGGAAAACAAGAAGATAAATATATCCTGGAATAGTATCATCCTTATCTAAATATATAATTGGATGTGTGAAATATATATATCAACAATCAGCTTGGGGCAAAATACAAAAAAATGTCTATCTAAGTCTATCATTAATTAAAAATATAAAATGAGAAATGTTAGAATTTTCTTAGCCGCTCTT